>NC_138295.1:9752500-9972500 GCF_965601325.2 Salmo salar | reverse complement strand
CACAAAAAGTGGCTTTACGATGAACTTCATCACCAAGACGTCTCTGAACCCCTTTCTATCTTGAGAACCTGGGAGTTCCTGGGGGAACCTGGGGGAACCTAGGGAAACCTGGGGGATCCTGGGAGAACCTGGGGGATCCTGGGGGATCCTGGGAGAACCTGGGGGATCCTGGGGGATCCTGGGAGAACCTGGGGGATCCTGGGAGAACCTGGGGGATCCTGGGGGAACCTGGGGGTTCCTGGGGGATCCTGGGAGAACCTGGGGGATCCTGGGGGAACCTGGGGGAACCTAGGGAAACCTGGGGGATCCTGGGAGAACCTGGGGGATCCTGGGGGATCCTGGGAGAACCTGGGGGATCCTGGGAGAACCTGGGGGATCCTGGGGGAACCTGGGGGTTCCTGGGGGATCCTGGGAGAACCTGGGGGATCCTGGGGGAACCTGGGGGATCCTGGGGGAACCTGGGAGAACCTGGGGGATCCTGGGGGAACCTGGGGGATCCATCAGTACAAAACACGCACAGGAGCAATGAATAATGAATTATATTTATTACAATGCCACTATACTGTGTACACTATACTGGCTCATATCTGGATATGTGTTCCACTGTGCGATAATGATGATGCATTAAAATATGTATTTTTCTAACTCTATAATGTCACCGCTTGTCTCTGTCTTCTGGTGTCAAATGTTGTGTCAAGTTTCCTTTGTAATGGAATACTAAAATATAGCACAGGCAGAGAGGCACCACTCTCCTCTCCTCTCTTTCCCTTGAAACAGGAGGCACCACTCTCCTCTCCTCTCTTTCCCTTGAAACAGGAGGCACCACTCTCCTCTCTTCCCCTTGAAACAGGAGGCACCACTCTCCTCTCTCCCCCTTGAAACAGGAGGCACCACTCTCTCCTCTCTTCCCCTTGAAACAGGAGGCACCACTCTCCTCTCTTCCCCTTGAAACAGGAGGCACCACTCTCCTCTCTCCCCTTGAAACAGGAGGCACCACTCTCCTCTCTTCCCCTTGAAACAGGAGGCACCACTCTCTCCTCTCTTCCCCTTGAAACAGGAGGCACCACTCTCCTCACTTCCCCTTGAAACAGGAGGCACCACTCTCCTCTCCTCTCTTCCCCTTGAAACAGGAGGCACCACTCTCCTCTCCTCTCTTCCCCTTAGAACAGGAGGCACCACTCTCCTCTCCTCTCTTCCCCTTGAAACAGGAGGCACCACTCTCCTCTCCTCTCTTCCCCTTGAAACAGGAGGCACCACTCTCCTCTCTTCCCCTTGAAACAGGAGGCACCACTCTGCTCTTCTCTCTTCCCCTTAGAACAAGCCTCCGTAGGAAACACAGTAGCCTGTTACTCTACTAACTGGTAACCCAATCAGTCTCGCCTTAATTTCCCCACCCTGCACCTCCCACCCCATCCTTACGCCCATCTCCAAGAAACCAACCTCCACTTTTCCAGAACAATGCACTTAGTATGTTTTATTTAAAATTCCCCTGCATCACCTAGGTTGCGTCATTTATGACACCCTATTCCCTATATAGTGCTATGGTCCCTGGTCAAAAGTAGTGCATTGTATAGGGGATAGGGAGCCATTTGGGACACAAGACTGACCTAGACACCTGAGAGTAATTTGCTCAATGGACGGACGCTCCAAATCCACTTCACCTCTCGCTCTGTGGCCTCTGAAGCACACAGTCACACCATACCTTAGCTCACGTGTCCCTGTCCAACTCCCAAGCTACCCATCGTGACATAGTTGGTACACCGCAGATGGTGCAACGTGTAGCGCCGTTTTCAGTTCATGGATTTTTTTTTCTCCAAATGGCACCCTACTCCCTACATAGTGCACTACTTTTGACCAGGGCCCAATCTGGTCAGAGGGGTGGACTATGTATGGAATAGGGTGACATTTGGAACACAGTTCCTGTGTCTAGATTGGTAACAGTTATGCATGAAGGTGTCAGGATGAAAACACCAAACAGAGATTGGAATAAGGCTGGCCTGTCTGAGATTCCTTCATCTTTTCCTCATTAAATATGTCTTTTTTTAATTGTTCAACGTCAATAAATGTATATATTTGATTGATTTAATAGCAGAGGTAAGTTATTTTACAGGTAGCCTAGTGGTTAGAGTGTTGGGCCAGTAACTGAAAGGTTGCTAGATTGAATCCCCGAGCTGACAAGGTAAAAATCTGTTGTTCTGCCCCTGAACAAGGCAGTTAACCCACTGTTCCTAGGCCGTCATTGTAAATAAGAATTTGTTCTTAACTGACTTCCCTAGTTATATAAAGGTTCAATAAAATAAATAAATAGACCCACATACATTTGAGATTTGTAAATGGGATGCGATCACCTGAAAATGTATTAATCAAAGAAAGAGAAACGTCATGGTAAAGTTCATGTTGAGCATTTGTGTAATTCAAGTGTGTTCTCAACAGGCTTCTGGTGAGAAGGTCTAGCTGTGATTCCATTGGTCAAATGCATTTTATAGTACTTGTTTATGTAACTTCCTAGTCTACTCTACCGCCTCCTTCTTAGAACATCTCTGCTCTCTAGTGGCCGATGTGGGAACTGCAAAAAGGTCATTTGAGAATTGGGACAATGTCATTGAAGTGACATCTCATGTTTACTGATGAGGGTGATACAGTATGTAGCCCACAAACAAACCACACCATGATTCAATCATTGACAGTGTTGTGCATGGAGGCCGTTGGCATGGTAAAACTGACAAACATGAAATCTCTGATCAGAGGGCATTTGGTGCCATAGGTCTACTACAATTACCTCGACTAACCCGTAGCCCAGCACATTAACTCTGTACAGGTATCCCCTGTATATAGCCTCCTATTGTTATTTTATTGTCACTTTTTATAATTTTTTACGTTAGTTTATTTGGTAAATATTTTCTCAAGTCTTTCTTGAACTGCGCTGTTGGTTAAGGGCTTGTATATAAGTATTTCATGGTAAGGTATATACACCTGTTGTATTTGGCGCAGGTGACAAATAAAGTTTGATTTGATTTGCGAGGAATAGGTCAAATGCTTGGCTTTACAGTTCCCACTGCAAGAATTACAGGTCCCATAGTAAATGGGAAATATTTCAATCTTGAGAAGGTGAAATCCCCAGAAAGTGCAATATCAGTTAACTTACGCCAGATACAGTAGTATTGTATGGTTTATCCAGACCATTCCATACCTTTATAATCTCACATAAAATGCAGCTGCACATGAGGGCTACTTGCTGTTGTTGTTTTACATTTCCTCCAAGAATCAACAGATGCCAAAACTAAGATTCCTTTTCTATTCACCGTGTGGCTCACCTTAACATTAGATACATTTGGAATAAAGTCATAATATAATAACACATAAATATTACACAATTGTTGATGAAGCCTCCTCTTTTATTTCAGAGAAATATAAAACATATTTTGATTTGCATGCAAATATTATGATAATATTTGTGCCAGCAATATGTAGATGCACAAAGTAGCTCAGTCCACAATAAAAACAGACATATTAAAATTTGGATGAAAGTGAGCAACTAATGCTTAATAAACATGTTATAAAACCATGACTCATTTGTAATAACCTCCCAGATCATTACAAGGCTGGCTGGCCTCACCCCCTCCTCCAGATCATTACCAGGCTGGCTGGCCTCACCCCTCCTCCCAGATCATTACCAGGCTGGCTGGCCTCACCCCTCCTCCAGATCATTACCAGGCTGGCTGGCCTCACCCCTCCTCCAGATCATTACCAGGCTGGCTGGCCTCACCCCTCCTCCCAGATCATTACCAGGCTGGCTGGCCTCACCCCTCCTCCCAGATCATTACCAGGCTGGCTGGCCTCACCCCTCCTCCAGATCATTACCAGGCTGGCTGGCCTCACCCCTCCTCCAGATCATTACCAGGCTGGCTGGCCTCACCCCTCCTCCCAGATCATTACCAGGCTGGCTGGCCTCACCCCTCCTCCCAGATCATTACCAGGCTGGCTGGGATCACCCCTCCTCCAGATCATTACCAGGCTGGCCTCACCCCTCCTCCAGATCATTACCAGGCTGGCCTCACCCCTCCTCCAGATCATTACCAGGTTGGCCTCACCCCTCCTCCAGGTCATTACCAGGCTGGCTGACCTCACCCCTCCTCCAGATCATTACCTGGCTGGCTGGCCTCACCCCTCCTCCAGATCATTACCAGGCTGGCTGGCCTCACCCCTCCTCCCAGATCATTACCAGGCTGGCTGGCCTCACCCCTCCTCCAGATCATTACCAGGCTAGCTGACCTCACCCCTCCTCCAGATCATTACCAGGCTGGCTGGCCTCACCCCTCCTCCAGATCATTACCAGGCTGGCTGGCCTCACCCCCTCCTCCAGATCATTACCAGGCTGGCTGGCCTCACCCCCTCCTCCAGATCATTACCAGGCTGGCTGGCCTCACCCCTCCTCCAGATCATTACCAGGCTGGCTGGCCTCACCCCTCCTCCCAGATCATTACCAGGCTGGCTGGCCTCACCCCTCCTCCCAGATCATTACCAGGCTGGCTGGCCTCACCCCTCCTCCAGATCATTACCAGGCTGGCCTCACCCCTCCTCCAGGTCATTACCAGGCTGGCTGGCCTCACCGCTCCTCCCAGGTCATTACCAGACTGGCTGGCCTCACCCCTCCTCCAGATCATTACCAGGCTGGCTGGCCTGGTAAAACAAATAAAATCTAATTGTTAAAAGTCTAATGCAGCCGTTTTTAATCTCAATATCAAATCATTTCTGGGTAACAGTTAAGTACCTTACTGTGATTGTTTTCAGTTATAATGGTCAAAAAGAACAGCCTGGTCTCAGAGCAAAATGTATTATATTTAACTAAAATCCGTGCCACTCCTATTAGTATGATATGTTACTTTATGTTAGGAAACATTACATTGGCCTACATAAATCCGGGACACTCAAATTAGTGTGATGTGTTACCTTTGGTATGACAGTAGGCTACTTAAGGCAAAAAAATAAAGGAGGGTGGTTGGTTGGAGTGGAAGGGTGGGCGTATAACATGAACGTTTAGCAACACAAATGTTTAGCAACCCAAAGGTTGCGTGTTCGAACCTCATCACAGACAACTTTAGTATTTTAGCTAATTAGCAACTCTGAAACTACTTAGCATGTTAACTAACTCTTCCCCTAACCCTAACCTTAACCCTTTAACTTAGCTCCTAACCCTAACCTTAACCCTTTAACTTAACTCCTAACCCTAACCTTAACCCTTTAACTTAACTCCTAACCCTAACCTTAACCCTAACCTTAACCCTTTAACTTAACTCCTAACCCTAACCTTAACCCTTTAACTTAACTCCTAACCCTAACCTTAACCCTTTAACTTAACTCCTAACCCTAACCTTAACCCTAACCTTAACCCTTTAACTTAACTCCTAACCCTAACCTTAACCCTTTAACTTAACTCCTAACCCTAACCTTAACCCTAACCTTAACCCTTTAACTTAACTCCTAACCCTAACCTTAACCCTTTAACTTAACTCCTAACCCTAACCTTAACCCTAACCTTAACCCTTTAACTTAACTCCTAACCTTAACCATAACCTTAACCCTATAACTTATCTCCTAACCCTAACCCTAACCTTAACCATAACCTTAACCCTAACCTTAACCCTTTAACTTAACTCCTAACCCTAACCTTAACCCTAACCTTAACCCTTTAACTTAACTCCTAACCCTAACCTTAACCCTTTAACTTAACTCCTAACCCTAACCTTAACCCTAACCTTAACCCTTTAACTTAACTCCTAACCCTAACCTTAACCCTAACCTTAACCCTTTAACTTAACTCCTAACCCTAACCTTAACCCTAACCTTAACCCTTTAACTTAACTCCTAACCTTAACCATAACCTTAACCCTATAACTTATCTCCTAACCCTAACCCTAACCTTAACCATAACCTTAACCCTAACCTTAACCCATAATCTAACAAAACCTGTCATACTAAAGCAGTTGAACATAATATGTCATACTAAAGCGGTCAAACTTAATATTTCATACTAATTGGCTCAAAGCGCCTCCCGAGTGGCGCAGGGGTCTAAGGAACTGCAGTGGTTGAGGTGCCACTACAGATCCAGGTTCGAACCCGGGCTGTGTCACATCCGGCCGTGACCGGGAGACCCATGAGGCAACGTACAATTGTCCCAGCGTCCTCCGGGTTAGGAGAGGGTTAGGCCGGGATGTCCTTGTCCCATCGCGCTCTAGCGACTCCTGTTTATTTAATTTTTTAATTTTTAATTTTACCTTTATTTAACCAGGTAGGCCGGTTGAGAACAAGTTCTCATTTACAACTGCAACCTGGCCAAGATAAAGCAAAGCAGTGCGACAAACTCAAACAACACAGAGTTATACATAAACAAAGGTACAGTCAATAACACAATAGAAAAATCTATGTACAGTGTGTGCAAATGTAGAAGAATAGGGAGGTAGGCATAAATAGGCCATAGAGGTGAAATAATTACAATTTAGCATTAACACTGGAGTGATGGATGTAAAGATGATGATGTGCAAGTAGAGATTCTGGGGTGCAAAAGAGCAAGAGGATAAGTAACAATATGGGGATGAGTTAGTTGGGTGTGCTATTTACAGATGGGCTGTGTACAGGTACAGTGATCGGTAAGCTGCTCTGCCAGCTGATGCTTAAAGTTAGAGAGGGAGATATAAGACTCTAGCTTCAGTGATTTTTGCAAACAACAGGTCCTCCGATTTGACACACTGAACTCTATCTGAGAAGTAGTTGGTGAACCAGGCGAGGCAATCATTTGAGAAGCCAAGGCAATTGATTCTGCCAATAAGACTGTGGTGGGACGGGTGCATGCACGCTGACACGGTCGCAAGTTGTACTGTACAGTGTTTCCTCTGACACATTGGTGTGGTTGGCTTCCGGGTTAAGCGAGCAGTGTGTCAAGAAGCAGTGCGGCTTGGTGGAGTCGTGTTTCGGAGGACGCATGGCTCTTGACCTTCACCTCTCCCGAGCCCGTACGGGAGTTACAGCGACAAGACAAGACTGTGACTATAAGGGCACAAGGCGAGACCCAAATGCAGACACAGGAGGCAGATGGTTGAGCTCTGATATTTATTATAACAAAAGGGGTAGGCAAAAGGCAGGTCAGGGACAGGCTAGAGTTCATAAACCAGGTCAGAGTCCAAACAGTACAAGGGGATTGGCAGGCTCGAGGTCAGAACAGGCAGAGTGGTCAGGCAGGCGGATTCGGCGTCAGGACAGGCAAGGGTCAAAAACAGGAGGGCTAGGAAAAAACAGAGACTAGGAAAAAATAGGAGCTAGGAAAGCCGCTGGATGACTTGGCAAAACAAGACGAACTGGCACAGAGAGACAGGAAATACAGGGATAAATACACCAGGGACTAATGAGGAAAACAGGAGACACCTGGAGGTGGGTGGAGACAATCACAGGTGAAACAGATCAGGGTGTGACAGTAACTACCAATTGGATATCATGAAAAAGGGGGTAAAAAGTTACTACCGTTATTACATTGGTAGGCTAATGTAACTTAACATAGTCACTTAACATAAAGTAACTTACCGTAATGTAATGTACCGTAAAGTAACTTAACATAAAGTCACTTAACATAAGGTAACTTACCGTAATGTAACTTAACGTAAAGTAACTTAACATGAAATGTATTCCAGGTGACTACATCATGAAGCTGGTTGAGGATAATGATGTCACTCAGTGTTCTTCCTATCGCCCCTATCAAAGATAGGTCATCCTGACTGGTTGCATTATCACCTGGTATGGCAACTACACGGCCTCCGACCCCAAGGCGCTACAGAGGGTAGTGCGTACAGCCCAGTACATCACTGGGGCCAAGCTTCCTGCCATCCAGGACCTCTACACCAGGCGGTGTCAGAGGAAGGCCCTAAACATGTTCAAAGACTCCAGCCATCCTAGTCATAGACTGTTCTCTCTGCTACCGCACGGCAAGCGGTACCGGAGCACCAAGTCAAGGTCCAAAAGGCTCCTTAACAGCTTCTACCCCCAAGCCATAAGACTCCTGAACAGCTAATGAAATGACTACCCGGACTATTTGCATTGACCCCCCAACCCCTCTTTTACGCTGCTGTTACTCCATGTATTATCTATGCATAGTCACTTTACCCCTACCTACATGTACATATTACCTCAGTTACCTTGACTAACCTGTACCCCCTCACATTGACTCTGTACTGGTACCCCCTGTATATAGCCTCCACACTGACTCTGTACCAGTACCCCCTGTATATAGCCTTCACATTGACTCTGTATTGGTACCCCCCGTATATAGCCTCCACATTCACTCTGTACTGGTACCCCCTGTATATAGCCTCCACATTGACTCTGTACTGGTACCCCCTGTATATAGCCTCCACATTGACTCTGTACTGGTACCCCCTGTATATAGCCTCCACATTGACTCTGTACTGGTACCCCCTGTATATAGCCTCCACATTGACTATGTACTGGTACCCCTGTATATAGCCTCCACATTGACTCTGTACTGGTACCCCCTGTATATAGCCTCCACATTGACTCTGTACCGGTACCCCCTGTATATAACCTCCACATTGACTCTGTACAGGCACCCCTGTATATAGCCTCCACATTGACTATGTACTGGTACCCCCTGTATATAGCCTCCACATTGACTCTGTACTGGTACCCCCAGTATATAGCCTCCACATTGATAGAAACTTTCTGTCCAAAAATGATGCAGAAAAATGAATCCATGCTTTTGTAACTTCTAGGTTGGACTACTGCAATGCTCTACTTTCCGGCTACCCGGATAAAGCACTACATAAACTTCAGTTAGTGCTAAATACGGCTGCTAGAATTCTGACTAGAACCAAAAAATGTGATCATATTACTCCAGTGCTAGCCTCCCTACACTGGCTTCCTGTTAAGGCAAGGGCTGATTTCAAGGTTTTACTGCTAACCTACAAAGCATTACATGGGCTTGCTCCTACCTATCTTTCCGATTTGGTCCTGCCGTACATACCTACACGTACGCTACGGTCACAAGACGCAGGTCTCCTAATTGTCCCTAGAATTTCTAAGCAAACAGCTGGAGGCAGGGCTTTCTCCTATAGAGCTCCATTTTTATGGAATGGTCTGCCTACCCATGTGAGAGACGCAGACTCAGTCTCAACCTTTAAGTCTTTACTGAAGACTCATCTCTTCAGTAGATCATATGATTGAGTGTAGTCTGGCCCAGGATTGTGAAGGTGAACGGAAAGGCTCTGGAGCAACGAACCGCCCTTGCTGTCTCTGCCTGGCCGGTTCCCTTCTCTCCACTGGGATTCTTTGCCTCTAACCCTATTACAGGGGCTGAGTCACTGGCTTACTGGTGTTCTTCCATGCCATCCCTAGGAGGGGTGCATCACTTGAGTGGTTTGAGTTACTGACGTGGTCTTCCAGTCTGGGTTGGCGCCCCCCCCCGCCTTGGGTTGTGCCGTGGAGGAGATCTTTGTGGGCTATACTCGGCCTTGTCTCAGGATGGTAAGTTGGTGGTTGAAGATATCCCTCTAGTGGTGTGGGGGCTATGCTTTGGCAAAGTGGGTGGGGTTATATCCTGCCTGTTTGGCCCTGTCCGGGGGTATCATCGGATGGGGCCACAGTGTCTCCTGACCCCTCCTGTCTCAGCCTCCAGTATTTATGCTGCAGTAGTTTATGTGTCGGGGGGCTAGGGTCAGTCTGTTACATCTGGAGTATTTCTCTTGTCTTATCCGGTGTCCTGTGTGAATTTAAATATGCTCTCTCTAATTCTCTCTTTCTCTCTTTCTTTCTTTCTCTCTCTCGGAGGACCTGAGCCCTAGGACCATGCCTCAGGACTACCTGGCATGATGACTCCTTGCTGTCCCCAGTCCACCTGGCCGTGCTGCTGCTCCAGTTTCAACTGTTCTGCCTGCGGCTATGGAACCCTGACCTGTTCACCAGACATGCTACCTGTCCCCAACCTGCTGTTTTCAACTCTCTAGAGACAGCAGGAGCGGTAGAGATACTCTCAAAGATCGGCTATGAAAAAGCCAACTGACACTTACTCTTGAGTTGCTGACTTGTTGCACCCTCGACAACTCCTATGATTATTATTATTTGACCATGCTGGTCATTTATGAACATTTGAACATCTTGGCCATGTTCTGTTATAATCTCCACCCGGCACAGCCAGAAGAGGACTGGCCACCCCTCATAGCCTGATTCCTCTCTAGGTTTCTTCCTAGGTTTTGGCCTTTCTAGGGAGTTTTTGCTGTTTGGGGTTTTAGGCTGGGTTTCTGTACAGCACTTTGAGATATCAGCTGATGTAAGAAGGGCTATATAAATAAATTTGATTTGATTTGACTATGTACCGGTACCCCCTGTATATAGCCTCCACATTGACTCTGTACCGGTACCCCCTGTATATAGCCTCCACATTGACTCTGTACCGGTACCCCCTGTATATAGCCTCCACATTGACTCTGTACCGGTACCCCCCTGTATATAGCCTCCACATTGACTCTGTACCGGTACCCCCTGTATATAGCCTCCACATTGACTCTGTACTGGTACCCCCTGTATATAACCTCCACATTGACTCTGTACTGGTACCCCCTGTATATAGCCTCCACATTGACTCTGTACCGGTACCCCCTGTATATTGCCTCCACATTGACTCTGTACCGGTACCCCCTGTATATAGCCTCCACATTGACTCTGTACCGGTACCCCCTGTATATAGCCTCCACATTGACTCTGTACTGGTACCCCCTGTATATAACCTCCACATTGACTCTGTACCGGTACCCCCTGTATATAGCCTCCACATTGACTCTGTACCGGTTCCCCCTGTATATAGCCTCCACATTGACTCTGTCTTGGTACCTCCTGTATATAGCCTCCACATTGACTCTGTACTGGTACCCCCTGTATATAGCCTCCACATTGACTCTGTACTGGTACCCCCTGTATATAACCTCCACATTGACTCTGTACTGGTACCCCCTGTATATAGCCTCCACATTGACTCTGTACCGGTACCCCCTGTATATAGCCTCCACATTGACTCTGTACTGGTACCCCCTGTATATAGCCTCCACATTGACTCTGTACTGGTACCCCCTGTATATAGCCTCCACATTGACTCTGTACTGGTACCCCCTGTATATAACCTCGTTGCTGTTATTTTATTGTGATACTTTCTTTTAACTTTAGGTTATTTAGTGAATACTACCTTAACTCTTATTTTTCTTAAAACTGCATTGTTGTTGAAGGGCTTGTAAGTAAGCATTTCACTGTAAGGTGACGGTCTACACCTGTTCTATTCGGCGAATGGGCAAATAAAATTTGATTTGATTTGTAGGAAATGTGCCATACAAATAGTGTCGGTTTCCCGGGCACAGATTAAGCCTAGTCCAGTACTGAAATGCACTGTTCTTAGTCCAAGACTATATCTGTGCCTGGGAAACTGGCCCATAAAGTTTGAGTGATTGATTGAATGACCTTGGGTGAGTGTCTGACGAGTGCATCCCAGCTGTTCTTCTTGATGGGAGTAGAAGAGTGTCTGACCTGGGCATCCCAGCTGTTCTTCTTGATGGGAGTAGAAGAGTGTCTGACCTGGGCATCCCAGCTGTTCTTCTTGATGGGATTGGAAGAGTGCCTGACCTGGGCATCCCAGCTGTTCTTCTTGATGGGAGTAGAAGAGTGTCTGACCTGGGCATCCCAGCTGTTCTTCTTGATGGGAGTAGAAGAGTGTCTGACCTGGGCATCCCAGCTGTTCTTCTTGATGGGAGTAGAAGAGTGTCTGACCTGGGCATCCCAGCTGTTCTTCTTGATGGGAGTAGAAGAGTGTCTGACCTGGGCATCCCAGCTGTTCTTCTTGATGGGAGTAGAAGAGTGTCTGACCTGGGCATCCCAGCTGTTCTTCTTGATGGGAGTAGAAGAGTGTCTGACCTGGGCATCCCAGCTGTTCTTCTTGATGGAGTAGAAGAGTGTCTGACCTGGGCATCCCAGCTGTTCTTCTTGATGGGAGTAGAAGAGTGTCTGACCTGGGCATCCCAGCTGTTCTTCTTGATGGGAGTAGAAGAGTGTCTGACCTGGGCATCCCAGCTGTTCTTCTTGATGGAGTAGAAGAGTGTCTGACCTGGGTATCCCAGCTGTTCTTCTTGATGGGAGTAGAAGAGTGTCTGACCTGGGCATCCCAGCTGTTCTTCTTGATGGGAGTAGAAGAGTGTCTGACCTGGGCATCCCAGCTGTTCTTCTTGATGGAGTAGAAGAGTGTCTGACCTGGGTGCTCACTGACTAAGTTGATGTTTGCAGGTGTTCCAGGTTGATATGTTTCTTTGTTTAACTTTTTATTTAACCATTATTTAACCAGGAAAAGCTCATTGAGACCCAGAGTGTCTTTTTCAAGGGAGACCTGGCCAAGAAGGCAGCAACAATCTAGATGAATCGTGGATTGTAGACTATTCCATGCATCTGGTGCAGAAGACGAGAAGGCAGTCTTGCCTAATTCTGTAAATGTCCTGGGGACTTTAAGTAGCAACCACCTAGCAGAACGGGTTTGGTAACTGCTGGTGGTGAAGGAGACCAGACTATCACCCCTACAATATCAGCTTTATCCTTCACTTCATTAGAATCCATCATTAAATGGTCTGGAAGGCCAGAGGATACATTATAACATGGCACTGGTTTGATTAGCTTCCAGAACTTGGTAGGGTTGTTTAGGTTCTCTGTGACTGCATTTAAATAGTAATCTGATTTGGACTTCCTGATCAAACCTGTGCATTTGTTTCTTGGTGCTCTGAAGGAAGCCCAGTCAACAGGAGCATTTGTATGTCTAGCTTGAGCCCAAGAGATATTTCTCTTTCTAATTAATTCTGCCAAGTTATCTGAAAACCAGGGATTGTCCCTTCCACTGATTCTAAATTTCTTCACAGGGGCATGCTTATCACAAATGGACACACATTTCATATAAAAGGGCCCTGATCGATCACTACCATTGTAGTTTGAGTGAGGACGTCCATCAGGAGTTGGCCTACAGGGACACCACTCTCACCTTTGACCAGCTGGTGGACCTGTCCATCCGGTTGGATAACCTGCTGGCTACCCATGGACGTCCAGATCGGGGTCTGTCGATTCCATCCCCCAGCACCACAGCTCCTACGCCCATGGAGCTGGGAGGTGCTGCACGTAGAGCGACAGGAGGAGGGGCCGGTCCATGCACCATCTGTGGCCGCAGAGGGCACACTGCCGGTCGGTGCTGGAGAGGTTCCTCTGGGAGTCGAGGCAGCAGGCAGGGCACTCTTGTGTCACCCCAGGTGAGTCGGGCACCAGGCTCACCCAGAGCCCTCTGTTGCACACATGTTTGTGTATATTAATTTTCCTGAGTTTCCCCTGCATTCCCAGCATAAGGCGCTCGTAGATTCAGGCGCAGCTGGGAACTTTATTGACAGATCATTTGCCCATAGTTTAGGGATCCCTATTTTCCAGTGGATATGCCCTTCCCAGTTCACGCCCTAGATAGTCGACCATTGGGGTCGGGGCTAATTAGGGAGGCCACCGCTCCACTGGGCATGGTGAAGCAGGAGGATCACAAGGAGAAAATCAGTTTTTTCCTTATTGATTCTCCTGCGTTTCCCGTGGTGCTGGGTATACCCTGGTTGGCCTGTCATGACCCCACTATTTCGTGGCAACAGAGGGCTCTCACGGGGTGGTCACGAGAGTGCTCGGGAAGGTGTTTAGGGGTTTCCGTCAGTGCGACTACAGTCGAAAGTCCAGACCAGGTCTCCACCGTGCGCATCCCCTCTGAATATGCCAATTTGGCTCTCGCCTTCTGTAAGAAGAAGGCGACTCAATTACCACCCCATCGACGGGGGGATTGTGCGATAAATCTCCTGGTAGACGCAGCACTTCCCAGGAGTCACGAGTATCCCCTGTCACAAGAGGAGACGGCGGCCATGGAAAGATATGTCTCCGAATCCCTGGAGCAGGGGTACATTCAGCTCTCCACTTCACCTGCCTCCTCGAGTTTCTTTTTTGTGAAGAAGAAGGATGGAGGTCTGCGCCCGTGTAGCGGGTTTCTTATGCACCACAGGAGAACCAAGAAATGAAGAGCGACACCACGGCTGTCTTTTAGGCTTTTATGTTGATCTGCAATAGTATTGTGAAAAGACAGGACAGGAACACATCAGTCTCCAATGCACCACCTGACAAGTTGTTCTTTCTCTCTCAGTGTTTTCTCAGACTCTCACAATCACACTCATACATAAAGCCATAATGTATAGTATAAAATAATAACCAGTCCTTAATAGAACCTGCTGTCTTGTATAAAGATGTATAATCTTAATTCTTAGACAATAGAACCATACCTGCAATAGTATTGTGAAAAGACAGGACAGGAACACATCAGTCTCCAATGCACCACCTGACAAGTTGTTCTACACAGGAGCATGAAGAAAGGTAAAACACATATCCTGTCTCACATCCCCAATACATTGCTAGGCACTTTCAGTGTTGACAGTACCAAAATACAACAACTCATGTACAAAACCACTGCAACACAAACAAGTTACAACGTAAAATCGCCTTAAAGGGCAAAAACTACATCCCCCATAATGCAACACCATCACTAGTTGGCAGCTCAGCTACCCGTCTGCATCACAGAAAGAAAGGCATGCTAGCTAGCAACACTTTTAGCACTCTGTAAACTATATTAATAACAACAATACAACTCTGAAAGTCACGTGTTTCAATAGTCTCACACTCCCTTATAACAATATCTACAGCATTAACCTTGGGACGTTTTATTTATTTCACGTTACGGACTTCTACAAAGGAGTAATCTGCAACCCATACCTTTCTCTCTCAGTGTTTTCTCAGACTGAGGAGAGCGGGAGCTATGGGTAGTACCAGGGTGTTAGTAGGTGACGTAAGCACCCAGATAAAATAAAATACATTTAATGAAACAAAACCCGAAGATGTTAACATCATTCAGCTACTGTAGCTGCCTACCTAACATCAACAGGCATCACCAGTAGCGCAACGATTAAAGTTAGAAACCAAAAGTAAAGTTCCTGGCGATCATAGCGATCTGACTCCCCCCTTCTGTCTGAACTTGGAATATTCCTGTTCGCGGGCTTTGGCCACTGACCCTCAACCTGATTGTTCTGTTCTGCGTTGTGTACTATTCTAATAATTTGAAGTTTGCAGGAATAACCATTTTAACTCTACTACACTCACCCCTTCTTAATTTCAGCAAACTTTAAGACATAAGGTAAGAGTTCTTCCTCCACAGGGGTAACCTTGACCAAGAGTCGTCAAGAAGGACAGCAAAGAGACTTTGCCAGGTAGAAATATGCCCATATACATACAACCTATGACCCCCTAATAAAGTATTTCTCATTTCCTTAATCTATCCTCTGGCTTCTGTGTCACTGAGGTACTGTCACTTCAACAAAAGTTGATAAGGCTTGAATCAGGGCAGCTAGATGCTCTCTTTTGTCCGGCTCAGCAATCACTTGACTCATTGACTCTAAAAGTCTTCTGACAGGCTTCACAACTCTTCCAGTTCGAGTTCTCAAAGTGCCTTCACTTGGTCTCAGGACTGTATCAGTGAGCTCAGACGTCTGGCTGTTTCTGCGCTCTACCTCTCTCTGGTTACTCATTCTCTTCTTAGTAGATCTTATGCATACAGAGCCGCTGACTGATGAACTTCTACTGCTGATGCCATCTAGGCTGCTCACTGACGTTGCTTTTCTACTTGTGTCATCTTCAGAAGGATCACTTGAATCATCACCAGGCATCATTGAGGAGCTTCCTGTGCTTGATTTAGCTGCTTGTCCTGAGATCATGTCCTTCGCTGGGCTTTGAGGAGCAGCTTCTCTCATGTTCACGCCATCTTCCAGTCCCGAAGATTTTTGACCTTCAGCTTCCGTGGGCCCCTCTGAATCCTCATCCACATCGAATACCGGTCTTTCGTCACCGCTGTCTGCGTTTATGTCCTCCTCTGAAGCAGTAGAGGCTACTGTGGACATCTCGTCTGTCTGTCCCACAGGCAGGAAATTCACTGGCAGTATGAAGTTTCGATGAACTACTTTACTCTTCTTGGTAGTAGGATCTTCAACTCTGTAGATGTGCACAGACGGGTCTTTCCATGTGATCACATAGACCGTTGAATCCCACAAGTCGGCAAGTTTACCTTTTCCTCTTTCCTTTCGGTTTGCCAAGAGAACTCGGTCCCCAATCTCCAGGGCAGTACCCTTCACTCTCTTGTTATACTGCCTTGCTTGCTTTTTCTGAGCTTCAGTGGTGTTGGCCTGAGCGATCCTGACAGCCTCTCGCAGGTCCTTTTGGAACGAGTCAACATACTCGTCATGAGTCAACACGTCTTCGTTTTTCAAGGTACTTCCAAACATGATGTCCACTGGCAGCCGTGGAATTCGGCCGAACATCAGGAAGAACGGTGCGAATCCTGTCGTTTCGTGTGTGGTACAGTTGTACGAGAAGGTGAGCGTCTGTATCATCTGGGGCCATCTTTCTTTTGCTCTCGCTGGCAACGATCGGACCATGTTTCCGAGCGTGCGGTTGAATCTTTCCGTCTGACCGTTGCCCATAGGATGATATGGAGTGGTATGGGACTTTTTGACTCCTGAGACTTGTAGCAATTCTGCGATTAAGTGACTCTCAAAGTTTGCTCCTTTGTCAGAGTGTATCCGCTGGGGAAACCCATAGACACAAAAGAACTGGTTCCATAACTTCTGGGCAACCACCTTTGCTGTCTGGTTCGGGCAAGGAAATGCATGTGCCAGCTTTGTAAAATGATCTGTGATGACGAGTACATCAACGCTCTCTCCATCCCTTCCTTCTGCTGACCAGAAGTCTATGCACACCAGTTCCAACGCTGTGCTGGTCTGAATAGATTCCAACGGTGCCCTAGCCTCTGGCTCCATTGTCTTGCTAACCACACAGCACTTACAGTAGGAGACATACTTCTTCACTTCCCCTTCCATTCCAGTCCAGAATAACCTTTGACGTACCAAATGGAGTGTTCTAGTCTGGCCTTGGTGGCCAGCTTCATCATGGGTTCCCCTCAGAACGATGGCTTTAAGGGAGTCTGGCACCACCAGCTGGCACCTCTTCTTGACAACTCTGTCCTTAGATCTTCGGTAGAGGATCTCATCCTTGATTTCGAGTTTATCCCAATGCTTCAGCATTCTCAACACTTGGGCAGTCTCATGAGCCCTCTCTCTCCGCGAAGGTCTCCTCCTCCTCTCAACAAAGTACGCCACTCGGGCCAGCACCTGATCCGCCTTCTGTTTTCTCCGTATCACATCAGGAGAAAGGACTGGAAGAGTAGCCACTCCCGCTTCATGCTGAAGGATGCTGGCAGAATACTGGGCTAATTGGAATTTGCGCACTGGCACACTCGCATCCCACTCCAGACAGGATTCCAAAACTGCTTTCACTCCTTCAGAAGAGACTTGAGCCAGGATCTCACCACCTTGGATATTGACTGACAGTTTGAATGCGTCCTGGATGGACTCTGAAGTCACATACTCTGGGAACTCACTTGCCTTCCTAGCTCCAACGAACGGCTGTCGACTAAGCAGGTCTGCTGGGACATTCTGGGGCCCGGGGATGTACTTCAAGTCAAAGTCGAAGGGGGCCAGTTTAGAGACCCACCGCTGCTCACAGGCATCTAGCTTTGGTTTCGTCATTATATATGTCAGGGGGTTGTTATCTGTTAGGACTGTGAATCTATTCCCCTTCAGCCAATGGGTGAACTTATCACACACAGCCCACTTAAGAGCGAAGAACTCTAATCTGTGTGCTGGGTAACGGGACTGGGACCTCGACAGAGTCTTGCTTGCAAAAGCTACTGGTCTGGGCCTACTCTCACCCTCAAATGTCTGGCTAAGTACTGCACCTAAGCCATCCATTGATGCATCTGTTGATAGGAGAAACGGTCTGTTAAAGTCTGGGTGAGCCAGCACGGCTGTTTGGGAGACAGCAACTTTTAGCTTCTCCAGTGCCTCCCCACATTCAGAAGTCCAGTCTTCAGGTTTCAGACGTTTATAGGCCATGCCATGAGGTTTTCCTTTTTCTCCTTTAGGCTTACTTTTCTGTCCTGCAATCAGACGAAATAGTGGTTTGGCTAAACCTGAGAAACTCACAATGAAGTGGGAATAATAGTTTGCCATACCAAGAAATGATCTGACCTTGGTGGGTGAAGGTGTTTTCCCATCATTTTCCATCAGGTCAGCTGCTGTGATGTCGTTGATTGCAGACACTTTTCCTGGGTCGGTTGCAATGCCCTCTGCCGTGACGATATGGCCTAAAAACTTGACAGATTTTCTGAGGAGGTAACATTTTTTTGCGCTAGCTTCATGTTGTGTTCCTTGAGGCGGGAGAACACCATTTCAAGACGGTCCAGGGCTTCCTGCTCAGTCTTCCCGAAAACCAGGAGATCATCCAAGTAGCACAGGAGGGACAAGTAGTTCTGGTCGCCGAAGATCGAGGTCATCATTCTGGCGAATGTTGGTGGGCTGTTACATAACCCCTGAGCCATTCTGTTGTACTCAAATAAACCTGTGGGTGTTGTGCACGCTGTGTACTTGCGGTCATCTTCATGTATGGGGATGTTGTAGAATCCCGAAGTCAAATCCATAGTACTGAAGAAGCAGTTCCCTCCCAAAGCAGCGAGAGCATCGGCTTGATGGGGCAATGGGTATGCATCTTTCTCTGTCCTCTGGTTCAACCATCTGAAATCAGTGCAAATTCTCAACTCTCCTGATGGCTTCCAAACCAGGACAAGGGGGAGGCCCACTCACTACTGGACTTTCGGATGATGCCCCGCTCCTCCATTTCCTCCAACGTCTGTCTCAGTTTCTGGTAGTCGGATGGAGAGACCCTCCTGTACGGCAGCCGGAAAGGCTTTTCATCTTTGAGTCGGATACGGTGGATGACGTTCTTCGCTTCTCCACAGTCAAGTCGGTCCCTGGAGAAGATGCCTTCATACTGAGCAATAAGGTCCACTAGTTTTCCTTTCCACATGTCAGACACTTCACAGGACTCTATGTCAACTTCTTTTAACCTGTTATGGATAGGGGGCAGTATTTTCACGGCCGGATAAAAAATGTACCCGATTTAATCTGGTTATTACTCCTGCCCAGAAACTAGAATATGCATATAATTGTTTGATTTGGATAGAAAACACCCTAAAGTTTCTAAAACTGTTTGAATGGTGTCTGTGAGTATAACATAACTCATATGGCAGGCCAAAACCTGAGAAGATTCTATACAGGAAGTGCCCTCTCTGACCATTGACCATTTCTTGGCCTTCTATAGCCTCTTTATCAAAAACAGAGGATCTCTGCTGTAACGTGACATTTTCTAAGGCTCCCATAGGCTCTCAGAAGGCGCCAGAACGTTGAATGATGACTCTGCAGTCCCTGGGCTAAAAACAGTAGCGCATTTGGATAGTGGTCGATCTGAGAACAATGACCCTTTCGCATGCGTGCACGTGAAGACACCATTTCTTCTTTCAGTCTTTGAACGAAAACAACGTCTCCCGGTCGGAAGATTATCGTTATTTTACGAGAAAAATCGCATACAAATTTCTTTTAAACAGTGTTTGACATGCTTCGAAGTACGGTAACTGAACATTCTTCCCCAGCTTGGGTGACATTCTGGAGGGCAGACTGGACCTTACTGGGGTTCTCAGCATGGCTGGCATAGAGCTCTAGGTCTTCTAGGGCTAGGCATGGGTGCACATCGGCCAACTTGGTGTTACGGCGGAGAATAATAGGGTGGTCCAACATGTTGATCACTTTCATGGGGACCCACTTGTCACCTCTCAAAGGACATACAGTGCGTCCTACTAGGACATTTCTTGGTGCAGATCGTGCTGTAGTGGCCTCTATGACTACAGTACTACCAACTGATAGCGGTACCTTTTCTTTCAGTTTTCCCCAGACCAAATGTTCATGTTGAGCCATGAGAGTCACACTCTGCTTGAGCATTACAGTTCCCACTTTGTCTGGTATTTTGTCACCGTGCCAACGGTTCACATTGGCTAGCATGCTGAGTAAAAGTCCATGTGAATCTCCTTTGGCAGGTTTGGAGAGGCTGTCCCAATACCACTTTGTTTTCTTAACCTGTTGCATTATGTGTTTTATGGTGTTCGATCCAACTATCATGTCATCTGTCTGTCCAGGTACAACTAAAACAGACACTGCCATCTTGCAATCTAAAAGATCAATGTTCAAGTCATATTCATACTTAGGCTGTGCCTGGTTGCCCCCACAGCCTACAAGAACTACTTGAGTTGGCTTTCTAGACTCTGGTTTTATCACATTACATCTCAGAAGTGTGTCTTCAGCTGACTCACTTAACGTGCAGGTCATAGACCCACTATCTATCAGAGCTTGAAGTTCTACAATTTCTTCCACCATTACTGAAAGACTGTCATTACTCTCTATTTTCGGATAAATCACCTCAGTTTTCATTGTGTTTCCAGTCCTTATATCTGTAGTGTTCTGTGGAGGTGTAACATGTTCGCCCACACTGCCCCCCTCTTGGCGTGAGCATGTTAGTTTAAAGCGGGGCCAGGGGGAGCCTCGGCAGTTGCCTCTCCAACTTGTTTTCTTGCTGGACATTCAAAGCCTCTGTGGCCTGACCTGTGACACTTGAAACATAACCCCTCCTTAAAGCAGTACGACTGAGTTTAATGGTCTGAGGCCTTACAAATTCTACAGGGACCAGCAGCAGTATTAGTTTGTGGCGTTCTGGCTGAAGTTCTCCTTTGATTTTGTTCCTGGGTTGACAGGAGCTTTTCCAGGAGAGAAATCACTTTGTTCAATGGAGCCTGATCACTGTTAGTGGGTGTGGCTGAATTATTTTGGTTCGTTTTGGTTCCAGGTAGAACCCTTTTGTGTTCCATGTAGAACCCTCTGCACAAAGGGTTCTACATAGAACCCAAAAGAGTTTTTACCTGTAACCAAAAAAAATTATCCTATGGGGACACAACCCATAGGAGAGAACCCTTTGGGAATTATTTTATTCTAAATGTTATGGGCCCTGGTGAAAAGTAGTGCACTACATAGGGAATAGGGTGTTATTGTTGACGTCTGGAACGGTTGTCGTCTGGAATGGAGGACCAAAACGCAGCAGGAATGTGGATGCTCATCTTGTATTTTATTTTAACCAAGAAAACACCAAAATAACAAAAGAAGAACGAACGATCAACAAAACAGTCTTGTCAGGCTCACACATGCAAACCAAGAAACAATCTCCCACAACACCAAACCAAACAAATACCCATATATAGGACTCTCAATCAGAGGCAACGAGAAAGCACCTGCCTCCAATTGAGAGTCCAACCCCCCATCAACCTAAACAGACATACAAAAGACCAGAGACCACATAGAAATACAAACATAGAACATTACCCAAAAACCCGGAAATAATAAATCAAACGCCCTACTAAATAAACCACCACCCCGAACCACATAAAACAAATACCCTCTGCCACGTCCTGACCAAACTACAATAACAAATAACCCTTATACTGGTCAGGACGTGACAACGTCGGCACTCTTTGCATAAGTTAGCTAAACCAATTTATTCCATACACACACCAGACCTCAGTTCAAATCGAATTTGAAATAATTTAAAATACTTTTCTCTGTCTGGGCTTGATTGAACTTCCCTGGTGCAATGAAACCAATGAAATAGTCCTAAAATAGCAAATCACGCTTTATACACTCAAGGCTGGCTCAAGCAAACACACAAAGTATTTCAAATATTTCAACTACTATTTGAACCCAGGTCTGACACACACACAGTCTCCTAGCATCAGGCAGTGTGTTAAGTAGGCTACATTAGGAGCGATGAGTCATAATGGTTGCTGTAGACAGATGACCAGAATAAAGGAGGTCACACATTGTTTAAGACAGACAGCCATCTCTCTCTCTCCCTCACTCTCTCCTTCTCTCTCTCCCTTTCCCTTTGTTGTGGGCGTTCTGCTGCACACCTCTGCCTCCAGGGCTTGGCTGGGGCCGGTGTCGGTTAATGAAGGAGAGAGGGAGGGAGAGGGAAGGGAGGTTAAGGAGGGGAGAACAGGTGGGATAGAAAGTGGTGGATTGAAATGGGTGGATAGAAAGGGGTGGATTGAAAGGGGTGGATAGAAAGGGGTGGATTGAAAGGGGTGGATTGAAAGGGGTGGATAGAAAGGGGTGGATAGAAAGGGGTGGATTGAAAGGGGTGGATAGAAAGGGATGGATAGAAAGGGGTGGATAGAAAGGGGTGGATTGAAAGGGGTGGATTGAAAGGGGTGAGGCAGTTGGGGAAGAAGGTGAGTGCTGGTGTCCCAGTAGGAACATGTCCATATACACTTATCTAAGAGCAGTTTTACGCTTTTCACACTAATGTTAACAGTTGCGATTTTGGGTTAGGTAAACTGATCCTAGATAGGTCTTCATCCCAAACGGCACCCTATTCACTATATAGTGCACTATTTTTGTCTACAGATCTTTACCTTGAAGTTGACCTACTGCAGATGGTTGGAGTGCCTCTTGATGAGCAGCTGTATGAGGTCTGGGTGTGTGGACCGCAGGTAGGATGTGGCAGGCTGGTTCAGTTTAAACTGAAAGCGTCTTCAGAGGTCAGGGATGTGGAAGACTTTGTTCCAGTGCTGGCACACAAACGAGGCCCAGGGGAGATTGCCCCAGTCCTGGTTACCCCAGTCCTCGTCTGACTGGTGTGGGGATGACAGCGTGTCCCAGTCCTCCTCGGACCTGTGTGGGTGTGACAGCTTGTCCCAGTCCTCCACAGACATGTGTGGGTGTGACAGCTTGTCCCAGTCCTCCACAGACCTGTGTCTATATGCATGTTATAATGTGTCTATATGCATGTTTTAATGTGTCTATATGCATGTTATAATGTGCCTATATGCATGTTTAAATGTGTCTATATGCATGTTTTAATGTGTCTATATGCATGTTATAATGTGTCTATATGCATGTTATAATGTGTCTATATGCATGTTATAATGTGTCTATATGCATGTTATAATGTGTCTGTGTAATCATAGAGATTTTAGCTTATATGCATTATAATAATTATATTATTATTATATAACAACATTGTTATAACAAAAACAGAGTGGTCAATCACACAATCACACACTTTAGTGCACACCATAATGTTAATTATTCAATCGGGATTTACATCAGCAACATAAAATAGTGGAGCAGATTGTAGCTTAGAAGAACCACGCTCGAGCCAATTCATAACAGTGAGTCAGTGGACTGTGAGCACTAGGCATAATAAAGCATGCATTTTTAATAATAAGCTTGTTACTACTATCTGCTGCTGACTGCAATGCTGAAATAACTGTTGAGTCGTAAACCAATGACAAAGTTGAACGAATAAGTTTGGTTATAATAATACAATAGTACAGTAAGAAAAAAGAATAGCAAACGTACTTTTCTCGTTCAATTCGTCTGTGAAACGCCTTTCAGAAGACCAGCCGTTAGGACTGAGTGTAGATAGTTGGAGAATTGCCGCTCTGTCGCTGATAATATAGACCAGGAACGTCCGTAATAAGTTTCTGGTACACACGCATATGCACCAGCAGCTAGTGCACGTTCAGATAGGGAAAACACCCGTCTGGCTGATTCCACCAGGGCGTTCTGCCGCCCTAGGTGAGACAAAAAAAATTCCGCCACACTCTTATTCCTGCTAAACTATGTACATACATCAGGGGTCAGCAATAGATTTGACCTTGGGCCAATTTTTTCTCAGCTAAAAGTCTGAGGAACAGAACATAATAGCAGCCCAATTCATAGGCCTACACTACAAATTAAACACAATTTTTAACACATCTGGTTAGTACGCTATACAATCAGTTTAATGTCAATGTCAAATAACATAGCCTAATATTTTCAATCTCTTTACATTGATAAAATCACCAATTTCTCTATTAAATATGTTTTTAATATTTATTTGTGTGTTGATTGAGGAAAATCAGCTTGCAATCAACACAAAATGTTGAAAAAGACTCAAAATAATGAAAATAGACGTTTCAGGGAAGAATGGACAGGGAACTAGGCGTTCTTACCATATTTCTCCATGTCAAACCAGAGTGTCTTGTTTGCAACGCTGTTTGCAAATAATTAAATCTTAGACATCCTTATGAATCTAGCCATGGCACTTTCAAAAGTTACCTTTCCACCCAGACAGAGGCTATGCCGATGCAGAAAAATGTAAGCTTCAACTGCTAGCTACTCGTCCATTGCAAAACCCAACAACCAGTTTCACGTACTGCCAAATTCTCTAAAATGACGTGTGAGGCGATTTATGGCAGAGAAATGAACATACAATTCTCTGGCAACAGCTCGGGTGGACATTCCTGCAGTCAGCACGCCAATTGCCCGCTCCCTCAAAACTTGAGACATCTGTGGCGTTGTGTTGTGTGACAAAACCGCACATTTTAGAGTGGCCTTTTATTGTCCCCAGCACAAGGTGCACCTATGTAATGATCATGCTGTTTAATCAGTTTCTTGATATGCCACACCTGTCATGTGGATGGATTGTCTTGGCAAAGGAGAAATGCTCACTAACAGGGATGTAAACAAATTTGTCCACAAAACATGAGAGAAAATATTTTTGCGCGTATGGAACATTTCTGGGATCTTTTATTTCAGCTCATGAAACCAAAGCTTTACATGTTGCATTTATATTTTTGTTCAGTATATTTCAGTGCAAGTCAAGCACTGTGCATGATCCAGGCAAATTGCAGACAATCTTCAAATTACTAAAGCCTTTAGTTATTACTTTCTTAAATCGCATCTATGTAGGGGCAGTAAATATCAGAAAACTCTTAGTTTTAAAAAGGGTAAAGAATTTACAGGCACACATTTAGAATGACAAACGATCTGTCATATTATCATAGGACATCAGTTCACAGTGAGGGATAAAGGCTTACAGCTTTCAATTGCCTACACAGCGAATAATTAGGCAAAACAGGTTTTTATTTTATTGTTTGTTTGAAAGTCGATGCCATTGTTAGTCCTGTTTGAACCTGCATTCCTGGTCTAACTGCTATGCCTGCAATAATAACCTTGGCCCCTACTCACGTTGCATTACAGGTTGGGTTGGTCTGACCATAAACCAACACTTGATGGAATAGAAAATAATAGAATGGAATAGAAAAACTAAACTTCTAAGCCTAATCGACACATTTTAATTTGACTTTGTACAGCTTTTGAACAACACAGGCTACAAAATATGAACTGTGCAAAAGATATTCACTGATCAGCGAAAATGAAGGGAAGGAGACGAAACCAATGTAGGACACCAGCTTAGAATATTTAGATGCACCCCGAAGTTCAACACACGCTGCCCACGTCACCTCCCCAGCTCCTCATCTCTCCTGCGCAGATCCGACGCAATTTGAACCGTGTGAAGTCAGCATGAAAAACCACACATCGACAACCTAAACAAGTAATGTCAATATTCTTGTATTTTATCTACAAGCTGTAGCACAGCGCTGGTTGCGGCGATAAGGAGATCGCTAACAAGCCACGTTTCTCCCCCGTAGCATCCGAATATCGTTTTTGCTACGTCAACACCCTCCCTGCTTAGCTAGCTACATGATTATCTTCTTGTTAAACAGGTAAATATCTCAAAATGGTTTATCTTGAAAACAACGTTTACTTTAGCTAACTAGGTTCAGTAGCTAGTTTGTTGGTGCTTGATCGGAAAGCAGTCGCATTTGTTTTTTTTAATATAAAAGTTAGCCAGCCGTTGATCATGACTCTCAGTTCCATTATATTAACGTTACACATGAGTCATTGGACAAAGTCGTCTTCTGTATGTGGGAGTTTATCTCCGACGTAAAATCCTGTCGGCTGCAACTCGTAAAACAGGTTAAAACTGTATACAGTGAGTGTTTAGTTTGCATTTGTGTAATTATTTTTGATGTGATATGAAAGTAGAGGGATTTAGCTATGTTTCAATACATCGATTCACGTTTAACGTTAGATGGAGTATTTGGCTGTTTTGGCTTCCAGAGCCAATGCATCTTTAACATGAACATGTTAAGTTAGCTAGCAACGGTCTTAGTCCTATAGGAGTAACGTTAACCTTAGCTAGCAACGGTCTTAGCCCTATAGGAGTAACGTTAACCTTAGCTAGCAACGGTCTTAGCCCTATAGGAGTAACGTTAACCTTAGCTAGCAACGGTCTTAGCCCTATAGGAGTAACGTTAACCTTAGCTAGGAACGGTCTTAGCCCTATAGGAGTAACGTTAACTAGCAACGGTCCTAGCCCTATAGGAGTAACGTTAACCTTAGCTAGCAACGGTCTTAGCCCTATAGGAGTAACGTTACGGTCCTTTAGTCCAATATTGGGCTAGCTAGCTATGCTAATATAATATAGCTATGATTAAAATACAGATTGTACGAAAATAAGTTACTGAACATTTGCTGTGGTGTCATAGTTAGAGTAGCTATTAAGCCAATAATGTATCCATTGCATTAATGTTATTACTACGCATCCAATAAATACGTTTAGCTATGTGACGCGAAGCTAACCAAAGGACTTTCATGCCATGGCTAGCTAATTTATGATGTAACTTGTTTTCTAAGGTCGATGTAGCGAGTACTGACAGTCCTAGAGGTCTCCAAATGTTGCTTACTGTGACCATCCAGTCCTATCTGTGTCACTCATGATGATCTATTCTGGCTTTGGGGTACCCATGAACGGATTCCATTCACTATACAAACATCCTTTGTCATTCCAATACATTTTAAGAAGAGATGGGTAGGTAGCTAGGCAGGATCGTTGTATCTGCTTTTAGCAACACTAGTATTTATATTGGCTTCAGAAAGTATTCATACCCCTTGACTTATTCCACATTTTGTTGTGTTACAGCCTGAATTCAAAATGGATTAAATATATATTTTTCTCAACCATTTCTCACTCATGACAAAGTGAAAACAGGTTTTTAGAAAATGGAGTGTGGTACTCAGTAATGTGTTCTATTGGATTTGCCCCAAACATAACACTTTGTATTCAGGCCAAAAGGTGAATTGCTTTGCCAAATTTTTGCAGTATTACTTTAGTGCCTTGTTGCAAACAGGATGCATGTTTTGGAGTATTATTTATTCTGTACAGGCTTCCTTCTTTTCACTCAGTCAATTGGGTTAGTATTGTGGAGTAACTACAATGTTGTTGATCCATCCTACGTTTTCTATCACAGCCATTAAACTTTAACTGTTTTAAAGTCACCACTGACCTAAAGTCACCAATCCCTGTGCGGCTTCCTTCCTCTCTGGCAATTGGGTTAGGAAGGACGCCTATATCTTTGTAGTGACTGGGTGTATATTGATACGCCATCCAAATACATACAGTTGAAGTCGGAAGTTTACATACACCTTAGCCAAATACATTTAAACTCAGTTTTTCACAATTCCTGACATTTAATCCTAGTAAAAATTCCCTGTTTTAGGTCAGTTAGGATCACCACTTCATTTTAAGAATGTGAAATGTCAGAATAATAGTAGAGGGATTTATTTCAGCTTCTATTTCTTTCATCACATTCCCAATCGGTCAGAAGTTTACATACACTCAATTAGTATTTGGTAGCATTGCCCGTAAATTGTTTAACTTGGGTCAAACGTTTCGGGTAGCCTTCCACAAGCTTCCCACAATAAGTTGGGTGAATTTTGGCCCATTCCTCCTGACAGAGCTGGTGTAACTGAGTCAGGTTTGTAGGCCTTCTTGCTCGCACAAACTTTTTCAGTTCTGTGCACAAATTTTCTATAGGATTGAGGTCAGGGCTTTGTGATGGCCACTCTAATACCTTGACTTTGTTGTCCTTAAGCCATTTTGCCACGACTTTGTAAGTATGCTTGGGGTTATTGTCCATTTGGAAGACCCATTTGCGACCAAGCTTTAACTTCCTGAATGATGTCTTGAGATGTTGCTTCAATATATCAACATAATTTTACTCCCTCATGATGCCATCTATTTTGTGAAGTGCACCAGTCCCTCCTGCAGCAAAGCACCCCTACTACATGATGCTGCCACCCCCGTGCTTCATGGTTGGGATGGTGTTCTTCGGCTTGCAAGCATCCCCCTTTTTCCTCCAAACATAACGATGGTCATTCCGGCCAAACAGTTCTATTTTTGTTTCATCAGACCAGAGGACATTTCTCCAAAAAGTACGATCTTTGTCCCCATGTGCAGTTGGAAACTGCAGTCTGGCTTTTTTTTATGGCTGTTTTGGAGCAGTGGCTTCTTCCTTGCTGAGTGGCCTTTCAGGTTATGTCGATATAGGACTCGTTTGACTGTGGATGCAGGTACTTTGTACCTGTTTCCTCCATCATCTTCACAAGGTCCTTTGTTGTTGTTCTGGGATTGATTTGCACTTTTTGTATCAAAGTACGTTCATCTCTAGGAGACAGAACGCGTCTCCTTCCTGAGATGTATGACGGCTGCGTGGTCCCATGGTGTTTATACTTGCGTACTATTGTTTGTACAGATGAACGTGGTACATTCAGGCATTTGGAAATTGCTCCCAAGGATGAACCAGACTTGTGGAGGGCTACAATTTTTTTTCTGAGGTCTTGGCTGATTTCTTTTTGATTTTCCCATGATGTCAAGCAAAGAGGCACTGAGTTTGAAGGTAGGCCTTGAAATACATCCACAGGTACACCTCCAATTGACTCAAATTATGTCAATTAGCCTATCAGAAGCTTCTAAAGCCATGACATAATTTTCTGGAGATTTCCAAGCTGTTTAAAGGCACAGTCAGCTTAGTGTATGTAAACTTCTGACCCACTGGAATTGTGATACAGTGAAATAATCTGTCTGTAAACAATTGTTGGAAAAATGACTTGTCATGCACAAAGTAGATGTCCTAACCAACTTGCCAAAACTATAGTTTGTTAACAAGAAATTTGTGGAGTGGTTGAAAAACGAGTTTTAATGACTCCAACCTAAGTGTATGTAAACTTCCGACTTCAACTGTATATACATACAGACATGCATACAGTACCAGTCAAAAGTTTGGACACCTTCTCATTCAAGGGTTTTTATTTATTTTTACTATTATCTACATTGTAGAATAATTGTGAAGATATCAAAACTATGAAATAACATAGGGTGGCCTTTAAAATGTTTTTATTTGATTCCTCATGTCGTACTCATTGTTAGGAAGAATTATGGTCCAAATCGGATGTTAGGTACTATATTTATTGAAGATTATATGAATCCTATACATTTATAATGCCAATTTGGGTGCAATCAGTTAGCTTTATTTCTCAGAAATCTAATTATAGTTCAACAAAAAAAATGTTGCAGGAATGATAATCTTTCTAACTACAGAAACAATTTCGGAAGAATCTGAGATGGTGGGTGTCATGACTTGCTGAAATGACATGGAACGACCCCCCCCCCCCCCCCCCCTGCATAAGTATCAACCCTACTAACAATCAGCATATTGAATTTGATTGAACTTCTGGCTTCCGGCGGACTCTTCTCCTTTTTTGGTTCCTTTAAGTCGTTCATGGCAAGTGGAGTGGCTGGAGCGTCATCAAATCAGATCCCCTGCCACACAATGATGTAGCTAATAGCCCCTATCTCTCTACTGTCAAAGCAACGACATGTTCCTCTTCTACTGCACTGTCAGTGGCTCCTGAGCTGGGATAAGCAAGATTTCTTTTGTATACGTCCAATGCCTTGTGTTTGGTCTGGTATTTGGTAGCTACAATATGGATTGATCCTCAAAACAGCAGTAGTGCAGATTTTATTTTCGGAGATATATATATATCTATCTATATATGTGTGTATGTATGTGAAGCTGATGGGTAAGTAGATCATTTTTGGGGGGTTCATAAAATGTTTTTCCTTACAGCTTTTCAGAGTGTGATGGAGATATGTGTGATGTTAGGTAGGAAGGAGGGGTATGAAAGGGTCTCTGAGTGACATGTAAGAAATAGAACATTTTAGTTTTGGACCTTGTGATTTATTGAGAGGGGCTGCTGCACATCAGCCCATTGACGAATCCTTATCTTGGAGTGTATGACGTCAATGTAATATTTACTGGCCTGTTTCATTTCTGTTTACTCTCTTGCTGTGGGAAACGAGATCCTTGTCATGTGCTCATAAATAGTCTAGCTTATGCCCTTGTTTGCTTTTTGGAATGTGAAAATGTTTTCTTTGTTAAACCATGCTATGTCCTTTGTTTTGTTTCCAGACTAAGGACTTACAATGACGCTGAAGGTCAAGCTGAGCTCAGTTTGCCTGGGTGTAGAGGGGATGACCTGTGCTTCCTGTGTTCAGTCTATTGAGCAGCGCATTGGGGGTCTTCCTGGAGTCGTACACATCAAGGTGGGTCCGGTACACATTTAGGGGAGGTTTCCCAGACCCACATTAAGCCTAGTCCTGGACTCCAGTGAGCATGATTTTTATTTTTTGGGTCCAGGAATCCGCAATCTGGGAACTGGGCCAATGTGTTTTAACATGTGTATCACAACTTTATAGGATAGGCCTTTGTGTGACATGTAAATGTTAGACTATAACCTACACATCCAACTGATTTGACCGGATCTGAAGGATGTTTTCACCCTTACAGCTTTGTGTTCATCAGTCTTTCACCTTTCAAACAGAATGTCTTCAAACTGCCAAGTCTGCATTTCCACCATAGACTTGACACCATTGCACAATTTCCAGAGATTTAAAATAGCAGAGTTTGCTTATTTTTTTTTTCTTTTTTTTTCTCTTCAGTTTCAGAACATTTTATAAACTAGATGTGAAACTAACTAGCTAGAATTGAGAAAGCAGCAAAAATGTTTCCTTATTTTATCTCTTAACAACTATAATTTGTATTCATTTCACCCAACTAAATATCCCATAGCATCTGATTTCCAGGCTGCATCCCAAATCGCACCCTATTCTCAACTACTTTTGACCAAGGAATCAGGGAATAGGGTGTGATTTGGGATGCACCTCAGCCTCCTCCTCCTCTCCCCTAAGGGGGTGGCTTGTTTATATAGCTTAATTGAAGATATACAGTGATCCTTAATTCCGTGTAGCAGCTGTAATAATGTCCTAGATGGCAGTAAATGTGGCCTGGCCTTCTCTGTGTGTTTACCCCTCAGGCACAGGCTAATGAGGATGTAATGTAATGGCGTTGTTCCTGACAGAAAGCTGGTCTTTACAGGACTGTCATTTGGTTATTGTGGGTCGATAACCGGCTGAACGGGTAGCAGACGGCGGATGGGCAATGTCATCAATTCCTTTAAAGGGTCTGGGGACAGTAATGTGTGTCATTGTAAGGAACAGTACATGTCCTTTAAGTGAGGAGTGAATAGGTTGTTGTTGCACGTGGACGGTAGGCCTGTAGGATAGTTTTTGACTAGTGTCAAAGTTCAAAACAGTAGTAGACTGTATGAGGAAAGGACAGTCTTTCTCTCTCATTTACTCTCGCTCTCCCTGACACACACACACATTTAGGAAAACATAGATCATCTCTGGTACGTGAACACACACTTCCCTCCTGTGTTTTTAACTTGCAGTTCAGTCAGGGCTGAGTGGTCATGTGATGGCGTCAGTTAATCACAAGTTTCCGTGTGTGTGTGTGTGTGTGTTAGAGAGATATGGGTTCATTGTTTTGCTACTAGAACATGCTGGAAGCTTCTGAGGCCAATGCACTCCTCCTCTTTATATACAGTACCAGTCAAAAGTTGGAACACACCTACTCATTTTTATTTTTTACTATTTTCTACATTGTAGAATGTTAGTGAAGACATCAAAACTATGAAATAACACACATGGAATCATGTAGTTAAACAAATCAAAATATATTTTTTATTCTTCAAAGTAGCCACCCTTTGCCTTGATGACAGCTCTGCACACTCTTGGCAATCTCTCAACCAGCTTCACCTGGAATGCTTTTCCAACAGTCTTGAAGGAGTTCCCACATATGCTGAGCACTTGTTGGCTGCTTTTCCTTCACTCTGCAGTCCGACTCATCCCAAACCATCTCAATTGGGTTGAGGTCGGGTGATTGTGGAGGCCAGGTCATCTGATGAAGCACTCCATTACTCTCTCACATCACACTGTTGAAAAACAAATGATAGTCCCACTAAGCGCAAACCAGATGGGATGGCGTATCGTTGCAGAATGCTATGGTCGCCATGCTATTTAAGTGTGCCTTGAATTCCAAATCAATCACTGACACTGTCACCAGCAAAGAACCATCACACCACCTCCTCCATGCTTCACGGTGGGAATCACACATGCGGAGATCATCCGTTCACCTTCGCTGCGTCTCACACAGACAAGGCAGTTGGAACCAAAAATCTAATTTGGACTCATCAGACCAAATGACAGATTTCCACCAGTCTAATGTCCATTGCTTGTGTTTCTTGGCTCAAGCAAGTCTCTTCTTATTAATGATGTCCTTTAGTAGTGGTTTCTTTGCAGAAATTCGACCATGAAGGCCTGATTCGCACAGTCTTCTCTGAACAGTTGATGTGTCTGTTACTTGAACTCTGTGAAGCATTTATTTGGGCTGCAATTTCTGAGGCTGGTAACTCTATTGAACTTATCCTCTGCAGCAGAGGTAACTCTGGGTCTTCCTTTCCTGTGGCGGTCCTCATGAGAGCCAGTTTCATCATAGTGCTTGATGGTTGTGCGACTGCACTTGAAGAAACTTTCAAACTTCTTAATGTTCCAGATTGACTGACCTTCATGTCTTAAAGTAATGATGGACTGTCATTTCTCTTTGCTTATTTGAGCTGTTCTTGCCATAATATGGACTTGGTCTTTCACCAAATAGGTCTTTCACCAAATAGGACGATCTTCTGTATACCAACCGTACCTTGTCACAACATAACTGATTGGCTCAAACGCATTCAGAAGGAGAGAAATTCCACAAATTAACTTTTAACAATGCTCACCTGTTAATTTGGATCCGCCCCTTTTTTCAATTTTCACCTAAAATGACATGCCCAAATCTAACTGCCTGTAGCTCAGGACCTGAGAAGCAAGGATATGCATATTCTTGATACCATTTGAAAGGAAACACTTAGAAGTTTGTGGAAATGTTAAAATAATGTAGGAGAATATAACACATTAGATCTGGTAAAAGATAATACAAAGGAAAGAAACCATGTATTTTGTTTTGTACCATCTTTGAGTTGCCAGATAAAGGCCATATTGTGTTGTGCTAGCCCAGGCACAATTTAGATCAATACTGCCCAAATGGGCCTAATTGGTTTATTAATACATTTTCAAGTTCATAATTGTGCACTCTTCTCAAACAATAGCATGGTATTATTTCACTGTAATAGCTACTGTAAATTGGACAGTGCAGTTAGATTAACAAGAATTTAAACTTTCTGCCAATATCAGATATGTCTATGTCCTGGGAAATGTTCTTGTTACTTACAACCTCATGCTAATCACGTTAGCTCAACCGTTCCGCGGACACACACACACACCGATCCGGTCGATGTTAATTGAAATGCATTCCAGGTGACTTCCTCTTGAATCTGCACGAGGATTATCTTCAGACTACTTGTTTATGTGGAATAGATTTGATGTCCTATTGATCGTAGCTTCGTAACGTTTTAGTAACACTCTCAGTGTATGTGATTTCAGCCCATGTCATGAATCTCAGAATTATGCTGATTTACATAGTAACCATGACATGATGATTTTTATGGCTGTCAATGACTGCATGTCTCCATGGCATCATTTTATAACCGCTGTATAATTCTGTTTAGTTTGAAAGCCTAGTTTTAGAAACTGCATTAGTGTACATCAGCTGTCACTTCTGTTGATTCAGTATAAAGTGTTTTTAATTATTCTGTTTGTTTGATATTTTTTTCTGGTAGGTGTCTCTGGAGCTGAAGAATGCCAGCATCATCTTCGACCACAGTCATCACACCCCAGAGTCCCTGGCGGAGGCCGTGGAGGACATGGGGTTTGACTCCATCCTCTCAGACACTACCACAGCCTCCGTGGTCCTCACGGAGACCCAGCTGGTCCCCATCCCAGCCCTTCTCACCCCTGAAGCCCAACAGGAGGCTCTGACGAGGCTAGCTCAGCTCCAGGCGGTCCTGGAGGTCCAGGAGAACAAGGACCAGAGGGGGGTGTCCGTTACCTTCATCCCTTCCCTGATCAGTGTAGTGCAGCTGGGGGAGGTGGTTAGTAGCATGGCCCCCCTCCTGGAGGTCCCTACATCCAATAGCCCTACAGAGGAAACTCTTGTCCCAGCTCCTGCCACAGTGTCAGCCCCGGCCACATCCTCACAGCCTCAGCTGGTGAAGATGCGGATCGAGGGCATGGTCTGTCTGTCCTGCACCACCACCATCGAAGGGAAGATTGGCAAGCTCAAAGGAGTTGAGAAAATCAAAGGTTACTTTGTAATTGCGTAGTAGTCAGCCGTTTTACACTGAAGGCCATTATCATTTGATCGTGACTCAATGAGTTCTGATCAAGTGTAGTGCTGATCTTGCTAAAGGTTCAATGCAGCCATTTCAATATCAAATCATTTCTTGGTAACAATGAAGTACTTTACTTTGATTGTTTTCAATTAAAATGGTCAAAAAGAAACAGAAATAGCTTCTTAGCAAAGAGCAATTTCTCAAGCAAGAATTTAGCTAGGATTGTCTGGGAGTGGTCTGAGTGGGGAGAGGAAAACTAGCTGTTATTGGCAGAGATGTTGAACTCTCTTATTAGTCTTTTAACTACACTGAACAAAAATATAAACTCAACATGTAAAGTTGTTTCATGAGTTGAAATAAAAGAGAAGCTGGGGACAATAAATTGCCAATCTAAAATGTGCCATTTTGTCACACAACATAATGCCACACATGTCTCAAGTTTTTAGGGAGCGCGCAATTGACATGTTGACTGCAGGAATGTCCAACAGAGCTGTTGCCAGATCATTTAGTGTTAATTTCATAAGACGCCGCCACCGTCAATTTACAGAATTTGGCTGTACGTCCAACCGGCCTCACAACCGCAGACCATGTGTAACCACGCCAGCCCAGGACCTCCACATCCGGCTTCTTCACCTGTGGGATCATCATCAGAGGGTGGGTGGGGGGGTGCTGAGGAGTATTTCTGTCTGTAATAAAGAGCTTTGGTTGGGAAAAACTCATTCTGATTGGCTGGACCTGCCTCCAAAGTGGGTGGGCCTATGCCCACCCAGGGCTGCGCCCCTGCCCAGCCATGCGAAATCCATAGATTAGGGCCTAATGAATTTATTTGAACAGACTGATTTCCTTCTATGAACTGTAACTCAGTAAAATCTTAGAAATTGTTGCATGTTGCGTTTAAATTAAAGTTTAATTTACTAGCTGGGGATGTCATCAGGCAGGCCAAAATTCCATCCCACTAAAACAGGCTGAAACTTATTTTCAAACAGCTGTTTTCACAGTATTATTCCAATCTCATAGTGTGTGTGTGAGAGATCTATCTAAAACACAGTAAAATAAAAATTGACTGCACTGGTCCTTTATCTGACTTGGCATTCTATAGCGATGAATAAATATGGGAGGTTGTAGTCTAGTATTCTCACTTAAAATTAACTTGCATTTCAGGGTCAGGAATAATCTGGAAAAAACCCTCAACACTGTGATACTTTTGGATTCCTGGAGATTATAATTTATGAATGTTGTGTTCTCCCTCAGTGGTTCTAGACTCCCAGGAGGCCACGGTTCTCTACCTGCCATACCTCATCACTATCGACGACATCATCGCCCAGATCGCCAAGGCCGGCTTCAAAGCCACACCCAAGTCCAAGCCCCGCCCCCTGCAGCTGTCCGTCAGTGAGATGGAGCGGTTGCTAAGCGCTGCCCTATCACCCCCAGCACCAGTGGAATCTTCCACTGAGGATTCTGAGGTGTCTACAGATTCTGCCCAGACTATCCTCAGGGTGACTGGCATGCACTGCCACTCCTGTGTGGTAAATATCCAGGATAACATCTCCAAGCTGGCTGGGGTGACCTCCATAGAGGTATTGTTGGAGAGAGAGAGTGCCTCCATCCACTACGACCCAGGGAGGGTGACTGTGTCTGGGCTACAGCAAGCCATCGAGGCCCTTCCACCGGGGACGTTTAAAACTCAACCCTGGAGCCCTACATCCACCACACCACCACCATCGTCCCAGGCCGGCCTCTCCTCCACCCAGCCCTGTTACAGCCAGCCTCTGACGGCCACGGCCCTGATCCATATAGAGGGGATGACCTGTGGGTCCTGTGTTCAGTCCATCGAGGGGATGCTTTCTCAGAGGAAGGGGGTGCGGTCTGCCAAGGTGTCGCTGGCCAATCACAGAGGGAAGTTTGAGTTTGACCCTCTCCTCACCCAACCAGAGGAGCTCAGAGAGGCCATAGAGGACATGGGATTTGATGCCTTCCTGCCTGGTGAGTTGATGGGCGGTTTGTATTCTTTTATCCTCCTAACTAGGGTTTCAAAATTCAGCAAACGTTCCATACATTCCCAGGTTTTTCAGAGATCCTGGTTGGGAGGATTCCCTCTCTACTTAGTCTGGGAATCATACAACACAAATGTCTGTCTTTGGGGAAGTTTCTGGAATTTTGCAACCCTACACCTAATAGTATCTCTAGCCTAAAGGCTGTGCTGTGAAGCAAAACAAATGAATCTGTGTCTATTTGTAACTCATGTAAACTTCCCAGAACAGTAGCTGAAGAACAGCCATAGAAAGCAGAATGAGAAACCGACATGAAATGGGAACTCATTGTTGCTATGTTGTCCTTTTAGGAACCAACTCGCTGTTGACCGTCCCAGTTATCAGTCCCCCCTCGCCCTCTTCCCTGTCCCCCACCCCTGTCAAGGAGAAGGAGCTGGACAGCGACCCAGAGAGGGGCGCTGCACAGTGTGTTAAGGGGGCCCCAAACACCCTCGCTAAATGCTTCATCCAGATTGGTGGAATGACCTGTGCATCCTGTGTGGCTAACATTGAGAGGAACCTGAAGAATGAACACGGTGAGAGGAGATTATGTTCATTAGTGCATGCCAGGGTTATGTTCATTAGGACCTGCGATTTTTGCAACGATTTACTCCCCGTTTCAGTCCATTTTCTTTGGTAATTAACACAACCCGGTACTGACTAGTGATGGGAACTATGGTGTAGTTCTATTAGGAACACTGACATGGAGCCTGTTTTTTACAGAAGCTAGCTGTCGTATCTGGGATGGAAAAGAGTCACAAACGGTGTCAGTTTAAGATGTACAATGGCAGTTTTTAAGTAACATGGGAGAAACGTGGAGGGGGTTGTACAAGTCCACAGCCTTCATCTGGTCAGGAAACCCTAGGCCTTTAGTAAAGGCATTAATCACTTATATATTTACTGTTGTCTCCCTTTAGCATCAAACTCATGTATCAGTTCCATAGAAAAGTGATTTAAAATGGGTATGTTGCATTAGTCTAACATTGTCCTGCGTTCCACTGTGCAGGTATCTACTCTGTGCTGGTGGCCCTGATGGCTAGTAAGGCTGAGGTCCGTTATAACCCTGAGGTGATGGACCCTCTGAAGATAGCAGAGTATGTCAGAGAGTTGGGCTTCACTGCTTCTGTCATGGAGAACTATGAGGGTTCTGATGGAAGCCTGGAACTTGTGGTGAGTGTTCTGATTCTAATCAACACTGTAATGGTGTGATCTGTTTGGTGTTCTGATTCTAATCAACACTGTAATGGTGTGATCTGTTTGGTGTTCTGATTCTAATCAACACTGTAATGGTGTGATCTGTTTGGTGTTCTGATTCTAATCAACACTGTAATGGTGTGATCTGTTTGGTGTTCTGATTCTAATCAACACTGTAATGGTGTGATCTGTTTGGTGTTCTGATTCTAATCAACACTGTAATGGTGTGATCTGTTTGGTGTTCTGATTCTAATCAACACTGTAATGGTGTGATCTGTTTGGTGTTCTGATTCTAATCAACACTGTAATGGTGTGATCTGTTTGGTGTTCTGATTCTAATCAACACTGTAATGGTGTGATCTGTTTGGTGTTCTGATTCTAATCAACACTGTAATGGTGTGATCTGTTTGGTGTTCTGATTCTAATCAACACTGTAATGGTGTGATCTGTTTGGTGTTCTGATTCTAATCAACACTGTAATGGTGTGATCTGTTTGGTGTTCTGATTCTAATCAACACTGTAATGGTGTGATCTGTTTGGTGTTCTGATTCTAATCAACACTGTAATGGTGTGATCTGTTTGGTGTTCTGATTCTAATCAACACTGTAATGGTGTGATCTGTTTGGTGTTCTGATTCTAATCAACACTGTAATGGTGTGATCTGTTTGGTGTTCTGATTCTAATCAACACACTGTAATGGTGTGATCTGTTTGGTGTTCTGATTCTAATCAACACTGTAATGGTGTGATCTGTTTGGTGTTCTGATTCTAATCAACACTGTAATGGTGTGATCTGTTTGGTGTTCTGATTCTAATCAACACTGTAATGGTGTGATCTGTTTGGTGTTCTGATTCTAATCAACACTGTAATGGTGTGATCTGTTTGGTGTTCTGATTCTAATCAACACTGTAATGGTGTGATCTGTTTGGTGTTCTGATTCTAATCAACACTGTAATGGTGTGATCTGTTTGGTGTTCTGATTCTAATCAACACTGTAATGGTGTGATCTGTTTGGTGTTCTGATTCTAATCAACACTGTAATGGTGTGATCTGTTTGGTGTTCTGATTCTAATCAACACTGTAATGGTGTGATCTGTTTGGTGTTCTGATTCTAATCAACACTGTAATGGTGTGATCTGTTTGGTGTTCTGATTCTAATCAACACTGTAATGGTGTGATCTGTTTGGTGTTCTGATTCTAATCAACACTGTAATGGTGTGATCTGTTTGGTGTTCTGATTCTAATCACCACACTGTAATGGTGTGATCTGTTTGGTGTTCTGATTCTAATCACCACACTGTAATGGTGTGATCTGTTTGGTGTTCTGATTCTAATCACCACACTGTAATGGTGTGATCTGTTTGGTGTTCTGATTCTAATCAACACTGTAATGGTGTGATCTGTTTGGTGTTCTGATTCTAATCAACACTGTAATGGTGTGATCTGTTTGGTGTTCTGATTCTAATCAACACTGTAATGGTGTGATCTGTTTGGTGTTCTGATTCTAATCAACACTGTAATGGTGTGATCTGTTTGGTGTTCTGATTCTAATCAACACTGTAATGGTGTGATCTGTTTGGTGTTCTGATTCTAATCAACACACTGTAATGGTGTGATCTGTTTGGTGTTCTGATTCTAATCAACACACTGTAATGGTGTGATCTGTTTGGTGTTCTGATTCTAATCAACACACTGTAATGGTGTGATCTGTTTGGTGTTCTGATTCTAATCAACACACTGTAATGGTGTGATCTGTTTGGTGTTCTGATTCTAATCAACACACTGTAATGGTGTGATCTGTTTGGTGTTCTGATTCTAATCAACACACTGTAATGGTGTGATCTGTTTGGTGTTCTGATTCTAATCAACACTGTAATGGTGTGATCTGTTTGGTGTTCTGATTCTAATCAACACTGTAATGGTGTGATCTGTTTGGTGTTCTGATTCTAATCAACACTGTAATGGTGTGATCTGTTTGGTGTTCTGATTCTAATCAACACTGTAATGGTGTGATCTGTTTGGTGTTCTGATTCTAATCAACACTAATGGTGTGATCTGTTTGGTGTTCTGATTCTAATCACCACACTGTAATGGTGTGATCTGTTTGGTGTTCTGATTCTAATCACCACACTGTAATGGTGTGATCTGTTTGGTGTTCTGATTCTAATCACCACACTGTAATGGTGTGATCTGTTTGGTGTTCTGATTCTAATCACCACACTGTAATGGTGTGATCTGTTTGGTGTTCTGATTCTAATCACCACACTGTAATGGTGTGATCTGTTTGGTGTTCTGATTCTAATCACCACACTGTAATGGTGTGATCTGTTTGGTGTTCTGATTCTAATCAACACTGTAATGGTGTGATCTGTTTGGTGTTCTGATTCTAATCACCACACTGTAATGGTGTGATCTGTTTGGTGTTCTGATTCTAATCAACACTGTAATGGTGTGATCTGTTTGGTGTTCTGATTCTAATCAACACTGTAATGGTGTGATCTGTTTGGTGTTCTGATTCTAATCAACACTGTAATGGTGTGATCTGTTTGGTGTTCTGATTCTAATCAACACTGTAATGGTGTGATCTGTTTGGTGTTCTGATTCTAATCAACACTGTAATGGTGTGATCTGTTTGGTGTTCTGATTCTAATCAACACTGTAATGGTGTGATCTGTTTGGTGTTCTGATTCTAATCAACACTGTAATGGTGTGATCTGTTTGGTGTTCTGATTCTAATCAACACTGTAATGGTGTGATCTGTTTGGTGTTCTGATTCTAATCAACACTGTAATGGTGTGATCTGTTTGGTGTTCTGATTCTAATCAACACTGTAATGGTGTGATCTGTTTGGTGTTCTGATTCTAATCAACACTGTAATGGTGTGATCTGTTTGGTGTTCTGATTCTAATCAACACTGTAATGGTGTGATCTGTTTGGTGTTCTGATTCTAATCAACACTGTAATGGTGTGATCTGTTTGGTGTTCTGATTCTAATCAACACTGTAATGGTGTGATCTGTTTGGTGTTCTGATTCTAATCAACACTGTAATGGTGTGATCTGTTTGGTGTTCTGATTCTAATCACACACTGTAATGGTGTGATCTGTTTGGTGTTCTGATTCTAATCACAACACTGTAATGGTGTGATCTGTTTGGTGTTCTGATTCTAATCACCACACTGTAATGGTGTGATCTGTTTGGTGTTCTGATTCTAATCACCACACTGTAATGGTGTGATCTGTTTGGTGTTCTGATTCTAATCAACACTGTAATGGTGTGATCTGTTTGGTGTTCTGATTCTAATCAACACTGTAATGGTGTGATCTGTTTGGTGTTCTGATTCTAATCAACACTGTAATGGTGTGATCTGTTTTTTTTTGAGGATTCTCACAATCATGTTTTATAGGGCTAGTGATATTTCCGCTGCCTCTGTTCCAGATGTTTCTATGTGCTACACCCCTGCTAGATGTCCCCTTTTCCTCTAAAGTGTGTATTAACAGTACATTCTCCTCTCCACCTCTCTCCAGGTCAGGGGAATGACGTGTGCCTCCTGCGTTCACAAAATAGAGTCCCGCATGATGAAAGAGAAAGGTATCGTCTACGCCTCTGTTGCCCTGGCAACCAACAAAGCCCACATCAAGTACGACCCGGAGGTGACAGGACCGAGAGACGTCATCAAACTCATAGAGGTACTTCATTTATCTTCAGTCGTCCAACCCCTCTCCTCTGCCAATCATCTCATCCCCCCGGTTGTTTCTTTAAATGACAATGTGATATCAGTTTGTTTACCTAGTAAATTAGAGGGTTAAATTGATTCATTCATTTTGTCTGTTTATCAGAACCTGGGCTTCGAGGCATCTCTGGTGAAGAAGGATCGCACAGGCAGTCACCTGGACCACAGCAGAGAGATCACACAGTAATGGAAGGGATAGCGGGAGGGGTGTGTGGGATAGCGGGAGGGGTGTGTGGGATAGCGGGAGGGGTGTGTGGGATAGCGGGAGGGGTGTGTGGGATAGCGGGAGGGGTGTGTGGGATAGCGGGAGGGGTGTGTGGGATAGCGGGCGACAGTAGTTCAGCTGCTTGGGTTTTTCCTCACTGGCTATTTAGACGAGATCACTCCTCTCTCTCCATCTCCGTACCTCTCTCTCCATCTCCGTACCTCTCTCTCCATCTCCGTACCTCTCTCTCCATCTCCGTACCTCTCTCTCTCTCTCTTCTCCCAGATGGAGGAAGTCGTTCCTGGTCAGCCTGTTCTTCTGCGTCCCAGTCATGGGGATGATGACCTACATGATCATAGTAGATCACCAGATCAGCACGTCTCACCAGCACAACGCCACCGCACAGGACCGGGAACACTACCACTCCACCATGTTCCTGGAGAGACAGCTGCTTCCAGGCCTCTCCATCATGAACCTGATCTCATTCCTCTTCTGTGTCCCTGTACAGGTAGGAGAAAAAGAGGGAGGGGTAGATGGAGGGGGGAGGGATGGGTGCATAGAGGGAGGAATGGGTATGGAGGGAGGGCTAGATGGGGATGGAGGGAGGGCTAGATGGGGATGGAGGGAGGGCTAGATGGGGATGGAGGGAGGGCTAGAGGATAGATGGGGAGGGATAGAGGATAGATGGGGAGGGACCGATGGAGGGAGGGGGAGAGGCTAGATGGAGGGGAGAGGATAGATGGAGGGGGAGGGAGGGAGGGATAGAGGATAGATGGGGATGGAGGGATAGAGGGAGGGAGGGATAGATGGGGAGGGATGGAGAGAGGGAGGCATACATCGGGAGGGAGGGATAGATAGATGGGGAGGGATGGAGAGAGAGAGAGAGAGAGGGAGGCATACATGGAGAGGGCGGGAGGGATAGATGGGGATGGAGGCAGGGGGAGAGGGGGGATAGATGGACGGGGGGAGGGATAGAGGATGGATGGAGGGATAGAGGATAGATGGGGATGGAGGGAGGGATAGATAGGGATAGATGGGGAGGGACGGCGGGATAGATGGGGAGGGACGGGGGGATAGATGGGGAGGGACGGGGGGATAGATGGGGAGGGACGGGGGGATAGATGGGGAGGGACGGCGGGATAGATGGGGAGGGACGGGGGGATAGATGGGGAGGGACGGGGGGATAGATGGGGAGGGACGGAGGGATAGATGGGGAGGGACGGAGGGATAGATGGGGAGGGACGGGGGGATAGATGGGGAGGGACGGCGGGATAGATGGGGAGGGACGGGGGGATAGATGGGGAGGGACGGGGGGATAGATGGGGAGGGACGGAGGGATAGATGGGGAGGGACGGAGGGATAGATGGGGAGAGACGGGGGGATAGATGGGGAGGGATAGATGGGGAGAGACGGGGGGATAGATGGGGAGGGACGGAGGGATAGATGGGGAGGGACGGAGGGATAGATGGGGAGGGACGGAGGGATAGATGGGGGGATAGATGGGGAGGGACGGAGGGATAGATATGGAGGGATAGATGGGAGGGAGGATAGATGGGGATGGATAGAAGATAGATGGGGAGGGAAAGATGGCGAGGGGGGAGGGAGAGATGGGGAGGGATAGAGGGGGAGGGAGCAGTCACTTGGGGCGTATAGATGGGGGGGGAGGGAGGAAGCAGTCACTTGGGGCGTATAGATGGGGGGAGGGAGGAAGCAGTCACTTGGGGCGTATAGATGGGGAGGGAGGGAGCAGTCACTTGGGGCGTATAGATGGGTGGGGAGGGAGCAGTCACTTGGGGCGTATAGATGGGGGAGGGAGGGAGCAGTCACTTGGGGCGTATAGATGGGGGAGGGAGGGAGCAGTCACTTGGGGCGTATAGACTGGAGGGGAGCAGTCACTTGGGGCGTATAGACTGGGGGGGAGGGAGGGAGCAGTCACTTGGGGCGTATAGAGGGGGGGAGGGAGGGAGGGAGCAGTCACTTGGGGCGTATAGACTGGGGGGAGGGAGCAGTCACTTGGGGCGTATAGACGGGGGGAGGGAGCAGTCACTTGGGGCGTATAGACGGGGGGAGGGAGCAGTCACTTGGGGCGTATAGACGGGGGGAGGGAGCAGTCACTTGGGGCGTATAGACGGGGGGAGGGAGCAGTCACTTGGGGCGTATAGACGGGGGGAGGGAGCAGTCACTTGGGGCGTATAGACGGGGGGGAGGGAGCAGTCACTTGGGGCGTATAGACGGGGGGAGGGAGCAGTCACTTGGGGCGTATAGACGGGGGGAGGGAGCAGTCACTTGGGGCGTATAGACGGGGGGAGGGAGCAGTCACTTGGGGCGTATAGACGGGGGGGAGGGAGCAGTCACTTGGGGCGTATAGACGGGGGGGAGGGAGCAGTCACTTGGGGCGTATAGACGGGGGGGAGGGAGCAGTCACTTGGGGCGTATAGACGGGGGGAGGGAGCAGTCACTTGGGGCGTATAGACGGGGGGAGGGAGCAGTCACTTGGGGCGTATAGACTGGGGGGGAGGGAGGGAGGGAGCAGTCACTTGGGGCGTATAGATGGGTGGGGAGGGAGCAGTCACTTGGGGCGTATAGATGGGTGGGGAGGGAGCAGTCACTTGGGGCGTATAGATGGGGGAGGGAGGGAGCAGTCACTTGGGGCGTATAGACTGGGGGGGAGCAGTCACTTGGGGCGTATAGACTGGGGGGGAGGGAGGGAGCAGTCACTTGGGGCGTATAGACTGGGGGAGGGGGGGAGGGAGCAGTCACTTGGGGCGTATAGACTGGGGGAGGGGGGGAGGGAGCAGTCACTTGGGGCGTATAGACTGGGGGAGGGAGCAGTCACTTGGGGCGTATAGACTGGGGGAGGGAGCAGTCACTTGGGGCGTATAGACTGGGGGGAGGGAGCAGTCACTTGGGGCGTATAGACGGGGGGAGGGAGCAGTCACTTGGGGCGTATAGACGGGGGGGAGGGAGCAGTCACTTGGGGCGTATAGACGGGGGGGAGGGAGCAGTCACTTGGGGCGTATAGACGGGGGGGAGGGAGCAGTCACTTGGGGCGTATAGACGGGGGGAGGGAGCAGTCACTTGGGGCGTATAGACGGGGGGAGGGAGCAGTCACTTGGGGCGTATAGACGGGGGGAGGGAGCAGTCACTTGGGGCGTATAGACTGGGGGGGAGGGAGGGAGGGAGCAGTCACTTGGGGCGTATAGACTGGGGGGGAGGGAGGGAGGGAGCAGTCACTTGGGGCGTATAGACTGGGGGGGAGGGAGGGAGGGAGCAGTCACTTGGGGCGTATAGACGGGGGGAGGGAGGGAGGGAGCAGTCACTTGGGGCGTATAGACGGGGGGGAGGGAGCAGTCACTTGGGGCGTATAGACGGGGGGGAGGGAGCAGTCACTTGGGGCGTATAGACGGGGGGGAGGGAGCAGTCACTTGGGGCGTATAGACGGGGGGGAGGGAGCAGTCACTTGGGGCGTATAGACGGGGGGGAGGGAGGGAGGGAGCAGTCACTTGGGGCGTATAGACTGGGGGGGAGGGAGGGAACAGTCACTTGGGGTGTATAGACTGGGGGGAGGGAGCAGTCACTTGGGGCGTATAGACTGGGGGGATGGAGGGAGAAGTCACTTGGGGCGTATAGACTGGGAGGGAGCAGTCACTTGGGGCGTATAGACGGGGGAGGGAGGGAGCAGTCACTTGGGGCATATAGATGGAGGGAGGGAGCAGTCACTTGGGGCGTATAGACGGGGGGAGGGAGCAGTCACTTGGGGCGTATAGGGGGGGAGGGAGCAGTCACTTGGGGCGTATAGGGGGAGGGAGGGAGCAGTCACTTGGGGCGTATAGACTGGGGGAGGGAGGGAGGAGTCACTTGGGGCGTATAGATGGGGGGAGGGAGGGAGGGAGCAGTCACTTGGGGCGTATAGACGGGGGGAGGGAGGGAGCAGTCACTTGGGGCGTATAGACGGGGGGAGGGAGGGAGCAGTCACTTGGGGCGTATAGACGGGGGGAGGGAGGGAGCAGTCACTTGGGGCGTATAGACTGGGGGGAGGGAGGGAGCAGTCACTTGGGGCGTATAGACGGGGAGGAGGGAGGGAGGGAGGGAGGGAGCAGTCACTTGGGGCGTATAGACGGGGAGGAGGGAGGGAGGGAGCAGTCACTTGGGGCGTATAGACTGGGGGGAGGGAGCAGTCACTTGGGGCGTATGGGGGGGGAGCAGTCACTTAGGGCGTATAGACTGGGGGAGGGAGCAGTCACTTGGGGCGTATAGAGGGGGGGAGGGAGGGAGCAATCACTTGGGGCGTATAGACGGGGGAGGGAGGGAGCAGTCACTTGGGGCGTATAGACGGGGGAGGGAGGGAGCAGTCACTTGGGGCGTATAGGGGGGGGAGGGAGCAGTCACCTGGGGCGTATAGACTGGGGGAGGGAGCAGTCACTTGGGGCGTATAGACGGGGGGAGGGAGGGAGGGAGCAGTCACTTGGGGCGTATAGATGGGAGGGAGCAGTCACTTGGGGCGTATAGATGGGGAGGGAGGGAGCAGTCACTTGGGGCGTATAGACTGGGGGGAGGGAGCAGTCACTTGGGGCGTATAGATGGGGGAGGGAGGGAGCAGTCACTTGGGGCGTATAGGGGGGGGAGGGAGCAGTCACATGGGGCGTATAGACTGGGGGAGGGAGCAGTCACTTGGGGCGTATAGACGGGGAGGGAGCAGTCACTTGGGGCGTATAGACTGGGGGAGGGAGCAGTCACTTGGGGCGTATAGACTGGGGGAGGGAGCAGTCACTTGGGGCGTATAGACTGGGAGGGAGCAGTCACTTGGGGCGTATAGGGGGGGAGGGAGCAGTCACTTGGGGCGTATAGACTGGGGGAGGGAGCAGTCACTTGGGGCGTATAGACTGGGGGAGGGAGCAGTCACTTGGGGCGTATAGACGGGGGGAGGGAGGGAGCAGTCACTTGGGGCGTATGGGGGGGGGGGAGCAGTCACTTGGGGCGTATAGACTGGGGGAGGGAGCAGTCACTTGGGGCGTATAGACTGGGGGAGGGAGCATTCACTTGGGGCGTATAGACTGGGGGAGGGAGCAGTCACTTGGGGCGTATAGACTGGGGGAGGGAGCAGTCACTTGGGGCGTATAGACTGGGGGAGGGAGCAGTCACTTGGGGCGTATAGATGGGGGAGGGAGGGAGCAGTCACTTGGGGCGTATAGATGGGGGAGGGAGGGAGCAGTCACTTGGGGCGTATAGACTGGGGGGAGGGAGCAGTCACTTGGGGCGTATAGATGGGGGGAGGGAGGGAGCAGTCACTTGGGGCGTATAGATGGGGGGAGGGAGGGAGCAGTCACTTGGGGCGTATAGACTGGGGGAGGGAGCAGTCACTTGGGGCGTATAGACTGGGGGAGGGAGCAGTCACTTGGGGCGTATAGACTGGGGGAGTGGGCAGTCACTTGGGGCGTATAGACTGGGGGAGGGAGCAGTCACTTGGGGCGTATAGACTGGGGGAGGGAGCAGTCACTTGGGGCGTATAGACTGGGGGAGGGCGCAGTCACTTGGGGCGTATAGACGGGGGGAGGGAGGGAGCAGTCACTTGGGGCGTATAGACGGAGGGAGGGAGGGAGCAGTCACTTGGGGCGTATAGACGGGGGGAGGGAGGGAGCAGTCACTTGGGGCGTATAGACGGGGAGGAGGGAGCAGTCACTTGGGGCGTATAGACTGGGGGGAGGGAGGGAGCAGTCACTTGGGGCGTATAGACTGGGGGGAGGGAGGGAGCAGTCACTTGGGGCGTATAGACTGGGGGGAGGGAGGGAGCAGTCACTTGGGGCGTATAGACTGGGGGGAGGGAGGGAGCAGTCACTTGGGGAGGAGGGAGGGAGGGAGCAGTCACTTGGGGCGTATAGACGGGGAGGAGGGAGGGAGGGAGCAGTCACTTGGGGCGTATAGATGGGGGGAGGGAGGGAGCAGTCACTTGGGGCGTATAGGGGGGGGGAGGGAGCAGTCACTTGGGGCGTATAGACGGGGGGGAGGGAGGGAGGGAGCAGTCACTTGGGGCGTATAGACTGGGGGGGAGGGAGGGAACAGTCACTTGGGGTGTATAGACTGGGGGGAGGGAGCAGTCACTTGGGGCGTATAGACTGGGGGGATGGAGGGAGAAGTCACTTGGGGCGTATAGACTGGGAGGGAGCAGTCACTTGGGGCGTATAGACGGGGGAGGGAGGGAGCAGTCACTTGGGGCATATAGATGGAGGGAGGGAGCAGTCACTTGGGGCGTATAGACGGGGGGAGGGAGCAGTCACTTGGGGCGTATAGGGGGGGAGGGAGCAGTCACTTGGGGCGTATAGGGGGAGGGAGGGAGCAGTCACTTGGGGCGTATAGACTGGGGGAGGGAGGGAGGAGTCACTTGGGGCGTATAGATGGGGGGAGGGAGGGAGGGAGCAGTCACTTGGGGCGTATAGACGGGGGGAGGGAGGGAGCAGTCACTTGGGGCGTATAGACGGGGGGAGGGAGGGAGCAGTCACTTGGGGCGTATAGACGGGGGGAGGGAGGGAGCAGTCACTTGGGGCGTATAGACTGGGGGGAGGGAGGGAGCAGTCACTTGGGGCGTATAGACGGGGAGGAGGGAGGGAGGGAGGGAGGGAGCAGTCACTTGGGGCGTATAGACGGGGAGGAGGGAGGGAGGGAGCAGTCACTTGGGGCGTATAGACTGGGGGGAGGGAGCAGTCACTTGGGGCGTATGGGGGGGGAGCAGTCACTTAGGGCGTATAGACTGGGGGAGGGAGCAGTCACTTGGGGCGTATAGAGGGGGGGAGGGAGGGAGCAATCACTTGGGGCGTATAGACGGGGGAGGGAGGGAGCAGTCACTTGGGGCGTATAGACGGGGGAGGGAGGGAGCAGTCACTTGGGGCGTATAGGGGGGGGAGGGAGCAGTCACTTGGGGCGTATAGACTGGGGGAGGGAGCAGTCACTTGGGGCGTATAGATGGGAGGGAGCAGTCACTTGGGGCGTATAGATGGGGAGGGAGGGAGCAGTCACTTGGGGCGTATAGACTGGGGGGAGGGAGCAGTCACTTGGGGCGTATAGATGGGGGAGGGAGGGAGCAGTCACTTGGGGCGTATAGGGGGGGGAGGGAGCAGTCACATGGGGCGTATAGACTGGGGGAGGGAGCAGTCACTTGGGGCGTATAGACGGGGAGGGAGCAGTCACTTGGGGCGTATAGACTGGGGGAGGGAGCAGTCACTTGGGGCGTATAGACTGGGGGAGGGAGCAGTCACTTGGGGCGTATAGACTGGGAGGGAGCAGTCACTTGGGGCGTATAGGGGGGGAGGGAGCAGTCACTTGGGGCGTATAGACTGGGGGAGGGAGCAGTCACTTGGGGCGTATAGACTGGGGGAGGGAGCAGTCACTTGGGGCGTATAGACGGGGGGAGGGAGGGAGCAGTCACTTGGGGCGTATGGGGGGGGGGGAGCAGTCACTTGGGGCGTATAGACTGGGGGAGGGAGCAGTCACTTGGGGCGTATAGACTGGGGGAGGGAGCATTCACTTGGGGCGTATAGACTGGGGGAGGGAGCAGTCACTTGGGGCGTATAGACTGGGGGAGGGAGCAGTCACTTGGGGCGTATAGACTGGGGGAGGGAGCAGTCACTTGGGGCGTATAGATGGGGGAGGGAGGGAGCAGTCACTTGGGGCGTATAGATGGGGGAGGGAGGGAGCAGTCACTTGGGGCGTATAGACTGGGGGGAGGGAGCAGTCACTTGGGGCGTATAGATGGGGGGAGGGAGGGAGCAGTCACTTGGGGCGTATAGATGGGGGGAGGGAGGGAGCAGTCACTTGGGGCGTATAGACTGGGGGAGGGAGCAGTCACTTGGGGCGTATAGACTGGGGGAGGGAGCAGTCACTTGGGGCGTATAGACTGGGGGAGTGGGCAGTCACTTGGGGCGTATAGACTGGGGGAGGGAGCAGTCACTTGGGGCGTATAGACTGGGGGAGGGAGCAGTCACTTGGGGCGTATAGACTGGGGGAGGGCGCAGTCACTTGGGGCGTATAGACGGGGGGAGGGAGGGAGCAGTCACTTGGGGCGTATAGACGGAGGGAGGGAGGGAGCAGTCACTTGGGGCGTATAGACGGGGGGAGGGAGGGAGCAGTCACTTGGGGCGTATAGACGGGGAGGAGGGAGCAGTCACTTGGGGCGTATAGACTGGGGGGAGGGAGGGAGCAGTCACTTGGGGCGTATAGACTGGGGGGAGGGAGGGAGCAGTCACTTGGGGCGTATAGACTGGGGGGAGGGAGGGAGCAGTCACTTGGGGCGTATAGACTGGGGGGAGGGAGGGAGCAGTCACTTGGGGAGGAGGGAGGGAGGGAGCAGTCACTTGGGGCGTATAGACGGGGAGGAGGGAGGGAGGGAGCAGTCACTTGGGGCGTATAGATGGGGGGAGGGAGGGAGCAGTCACTTGGGGCGTATAGGGGGGGGGAGGGAGGGAGCAGTCACTTGGGGCGTATAGACTGGGGGGAGGGAGGGAGCAGTCACTTGGGGCGTATAGACTGGGGGGAGGGAGGGAGCAGTCACTTGGGGCGTATAGACGGGGGGAGGGAGCAGTCACTTGGGGCGTATAGACTGGGGGGAGGGAGGGAGCAGTCACTTGGGGCGTATAGACTGGGGGGAGGGAGGGAGCAGTCACTTGGGGCGTATAGACTGGGGGGAGGGAGGGAGCAGTCACTTGGGGCGTATAGACTGGGGGGAGGGAGGGAGCAGTCTCTTGGGGCGTATAGACTGGGAGGGAGCAGTCACTTGGGGCGTATAGACTGGGGGAGGGAGCAGTCACTTGGGGCGTATAGACGGGGGGAGGGAGCAGTCACTTGGGGCGTATAGACGGGGGGAGGGAGGGAGCAGTCACTTGGGGCGTATAGACGGGGGGAGGGAGGGAGCAGTCACTTGGGGCGTATAGACGGGGGGAGGGAGGGAGCAGTCACTTGGGGCGTATAGACGGGGGGAGGGAGGGAGCAGTCACTTGGGGCGTATAGACGGGGGGAGGGAGGGAGCAGTCACTTGGGGCGTGTAGACGGGGGGAGGGAGGGAGCAGTCACTTGGGGCGTATAGACGGGGAGGGAGGGAGCAGTCACTTGGGGCGTATAGACGGGGAGGGAGGGAGCAGTCACTTGGGGCGTATAGACGGGGAGGAGGGAGCAGTCACTTGGGGCGTATAGACGGGGGGAGGGAGGGAGCAGTCACTTGGGGCGTATAGACTGGGGGGAGGGAGGGAGCAGTCACTTGGGGAGGAGGGAGGGAGGGAGCAGTCACTTGGGGCGTATAGACGGGGAGGAGGGAGGGAGGGAGCAGTCACTTGGGGCGTATAGATGGGGGGAGGGAGGGAGCAGTCACTTGGGGCGTATAGGGGGGGGGAGGGAGGGAGCAGTCACTTGGGGCGTATAGACTGGGGGGAGGGAGGGAGCAGTCACTTGGGGCGTATAGACTGGGGGGAGGGAGGGAGCAGTCACTTGGGGCGTATAGACGGGGGGAGGGAGCAGTCACTTGGGGCGTATAGACTGGGGGGAGGAGGGAGCAGTCACTTGGGGCGTATAGACTGGGGGGAGGGAGGGAGCAGTCACTTGGGGCGTATAGACTGGGGGGAGGGAGGGAGCAGTCACTTGGGGCGTATAGACTGGGGGGAGGGAGGGAGCAGTCTCTTGGGGCGTATAGACTGGGAGGGAGCAGTCACTTGGGGCGTATAGACTGGGGGAGGGAGCAGTCACTTGGGGCGTATAGACGGGGGGAGGGAGCAGTCACTTGGGGCGTATAGACGGGGGGAGGGAGGGAGCAGTCACTTGGGGCGTATAGACGGGGGGAGGGAGGGAGCAGTCACTTGGGGCAAATAGACGGGGGGAGGGAGGGAGCAGTCACTTGGGGCGTATAGACGGGGGGAGGGAGGGAGCAGTCACTTGGGGCGTATAGACGGGGGAGGGAGGGAGCAGTCACTTGGGGCGTGTAGACGGGGGGAGGGAGGGAGCAGTCACTTGGGGCGTATAGACGGGGAGGGAGGGAGCAGTCACTTGGGGCGTATAGACGGGGAGGGAGGGAGCAGTCACTTGGGGCGTATAGACGGGGAGGGAGGGAGCAGTCACTTGGGGCGTATAGACGGGGGGAGGGAGGGAGCAGTCACTTGGGGCGTATAGACGGGGGGAGGGAGGGAGCAGTCACTTGGGGCGTATAGACGGGGGGAGGGAGGGAGCAGTCACTTGGGGCGTATAGACGGGGGGAGGGAGGGAGCAGTCACTTGGGGCGTATAGACGGGGGGAGGGAGGGAGCAGTCACTTGGGGCGTATAGACGGAGGGAGGGAGCAGTCACTTGGGGCGTATAGACGGGGAGGGAGGGAGCAGTCACTTGGGGCGTATAGACGGGGAGGAGGGAGCAGTCACTTGGGGCGTATAGACTGGGGGGAGGGAGGGAGCAGTCACTTGGGGCGTATAGACTGGGGGGAGGGAGGGAGCAGTCACTTGGGGCGTATAGACGGGGAGGAGGGAGGGAGGGAGGGAGGGAGCAGTCACTTGGGGCGTATAGATGGGGGGAGGGAGGGAGCAGTCACTTGGGGCGTATAGGGGGGGGAGGGAGCAGTCACTTGGGGCGTATAGACTGGGGGGAGGGAGGGAGCAGTCACTTGGGCGTATAGACGGGGAGGAGGGAGGGAGGGAGGGAGGGAGCAGTCACTTGGGGCGTATAGATGGGGGGAGGGAGGGAGCAATCACTTGGGGCGTATAGGGGGGGGAGGGAGCAGTCACTTGGGGCGTATAGGGGGGGAAGGGAGCAGTCACTTGGGGCGTATAGACGGGGGGAGGGAGGGAGGGAGCAGTCACTTGGGGCGTATAGACTGGGGGGAGGGGGGGAGCAGTCACTTGGGGCGTATAGACGGGGAGGGAGGGAGCAGTCACTTGGGGCGTATAGACTCGGGGGGAGGGAGGGAGCAGTCACTTGGGGCGTATAGACTGGGGGAGGGAGGGAGGGAGCAGTCACTTGGGGCGTATAGACTGGGGGGGGGGGAGCAGTCACTTGGGGCGTATAGACTGGGGGGGAGGGAGGGAGGGAGGGAGGGAGAAGTCACTTGGGGCGTATAGACGGGGAGGGAGGGAGGGAGCAGTCACTTGGGGCGTATTCAAAAGAGTGCAAGGTTCTAGAACTTCAGATAGAAATATATTATGTAGAACAAACAAGACTCTGTTGAATAGAATGGATCATATCAGACTGAATACCCCCGATTTAAAATTAGACTTACACTATATACAGTGCCTCCGGAAAGTATTCGGACCCCTTGACTTTTTCCACATTTTGTTACGTTACAGCCTTATTCTAAAATGAATTACATACTTTTTTTTTAAATTCTCAACAATCTACACACAATAACCCATAATGACAAAGCAAAAACAGGTTTTTAGAATTTTTTGCAAATGTAAAAAAATATATATAAAAAAAACGGAGACCTTATTTACGTAAGTATTCAGACCCGTTGATATGAGACTCCAAATTGAGCTCAGGTGCATCATGTTTCCATTGATCATCCTTGAGATGTTTCTACAACTTGATTGGAGTCCACCTGTAGTAAATTCAAGTGACTGGACATGATTTGGAAAGGCACTTACCTGTCCATATAAGGTCCCACAGTTGTCAGAGCAAAAACCAAGCATGAGGTGGAAGGAATTGTCCTTAGAGCTCTGAGACAGGATTGTATCGAGGCACAGATCTGGAGAAGGGTACCAAAAAATGTCTATAGCATTGAAGGTCCCTAAGAACACAGTGACCTCATCATTCTTAAATGGAAGAAGTTTGGAACCACCAAGACTCTTCCTAGAGCTGGCCGCCCGGGCGAACTGAGCAATCAGGGGAAAAGGGCCTTGGTCAGGGAGGTGACCAAGAACCAGATGGTCACTCTGACAGAGATCCAGAGTTCCTCTGTGGAGATGGGAGAACCTTCCAGAAGGTTAACAAGCTCTGCAGTACTCCACCAATCAGGCCTTTATAGTAGATTGGCCGGATGGAAGCCATTTCTCAGTAAAAGCTTGTAGCGTCATACCCAAGAAGACTCGAGGCTGTAATCCATGCCAAAGGTTCTTCAACAAAGCACTGAGTAAATCGTCTGAATACTTGTGTAAATATGTTTTTTATATTTAGTGAATTAGCAAACATTTCAAAAACCTGATTTTGCTTTGTCATTATGAAGTATTGTGTGTACATTGATGAGCAAAAAAAAACAATTTAATCAATTTTAGAATAAGGCTGTAACCTAACAAAATATGGAAAAAGTCAAGGGGTCTGAATACTTTCCGAAGGCACTGTATACCAAAGTATGTGGACTCACCTTCAAATTAGTGGATTTGGCTATTTCAGCCACACGTTGCTGACGGGTATAAAATCGTGCACACACCCATGCAATCTCCATAGACAAATATTGGCAGTAGAATGGTCTTACTGAAGAGCTCAGTGACTTTTAACGTGGCACTGTCATAGGATACCACCTTTCCAACAAGGATGCCCTGCTAGAGCTGCCCCAGTCAACTGTAAGTACTGTTATTGTGACGTGGAAACAACTAAGAGCAACAACGGCTCAGCCGCAAAGTGGTAGGCCACACAAGCTCACAGAACAGGACCGCCAAGTGCTGAAGCGTGTATAAATGGTCTGTCCTCGTTTGCAACATTCACTACCGAGTTCTAAAATACTTCTGGAAGCTGCTTCAGCACAAGAACTGTTCGTGAAGCTTCATGAAATGGGTTTCCATGGACGAGCAGCCACACACAAGCCTAAGATCACCATTCACAATGCCAAGTGTTGGCTGGACTGGTGTAAAGCTCACCACCATTGGACTCTGGAGCAGTGGAAATGCGTTCTCTGGAGTGATGAATCCCAATTTATCATCTGGCAGTCCGACGGACGAATCTGGGTTTGGTGGATGCCAGGAGAACGCTAGCTGCCTGAATGCACAGTACAAACTGTAAAGTTTGGTGAAGGGGGGAAAATGGTCTGGGGCTGTTTTTCATGTTTCAGGCTAGGCTCCTTAGTTCCAGCGAAGGTCAATCTTAACGCTACAGCAGACAATGACATTTTAGACGATTCTGTGCTTCCAACTTTGTGGCAACAGTTTGGGAAAGGCCCTGTCCTGTTTCAGCATGACAGTGCCCCTGTTCACAAAGCGAGGTCCTTACAGAAATGGTTTGTCGAGATAGCTGTGGAAAAACTTTACTGGTGTGCATAGAGCCCTGACCTCAACCCCATCAAACACCTTTGGGATGAATTGGAACACCGACTGCGATCCAGGCCACATCGCCCAACATCAGTGCCCCACCTCACTAATGCTCTTGTGGCTGAATGGAAGCAAGTCACTGCCACAATGTTCCAACATCTAGTGGAAAGCCTTCCCAGAAGAGTGGAGGCTGTTATAGCAGCGAAGGGAGGGACCAACTCCATATTAATGCCCATGATTTTGGAATGAAATGTTCGACTAGCAGGTGTCCACATACTTTTGGTAATCTTGTGTATCTTTCTAAGTAACACAATACTTACTTAAATAATAGTCACCATTTGTGACTCAAGTGTGAAAGTCATTTTGTAATCAAACCTGAAAGAAATATTTTTCCAGATTTTTAAGATTTAACATTCTTGTCTTTAGTTTATTGGTGGGCGTTACTTCTACACCCAGGCCTACAAGGCCCTGAAACACAAAACAGCCAACATGGACGTGCTCATCGTGCTGGCCACCTCCATAGCCTTCACCTACTCCGTGGTCATCCTCATGGTCGCCATGATAGAGAGGGCAAAGGTCAACCCCATCACCTTCTTTGACACGCCCCCCATGCTCTTTGTCTTCATCTCCCTGGGGCGCTGGCTGGAGCAGATCGCCAAGGTACTGAACCTCTATCTCTTTATTTAACCTTTTATTTAACTAGGCAAGTCAATTAAGAACAAATTCTTATTTACAATGACGGCCTACCCCGGCCAAACCTGGACGACGCTGGGCTAATTGTGCGCCGCCCTATGGGACTCCCAATCACGGCCGGATGTGATGCAGCCTGGCAACAGACAGTAGTAGCTGCAGAGCATGGTGTTATTTCTGTAGCTAGAGTACGTCTCTATTCATGAGAAGTTATCCCTTTGTGTTATAGCTAAAGTATGCTTTTATATATCATTAATAGAGACGTACTCTAGCTACAGAAATAACACCATGCTCTGCAGCTACTACAAAGATGTAGAAGCATATCTTCTATAAGACATGGGCTCCCGAGTGGTGCAGCGGTCTAAAGCACTGCACCTCAACGCAGTCCCTGGTTCGAAACCAGGCTGCATCACATCCGGCCGAATGCTCTGTAGCTATTGCAACCATATGCTCCTGACCTGCTCTGTCTCCCCTGCAGAGTAAGACTTCAGAAGCTCTGTCCAAGCTGATGTCCCTCCAGGCTAGCGAGGCCACGGTGGTCACGCTCAACACGGACATGTCTGTACTCAGGTACTTCACTAAAGATCTCCTGTTTCTAGACCTGGCGTCGCTCTTAACCAAAACACTTTCTGGCACTGAGATAAGGAATTGGATAAGGTAGGCTGTAAGATATTTGACACTATTTCAAGTGTTTTAAGTTTCATTTCGATGTTTACCGTAAATTCCGGATTATAAGCTTCAACTTTTTTTCCAGGCTTTGAACCTTGTGGCTTAAACAATGATGCGGCTAATATATGGATTTTTCCCGCTTTCAATTTTTTTTTCCCAAAAAAAACACATTCTGTGACGTGCTCAGTTTTTTGGCGGCATGAAGCTTTCATTAGACCAATGAAATTGCCGAACGGGTTAAGGTCAAACAACTTTTTTGTTTACTGTTTAGATTAAATCGAGCGCGCTCAAACTTCCCATCATTCTGATTACGGTAGTCATTTTGTCATCCTCATCATGGCAAAGACACAGAGAAATGCATATGATGCCGCTTTCAAGTTGAAGGCGATTGATCTGGCTGTTGGAAAAGGAAATAGAGCTGCTGCACGGGAGCTTGGTCTTAATGAGTCGATGATAAGACGTTGGAAACAGCAGCGTGAGGAATTGACTCAGTGCAAAAAGACAACTAAAGCTTACTGCTAATTTTTTATTTTTTGTTACAAGCGGTGTTTCGTTAAAGCCTGTGTAAAGTTCATTTGTTTCAATGTACCGGTAGGCACCTGCGGCTTATAGACATGTGCGGCTTATTTATGTTCAAAATAATAAAAAAATTTTAAATTCAGTGGGTGCGGCTTATATTCAGGTGCGCTTAATAGTCCGGAAATTACGGTAATCAGAACTGACCCCAGGCCAACATTGAACAGCAAACTCTTTTGAGACATGACATAGAACCAGTGAATTATACATCCGACTACATACCTGTCTCTCTGTCCATGTCAGTGAGGAGCAGGTAGATGTAGAGCTGGTCCAGAGAGGTGATGACTACATACCTGTCTCTCTGTCCATGTCAGTGAGGAGCAGGTAGATGTAGAGCTGGTCCAGAGAGGTGATGACTACATACCTGTCTCTCTGTCCATGTCAGTGAGGAGCAGGTAGATGTAGAGCTGGTCCAGAGAGGTGATGACTACATACCTGTCTCTCTGTCCATGTCAGTGAGGAGCAGGTAGATGTAGAGCTGGTCCAGAGAGGTGATGACTACATACCTGTCTCTCTGTCCATGTCAGTGAGGAGCAGGTAGATGTAGAGCTGGTCCAGAGAGGTGATGACTACATACCTGTCTCTCTGTCCATGTCAGTGAGGAGCAGGTAGATGTAGAGCTGGTCCAGAGAGGTGATGACTACATACCTGTCTCTCTGTCCATGTCAGTGAGGAGCAGGTAGATGTAGAGCTGGTCCAGAGAGGTGATGACTACATACCTGTCTCTCTGTCCATGTCAGTGAGGAGCAGGTAGATGTAGAGCTGGTCCAGAGAGGTGATGACTACATACCTGTCTCTCTGTCCATGTCAGTGAGGAGCAGGTAGATGTAGAGCTGGTCCAGAGAGGTGATGACTACATACCTGTCTCTCTGTCCATGTCAGTGAGGAGCAGGTAGATGTAGAGCTGGTCCAGAGAGGTGATGACTACATACCTGTCTCTCTGTCCATGTCAGTGAGGAGCAGGTAGATGTAGAGCTGGTCCAGAGAGGTGATGACTACATACCTGTCTCTCTGTCCATGTCAGTGAGGAGCAGGTAGATGTAGAGCTGGTCCAGAGAGGTGATGACTACATACCTGTCTCTCTGTCCATGTCAGTGAGGAGCAGGTAGATGTAGAGCGGCCAGGGGTGGCTCCCGCCCGCCAGCAGGAGGGCGGTGATGAGGCTGGCCAGGGGGGCACTACCTGTCTCTCTGTCCATGTCAGTGAGGAGCAGGTAGATGTAGAGCAGGTCCAGAGAGGTGATGACTACATACCTGTCTCTCTGTCCATGTCAGTGAGGAGCAGGTAGATGTAGAGCAGGTCCAGAGAGGTGATGACTACATACCTGTCTCTCTGTCCATGTCAGTGAGGAGCAGGTAGATGTAGAGCAGGTCCAGAGAGGTGATGACTACATACCTGTCTCTCTGTCCATGTCAGTGAGGAGCAGGTAGATGTAGAGCTGGTCCAGAGAGGTGATGACTACATACCTGTCTCTCTGTCCATGTCAGTGAGGAGCAGGTAGATGTAGAGCTGGTCCAGAGAGGTGATGACTACATACCTGTCTCTCTGTCCATGTCAGTGAGGAGCAGGTAGATGTAGAGCTGGTCCAGAGAGGTGATGACTACATACCTGTCTCTCTGTCCATGTCAGTGAGGAGCAGGTAGATGTAGAGCAGGTCCAGAGAGGTGATGACTACATACCTGTCTCTCTGTCCATGTCAGTGAGGAGCAGGTAGATGTAGAGCTGGTCCAGAGAGGAGACGTGGTCAGGGTGGTGCCTGGAGGGAAGTTCCCCGTTGATGGGAGGGTCATCGAGGGACACAGCATGGCTGACGAGTCTCTCATCACAGGTGGGTTACAGTGGAAGATCAACTCTGAGGATACTGGAGAAGATGCATCTCAAAGCTAATGTCTCATCTGTGATGTTTTGTGTCCCAGGCGAGGCCATGCCAGTGACTAAGAAGCCAGGCAGCTCAGTGATAGCTGGTTCTATCAACCAGAACGGCTCTCTGCTCATCAGTGCTACACACGTCGGCCTGGACACAACCCTGTCTCAGATAGTTAAACTAGTGGAGGAGGCTCAGACATCTAAGGTGAGGGTGGTGGTGGTAATATGTTCATTTTTGTGTAAATTATCTTCTTTTTCCTGGAGTTTGAGTTGGATATAAGGGATATTTGATATATATATTTGTCAATATTTGATTTTGACAGAACTGACCTTGGGCAACACATGGAGGATTTGTCTCAGAATACATTTTTCAGTTGTTCTGAGCTGGAAGAGCTTCACCTCTGACCTATGCTTTAACCTTTTACCTTCATGGCCTCTGACCTCTCCCCTGCAGGCTCCCATCCAGCAGTTTGCTGATAAGATCAGTGGTTACTTTGTCCCGTTCATCGTTGGGGTCTCTCTCCTCACTCTGTTCGCCTGGATCCTCATTGGCTTTGTTGACTTTCCACTGGTGGAGAAATACTTCCCTGTGAGTAGCCTTTACTATACTGATATCTGTGTCAAACCTTTACTATACTGATATCTGTGTAAAGCCTTTACTATACTGATATCTGTGTCAAACCTTTACTATACTGATATCTGTGTCAAACCTTTACTATACTGATATCTGTGTCAAACCTTTACTATACTGATATCTGTGTCAAACCTTTACTATACTGATATCTGTGTCAAACCTTTACTATACTGATATCTGTGTCAAGCCTTTACTATACTGATATCTGTGTCAAACCTTTACTATACTGATATCTGTGTCAAACCTTTACTATACTGATATCTGTGTCAAACCTTTACTATACTGATATCTGTGTAAAGCCTTTACTATACTGATATCTGTGTCAAACCTTTACTATACTGATATCTGTGTCAAGCCTTTACTATACTGATATCTGTGTCAAACCTTTACTATACTGATATCTGTGTCAAACCTTTACTATACTGATATCTGTGTCAAGCCTTTACTATACTGATATCTGTGTAAAGCCTTTACTATACTGATATCTGTGTAAAGCCTTTACTATACTGATATCTGTGTCAAACCTTTACTATACTGATATCTGTGTCAAGCCTTTACTATACTGATATCTGTGTCAAACCTTTACTATACTGATATCTGTGTAAAGCCTTTACTATACTGATATCTGTGTAAAGCCTTTACTATACTGATATCTGTGTCAAACCTTTACTATACTGATATCTGTGTAAAGCCTTTACTATACTGATATCTGTGTCAAGCCTTTACTATACTGATATCTGTGTCAAACCTTTACTATACTGATATCTGTGTAAAGCCTTTACTATACTGATATCTGTGTAAAGCCTTTACTATACTGATATCTGTGTAAAGCCTTTACTATACTGATATCTGTGTAAAGCCTTTACTATACTGATATCTGTGTAAAGCCTTTACTATACTGATATCTGTGTAAAGCCTTTACTATACTGATATCTGTGTAAAGCCTTTACTATACTGATATCTGTGTAAAGCCTTTACTATACTGATATCTGTGTCAAACCTTTACTATACTGATATCTGTGTCAAAGCCTTTACTATACTGATATCTGTGTAAAGCCTTTACTATACTGATATCTGTGTAAAGCCTTTACTATACTGATATCTGTGTAAAGCCTTTACTATACTGATATCTGTGTCAAACCTTTACTATACTGATATCTGTGTCAAACCTTTACTATACTGATATCTGTGTCAAACCTTTACTATACTGATATCTGTGTCAAACCTTTACTATACTGATATCTGTGTCAAACCTTTACTATACTGATATCTGTGTCAAACCTTTACTATACTGATATCTGTGTCAAACCTTTACTATACTGATATCTGTGTCAAGCCTTTACTATACTGATATCTGTGTCAAGCCTTTACTATACTGATATCTGTGTCAAAGCCTTTACTATACTGATATCTGTGTCAAACCTTTACTATACTGATATCTGTGTCAAAGCCTTTACTATACTGATATCTGTGTCAAACCTTTACTATACTGATATCTGTGTCAAACCTTTACTATACTGATATCTGTGTAAAGCCTTTACTATACTGATATCTGTGTAAAGCCTTTACTATACTGATATCTGTGTCAAAGCCTTTACTATACTGATATCTGTGTCAAACCTTTACTATACTGATATCTGTGTCAAACCTTTACTATACTGATATCTGTGTAAAGCCTTTACTATACTGATATCTGTGTCAAACCTTTACTATACTGATATCTGTGTCAAACCTTTACTATACTGATATCTGTGTAAAGCCTTTACTATACTGATATCTGTGTCAAAGCCTTTACTATACTGATATCTGTGTCAAACCTTTACTATACTGATATCTGTGTCAAACCTTTACTATACTGATATCTGTGTCAAACCTTTACTATACTGATATCTGTGTCAAACCTTTACTATACTGATATCTGTGTCAAAGCCTTTACTATACTGATATCTGTGTCAAAGCCTTTACTATACTGATATCTGTGTCAAGCCTTTACTATACTGATATCTGTGTCAAACCTTTACTATACTGATATCTGTGTCAAACCTTTACTATACTGATATCTGTGTCACAGCCTTTACTATACTGATATCTGTGTCAAGCCTTTACTATACTGATATCTGTGTCAAACCTTTACTATACTGATATCTGTGTCAAACCTTTACTATACTGATATCTGTGTCAAACCTTTACTATACTGATATCTGTGTCAAACCTTTACTATACTGATATCTGTGTCAACCCTTTACTATACTGATATCTGTGTCAACCCTTTACTATACTGATATCTGTGTCAAACCTTTACTATACTGATATCTGTGTCAAACCTTTACTATACTGATATCTGTGTCAACCTCTCTACAGGGCTATGATGAGAGCATCTCCAAGCTGTAGACTACCCTGTCTAACATCTCTCTGTCTCTCTCTACAGGGCTATGATGAGAGCATCTCCAAGCTGTAGACTACCCTGTCTAACATCTCTCTGTCTCTCTCTACAGGGCTATGATGAGAGCATCTCCAAGCTGTAGACTACCCTGTCTAACATCTCTCTGTCTCTCTCTACAGGGCTATGATGAGAGCATCTCCAAGCTGTAGACTACCCTGTCTAACATCTCTCTGTCTCTCCTCTACAGGGCTATGATGAGAGCATCTCCAAGCTGTAGACTACCCTGTCTAACATCTCTCTGTCTCTCTCTACAGGGCTATGATGAGAGCATCTCCAAGCTGTAGACTACCCTGTCTAACATCTCTCTGTCTCTCTCTACAGGGCTATGATGAGAGCATCTCCAAGCTGTAGACTACCCTGTCTAACATCTCTCTGTCTCTCTCTACAGGGCTATGATGAGAGCATCTCCAAGCTGTAGACTACCCTGTCTAACATCTCTCTGTCTCTCTCTACAGGGCTATGATGAGAGCATCTCCAAGCTGTAGACTACCCTGTCTAACATCTCTCTGTCTCTCTCTACAGGGCTATGATGAGAGCATCTCCAAGCTGTAGACTACCCTGTCTAACATCTCTCTGTCTCTCTCTACAGGGCTATGATGAGAGCATCTCCAAGCTGTAGACTACCCTGTCTAACATCTCTCTGTCTCCCTCTCTCTACAGGGCTATGATAAGAGCATCTCCAAGGCAGAAGCTGTGATCAGGTTTGCCTTCCAGGCCTCCATCACAGTGCTGTGTATCGCCTGCCCCTGCTCTCTGGGCCTGGCAACCCCAACAGCTGTGATGGTGGGCACGGGGGTGGGTGCTCAGAACGGGATCCTCATCAAGGGAGGGGAACCGCTAGAGATGGCACACAAGGTGAGGGGAGAAGACTCTACCAATCAGACCATAGTCCATCACTAATAATACCATATTGATAGTCAAAATAATTAGGTTTGATATGTTATGCCTCATGTTTGTAGTCAGATTGTTTGCGACTGTTGCAGTTACTGGGTGTTATTCCTAACTCGTTATAAAAACCGGTATATTTTCCAGATCCAGACAGTGGTGTTTGATAAGACTGGTACCATTACCTACGGAGCTCCTAAAGTCATCCAGGTGAAGATTGTAGTGGAAGGGAACAGGATGCCTCGCTCCCGTCTGCTGGCCATCGTAGGGACTGCAGAGAACAACAGTGAACACCCGCTGGGAGCTGCCATCACCAAGTACTGTAAACAGGTGGGTCTGATTCCGTTACCAAGTACTGCAAACGGGTGGGTCTGATTCCGTTACCAAGTACTGTAAACGGGTGGGTCTGATTCCGTTACCAAGTGCTGCAAACGGGTGGGTCTGATTCCGTTACCAAGTACTGTAAACAGGTGGGTCTGATTCCGTTACCAAGTACTGTAAACAGGTGGGTCTGATTCCGTTACCAAGTACTGTAAACAGGTGGGTCTGATTCCGTTACCAAGTACTGCAAACGGGTGGGTCTGATTCCGTTACCAAGTACTGCAAACGGGTGGGTCTGATTCCGTTACCAAGTACTGCAAACGGGTGGGTCTGATTCCGTTACCAAGTACTGTAAACGGGTGGGTCTGATTCCGTTACCAAGTACTGTAAACGGGTGGGTCTGATTCCGTTACCAAGTACTGTAAACGGGTGGGTCTGATTCCGTTACCAAGTACTGCAAACGGGTGGGTCTGATTCCGTTACCAAGTACTGTAAACGGGTGGGTCTGATTCCGTTACCAAGTACTGTAAACGGGTGGGTCTGATTCCGTTACCAAGTACTGCAAACGGGTGGGTCTGATTCCGTTACCAAGTACTGCAAACGGGTGGGTCTGATTCCGTTACCAAGTACTGCAAACGGTTGGGTCTGATTCCGTTACCAAGTGCTGTAAACGGGTGGGTCCACCTGAACCTCAGTCCTACAGCTGACAGGTAGGAGACTGGTTGTGAGTCCGCGTGAGTGGATCATCCCAAGTGTCTGGATGACTTCAAATATTTGGGCCCTATCTGTCATTGTGGATCCAGATAAAGTGTACTAATCTGTCTCTCTGTATTAGGAGCTGGGTACAGAGTCCCTTGGTGCCTGTACTGACTTCCAGGCTGTGCCTGGCTGTGGAATACGATGCCAGGTCAGTAACACAGAAACCATCAGGAGAGGACAGTGATGGCTGTGTAATAAACTAAACCTGTGTGTGTGTGTGTGTGTGTGTGTGTGTGTGTGTGTGTGTGTGTGTGAGGTCAGTAACACAGAGACCATCAGGAGAGGACAGTGATGGCTGTGTAATAAACTAAACCTGTGTGTGTGTGTGTGTGTGTGTGTGGGTCAGTAACACAGAGACCATCAGGAGAGGACAGTGATGCCTGTGTAATAAACTAAACCTGTGTGTGTGTGTTAGGTCAGTAACACAGAGACCCTGCTGAGACAACATCAGGAGGACGGGGACAGTGAAGACAACAACCAGAGAAACAGTGTTCTGGTCCATATCAGTGACTCCAGAACCCAGCCAGGCTCTCACCCCCTCATCATGGACCCGCAGCCTCTCAGTACGTACTGGGATGTGTAGTGCAAAATAGGACAGCTATTTTCAATTGTTTTAAGGCCGAATGGAAAATACAATCTTAAATTAGCCCTTATTGTCAATTATTATTCACCATGAGGCCTAACGATTCCCCTGTTTCCACTGCATGGATTTAAATGGATGTCATACATTCTGTCTATAGTCCTGGAGCAGACAGCCAGTAACCTCTCTGTTCCTCTATAGCCCTGGAGCAGACAGCCAGTAACCTCTCTGTTCCTCTATAGTCCTGGAGCAGACAGCCAGTAACCTCTCTGTTCCTCTATAGTCCTGGAGCAGACAGCCAGTAACCTCTCTGTTCCTCTATAGTCCTGGAGCAGACAGCCAGTAACCTCTCTGTGTTCCTCTATAGCCCTGGAGCAGACAGCCAGTAACCTCTCTGTGTTCCTCTATAGCCCTGGAGCAGACAGCCAGTAACCTCTCTCTGTTCCTCTATAGCCCTGGAGCAGACAGCCAGTAAACTCTCTGTTCCTCTATAGTCCTGGAGCAGACAGCCAGTAACCTCTCTCTGTTCCTCTATAGTCCTGGAGCAGACAGCCAGTAACCTCTCTGTTCCTCTATAGCCCTGGAGCAGACAGCCAGTAACCTCTCTGTTCCTCTATAGCCCTGGAGCAGACAGCCAGTAACCTCTCTCTGTTCCTCTATAGTCCTGGAGCAGACAGCCAGTAACCTCTCTGTGTTCCTCTATAGTCCTGGAGCAGACAGCCAGTAACCTCTCTGTGTTCCTCTATAGTCCTGGAGCAGACAGCCAGTAACCTCTCTGTTCCTCTATAGCCCTGGAGCAGACAGCCAGTAACCTCTCTGTTCCTCTATAGCCCTGGAGCAGACAGCCAGTAACCTCTCTGTTCCTCTATAGCCCTGGAGCAGACAGCCAGTAACCTCTCTCTGTTCCTCTATAGCCCTGGAGCAGACAGCCAGTAAACTCTCTGTTCCTCTATAGTCCTGGAGCAGACAGCCAGTAACCTCTCTCTGTTCCTCTATAGTCCTGGAGCAGACAGCCAGTAACCTCTCTGTTCCTCTATAGCCCTGGAGCAGACAGCCAGTAACCTCTCTGTTCCTCTATAGCCCTGGAGCAGACAGCCAGTAACCTCTCTCTGTTCCTCTATAGTCCTGGAGCAGACAGCCAGTAACCTCTCTGTGTTCCTCTATAGTCCTGGAGCAGACAGCCAGTAACCTCTCTGTGTTCCTCTATAGTCCTGGAGCAGACAGCCAGTAACCTCTCTGTTCCTCTATAGCCCTGGAGCAGACAGCCAGTAACCTCTCTGTTCCTCTATAGCCCTGGAGCAGACAGCCAGTAACCTCTCTGTTCCTCTATAGCCCTGGAGCAGACAGCCAGTAACCTCTCTGTGTTCCTCTATAGTCCTGGAGCAGACAGCCAGTAACCTCTCTGTTCCTCTATAGCCCTGGAGCAGACAGCCAGTAACCTCTCTCTGTTCCTCTATAGTCCTGGAGCAGACAGCCAGTAACCTCTCTGTTCCTCTATAGCCCTGGAGCAGACAGCCAGTAACCTCTCTGTGTTCCTCTATAGTCCTGGAGCAGACAGCCAGTAACCTCTCTGTGTTCCTCTATAGCCCTGGAGCAGACAGCCAGTAACCTCTCTGTTCCTCTATAGTCCTGGAGCAGACAGCCAGTAACCTCTCTGTGTTCCTCTATAGTCCTGGAGCAGACAGCCAGTAACCTCTCTGTGTTCCTCTATAGTCCTGGAGCAGACAGCTAGTAACCTCTGTTCCTCTATAGTCCTGGAGCAGACAGCCAGTAACCTCTCTGTTCCTCTATAGTCCTGGAGCAGACAGCCAGTAACCTCTCTGTTCCTCTATAGTCCTGGAGCAGACAGCCAGTAACCTCTCTGTTCCTCTATAGTCCTGGAGCAGACAGCCAGTAACCTCTCTGTGTTCCTCTATAGTCCTGGAGCAGACAGCCAGTAACCTCTCTGTTCCTCTATAGTCCTGGAGCAGACAGCCAGTAACCTCTCTGTGTTCCTCTATAGTCCTGGAGCAGACAGCCAGTAACCTCTCTGTGTTCCTCTATAGTCCTGGAGCAGACAGCCAGTAACCTCTGTGTTCCTCTATAGCCCTGGAGCAGACAGCCAGTAACCTCTCTGTTCCTCTATAGTCCTGGACCAGACAGCCAGTAACCTCTCTGTTCCTCTATAGTCCTGGAGCAGACAGCCAGTAACCTCTCTGTTCCTCTATAGTCCTGGAGCAGACAGCCAGTAACCTCTCTGTGTTCCTCTATAGTCCTGGAGCAGACAGCCAGTAACCTCTCTGTGTTCCTCTATAGTCCTGGAGCAGACAGCCAGTAACCTCTCTGTGTTCCTCTATAGCCCTGGAGCAGACAGCCAGTAACCTCTCTGTGTTCCTCTATAGTCCTGGAGCAGACAGCCAGTAACCTCTCTGTGTTCCTCTATAGTCCTGGAGCAGACAGCCAGTAACCTCTCTGTGTTCCTCTATAGTCCTGGAGCAGACAGCCAGTAACCTCTCTGTTCCTCTATAGCCCTGGAGCAGACAGCCAGTAACCTCTCTGTTCCTCTATAGCCCTGGAGCAGACAGCCAGTAACCTCTCTGTGTTCCTCTATAGTCCTGGAGCAGACAGCCAGTAACCTCTCTGTTCCTCTATAGTCCTGTTGCAGACAGCCAGTAACCTCTCTGTGTTCCTCTATAGTCCTGGAGCAGACAGCCAGTAACCTCTCTGTTCCTCTATAGTCCTGGAGCAGACAGCCAGTAACCTCTCTGTTCCTCTATAGCCCTGGAGCAGACAGCCAGTAACCTCTCTGTTCCTCTATAGTCCTGGAGCAGACAGCCAGTAACCTCTCTGTTCCTCTATAGCCCTGGAGCAGACAGCCAGTAACCTCTCTGTTCCTCTATAGCCCTGGAGCAGACAGCCAGTAACCTCTCTGTTTCTCTATAGTCCTGTAGCAGACAGCCAGTAACCTCTCTGTTCCTCTATAGCCCTGGAGCAGACAGCCAGTAACCTCTCTGTTCCTCTATAGCCCTGGAGCAGACAGCCAGTAACCTCTCTGTTCCTCTATAGCCCTGGAGCAGACTGCCAGTAACCTCTCTGTTCCTCTATAGCCCTGGAGCAGACAGCCAGTAACCTCTCTCTTTTCCTCTATAGTCCTGGAGCAGACAGCCAGTAACCTCTCTGTTCCTCTATAGTCCTGGAGCAGACAGCCAGTAACCTCTCTGTTCCTCTATAGTCCTGGAGCAGACAGCCAGTAACCTCTCTGTTCCTCTATAGCCCTGTAGCAGACAGCCAGTAACCTCTCTGTGTTCCTCTATAGCCCTGGAGCAGACAGCCAGTAACCTCTCTGTTCCTCTATAGTCCTGGAGCAGACAGCCAGTAACCTCTCTGTTCCTCTATAGTCCTGGAGCAGACAGCCAGTAACCTCTCTGTTCCTCTATAGTCCTGGAGCAGACAGCCAGTAACCTCTCTGTGTTCCTCTATAGCCCTGGAGCAGACAGCCAGTAACCTCTCTGTTCCTCTATAGCCCTGGAGCAGACAGCCAGTAACCTCTCTGTTCCTCTATAGTCCTGGAGCAGACAGCCAGTAACCTCTCTGTTCCTCTATAGTCCTGGAGCAGACAGCCAGTAACCTCTCTGTTCCTCTATAGCCCTGGAGCAGACAGCCAGTAACCTCTCTGTGTTCCTCTATAGCCCTGGAGCAGACAGCCAGTAACCTCTCTGTTCCTCTATAGTCCTGGAGCAGACAGCCAGTAACCTCTCTGTTCCTCTATAGTCCTGGAGCAGACAGCCAGTAACCTCTCTGTTCCTCTATAGTCCTGGAGCAGACAGCCAGTAACCTCTCTGTGTTCCTCTATAGCCCTGGAGCAGACAGCCAGTAACCTCTCTGTTCCTCTATAGTCCTGGAGCAGACAGCCAGTAACCTCTCTGTTCCTCTATAGTCCTGGAGCAGACAGCCAGTAACCTCTCTGTTCCTCTATAGCCTGGAGCAGACAGCCAGTAACCTCTCTGTTCCTCTATAGTCCTGGAGCAGACAGCCAGTAACCTCTCTGTGTTCCTCTATAGTCCTGGAGCAGACAGCCAGTAACCTCTCTGTTCCTCTATAGTCCTGTAGCAGACAGCCAGTAACCTCTCTGTTCCTCTATAGCCCTGGAGCAGACAGCCAGTAACCTCTCTGTTCCTCTATAGTCCTGGAGCAGACAGCCAGTAACCTCTCTGTTCCTCTATAGTCCTGGAGCAGACAGCCAGTAACCTCTCTGTTCCTCTATAGTCCTGGAGCAGACAGCCAGTAACCTCTCTGTTCCTCTATAGCCCTGGAGCAGACAGCCAGTAACCTCTCTGTTCCTCTATAGTCCTGGAGCAGACAGCCAGTAACCTCTCTGTGTTCCTCTATAGTCCTGGAGCAGACAGCCAGTAACCTCTCTGTGTTCCTCTATAGTCCTGGAGCAGACAGCCAGTAACCTCTCTGTTCCTCTATAGTCCTGGAGCAGACAGCATCCTACGTGGTGTTGATAGGGAACAGGGAATGGATGAGGAGGAACGGACTGCAGATCAGACCTGATGTTGACGAGACCATGAATGAACATGAACGCAGAGGACGAACTGCTGTACTGGTGGCTGTGGACAGTGAGTACTGAGTAGCCTTAGGAGTTTCCAACCTTTAACCCATTGTGTTGCTGAGTGTATATAACATCTCTCTCTCCCTGTCTCTCCCCCTGTCTCACCCCCCGTCTCTCTCTCTCTCTCTCCCCCGTCTCTCTCTCTCTCCCCCCGTCTCTCTCTCTCTCTCCCCCCGTCTCTCTCTCTCTCTCCCCCCGTCTCTCTCTCTCTCTCCCCCGTCTCTCTCTCTCTCTCCCCCGTCTCTCTCTCTCTCTCCCCCCGTCTCTCTCTCTCTCTCCCCCGTCTCTCTCTCTCTCCCCCCGTCTCTCTCTCTCTCCCCCCGTCTCTCTCTCTCTCTCCCCCCGTCTCTCTCTCTCTCTCTCCCCCCCGTCTCTCTCTCTCTCTCCCCCCGTCTCTCTCTCTCTCGCCCCCCGTCTCTCTCTCTCTCGCCCCCCGTCTCTCTCTCTCTCTCTCGCCCCGTCTCTCTCTCTCTCTCCCCGTCTCTCTCTCCCCCCCCTCTCTCTCTCTCTCTCTCTCTCCGCCCCGTCTCTCTCTCTCTCCCCCCCGTCTCTCTCTCTCTCCCCCCCGTCTCTCTCTCTCTCCCCCCGTCTCTCTCTCTCTCCCCCCCGTCTCTCTCTCTCTCTCTCTCTCCCCCCGTCTCTCTCTCTCTCTCTCCCCGTCTCTCTCTCTCTCCCCCCGTCTCTCTCTCTCTCTCCCCCCGTCTCTCTCTCTCTCTCCCCCCGTCTCTCTCTCTCTCTCCCCCGTCTCTCTCTCTCTCTCCCCCGTCTCTCTCTCTCTCGCCCCGTCTCTCTCTCTCTCTCCCGTCTCTCTCTCTCTCGCCCCGTCTCTCTCTCTCTCGCCCCGTCGCTCTCTCTCTCTCTCTCTCGCCCCGTCTCTCTCTCTCTCCCTCTTCTCGTCTCTCCCCCCGTCTCTCTCCCTCTCTCGTCTTTCTCTCTCTCCCCCCCGTCTCTCTCTCTCTCTCTCTCCCCCCCGTCTCTCTCTCTCTCCCCCCCGTCTCTCTCTCTCTCCCCCCCGTCTCTCTCTCTCTCCCCCCCGTCTCTCTCTCTCTCCCCCCCGTCTCTCTCTTTCTCCCCCCCGTCTCTCTCTCTCTCTCTCCCCGTCTCTCTCTCTCTCTCCCCGTCTCTCTCTCTCTCTCCCCCCGTCTCTCTCTCTCTCTCCCCCCGTCTCTCTCTCTCTCTCTCTCTCTCTCCCCCCGTCTCTCTCTCTCTCCCCCCGTCTCTCTCTCTCTCTCTCTCTCTCGCTCTCTCTCTCTCTCTCTCTCTCTCTCTCTCTCCCCCCGTCTCTCTCTCTCTCCCCCCGTCTCTCTCTCTCTCCCCCCCGTCTCTCTCTCTCTCCCCCCGTCTCTCTCTCTCTCCCCCCGTCTCTCTCTCTCTCCCCCCCGTCTCTCTGTGTGTAGGTCTGCTATGTGCCATGATAGCCATAGCAGACACAGTGAAGCCAGAGGCAGAGTTGGCGGTTCACACCCTGCAGTCCATGGGGCTGGAGGTGATTCTGATGACTGGAGACAACAGCAAGACGGCACGGGCCATCGCTGCTCAGGTAGGGGACTGGACAGGACAAGGGTGGGTTCATAGAGGTCAAGGGTCATCGCTGCTCAGGTAGGGGACTGGACAGGACAAGGGTGGGTTCATAGAGGTCAAGGGCCATCGCTGCTCAGGTAGGGGACTGGACAGGACAAGGGTGGGTTCATAGAGGTCAAGGGCCATCGCTGCTCAGGTAGGGGACTGGACAGGACAAGGGTGGGTTCATAGAGGTCAAGGGTCATCGCTGCTCAGGTAGGGGACTGGACAGGACAAGGGTGGGTTCATAGAGGTCAAGGGTCATCGCTGCTCAGGTAGGGGACTGGACAGGACAAGGGTGGGTTCATAGAGGTCAAGGGCCATCGCTGCTCAGATAGGGGACTGGACAGGACTGACTGGGTGGGGTTCAGAGGTCAAGGGCCATCGCTGCTCAGGTAGGGGACTGGACAGGACTGGCTGGCTGGGGTTCAGAGGTCACGGGCCATCGCTGCTCAGGTAGGGGACTGGACAGGACTGGCTGGGTGGGGTTCAGAGGTCACGGGCCATCGCTGCTCAGGTAGGGGACTGGACAGGACTGGGTGGCTGGGGTTCAGAGGTCACGGGTCATCGCTGCTCAGATAGGGGACTGGACAGGACTGGCTGGGTGGGGTTCATCGAGGTCACGGGCCATCGCTGCTCAGATAGGGGACTGGACAGGACTGACTGGGTGGGGTTCAGAGGTCAAGGGCCATCGCTGCTCAGGTAGGGGACTGGACAGGACTGGCTGGGTGGGGTTCAGAGGTCACGGGCCATCGCTGCTCAGGTAGGGGACTGGACAGGACTGGGTGGGGTTCATAGAGGTCAAGGGTCATCGCTGCTCAGATAGGGGACTGGACAGGACTGGCTGGGTGGGGTTCAGAGGTCAAGGGTCATCGCTGCTCAGATAGGGGACTGGACAGGACTGGCTGGGTGGGGTTCAGAGGTCACGGGATCCATTTCATCTTCCCCTCAGGTTATTGAAACCATCAACGAGCTGTGTTCAGGAGACTACGTAGACTACTACATGGACATATCATGGTTCTGAATGTATGCACTGAACCAGGACATGGCACTCTGGATAACAGCATCTGCTAAACAACACAAATGTAAATGTGGTTTGATTGTGGCTTGTGAACTGTCATTTAGCTGTCTCTCTCCTCCAGGTGGGCATCAGGAAGGTGTAAATGTGGTTTGATTGTGGCTTGTGAACTGTCATTTAGCTGTCTCTTTCTCCTCCAGGTGGGCATCAGGAAGGTGTAAATGTGGTTTGATTGTGAACTGTCATTTAGCTGTCTCTCTCCTCCAGGTGGGCATCAGGAAGGTGTAAATGTGGTTTGATTGTGAACTGTCATTTAGCTGTCTCTCTCCTCCAGGTGGGCATCAGGAAGGTGTAAATGTGGTTTGATTGTGGCTTGTGAACTGTCATTTAGCTGTCTCTTTCTCCTCCAGGTGGGCATCAGGAAGGTGTTTGCGGAGGTGCTGCCGTCCCACAAGGTGGCCAAGGTAGAGCAGCTGCAGCAGGCAGGGAAGAGGGTGGCCATGGTGGGTGATGGGGTCAACGACTCGCCCGCTCTGGCCATGGCAGATGTTGGCATCGCCATTGGAACTGGCACTGACGTGGCCATAGAGGCAGCTGACGTGGTGCTGATCAGGGTGAGGAGAAGAGGGCTGAGTGGATGGACGTTAATCTGTCTGGTTGTCTGATCGTCTCTACATGTTAATCTGTCTGGCTGTCTGATCGTCTCTACACGTTAATCTGTCTGGCTGTCTGATCGTCTCTACACGTTAATCTGCCTGGCTGTCTGATCGTCTCTACACGTTAATCTGCCTGGCTGTCTGATCGTCTCTACACGTTAATCTGCCTGGCTGTCTGATCGTCTCTACACGTTAATCTGCCTGGCTGTCTGATCGTCTCTACACGTTAATCTGCCTGGCTGTCTGATCGTCTCTACACGTTAATCTGCCTGGCTGTCTGATCGTCTCTACACGTTAATCTGTCTGATCGTCTCTACACGTTAATCTGTCTGATCGTCTCTACACGTTAATCTGTCTGATCGTCTCTACACGTTAATCTGTCTGATCGTCTCTACACGTTAATCTGTCTGATCGTCTCTACACGTTAATCTGTCTGATCGTCTCTACACGTTAATCTGTCTGATCGTCTCTACACGTTAATCTGTCTGATCGTCTCTACTAGAGGTCGGCCGATTAATTAGGGCCGATTTCAAGTTTTCCTAACAATCGGAAATCTGTATTTTTGGACACCGATTAGGCTGATTTGTTTTATGTAATGTTTTTTTTTTACACCTTTATTAAACTAGGCAAGTCAGTTAAGAACACATTCTTATTTTCAATGACGGCCTAGGAACAGTGGGTTAACTACCTTGTTCAGGGGCAGAACGACAGATTTTTACCTTGTCAGCTCGGGGATTTGTTTTTGCAACCTTCCGGTTACTAGTCCAACGCTCTAACCACCTGCCTTACATTGCACTCCACGAGGAGCCTGCGTGGCAGGCTGACTACGTGTTACGCGAGGGCAGCAAGAAGCCGAGGTAAGTTGCTAGCTAGCAATAAACTTATAAAAAACAATCAATCTTAACATTTACGTCATTTAGCAGACGCTCTTATCCAGAGCGACTTACAAATTGGTGCATTCACCTTATGATATCCAGTGGAACAACCACTTTACAATAGTACATCTATATCTTTTTTTTTGGGGGGGGGGGGGGGGTTAGAAGGATTACTTTATCCTATCCCAGGTATTCCTTAAAGAGGTGGGGTTTCAGGTGTCTCCGGAAGGTGGTGATTGACTCCGCTGTCCTGGCGTCGTGAGGGAGCTTGTTCCACCATTGGGGTGCCAGAGCAGCGAACAGTTTTGACTGGGCTGAGTGGGAACTGTGCTTCCGCAGAGGTAGTGAGGCGAGCAGGCCAGAGGTGGATGAACGCAGTGCCCTTGTTTGGGTGTAGGGCCTGATCAGAGCCTGAAGGTACGGAGGTGCCGTTCCCCTCACAGCTCCGTAGGCAAGCACCATGGTCTTGTAGCGGATGCGAGCTTCAACAGGAAGCCAGTGGAGAGAGCGGAGGAGCGGGGTGACGTGAGAGAACTTGGGAAGGTTGAACACCAGACGGGCTGTGGCTTTCTGGATGAGTTGTAGGGGTTTAATGGCACAGGCAGGGAGCCCTGCCAACAGCGAGTTGCAGTAATCCAGACGGGAGATGACCAAGTGCCTGGATTAGGACCTGCGCCGCTTCCTGTGTGAGGCAGGGTCGTACTCTGCGAATGTTGTAGAGCATGAACCTACAGGATCGGGTCACCGCCTTGATGTTAGTGGAGAACGACAAGGTGTTGTCCAGGGTCACGCCAAGGTTCTTAGCACTCTGGGAGGAGGACACAATGGAGTTGTCAACCGTGATGGCAAGATCATGGAACGGGCAGTCCTTCCCCGGGAGGAAGAGCAGCTCCGTCTTGCCGAGGTTCAGCTTGAGGTGGTGATCCGTCATCCACACTGATATGTCTGCCAGACATGCAGAGATGCGATTCGCCACCTGGTTATCAGAAGGGGGAAAGGAGAAGATTAATTGTGTGTCGTCTGTGTAGCAATGATAGGAGAGACCATGTGAGGATATGACAGAGCCAAGTGACTTGGTGTATAGCGAGAATAGGAGAGGGCCTAGAACTGAGCCCTGGGGGACACCAGTGGTGAGAGCACGTGGTGCTCCTGGTAGGACCGACCTGTCAGGTCGGACGCAATCCAAGAGTGAGCCGCGCCGGAGATGCCCAACTCGGAGAGGGTGGAGAGAAGGATCTGATGGTTCACAGTATCAAAGGCAGCAGATAGGTCTAGAAGGATGAGAGCAGAGGAGAGTTAGCTTTAGCAGTGCGGAGAGCCTCCGTGACACAGAGAAGAGCAGTCTCAGTTGAATGACCAGTCTTGAAACCTGACTGATTTGGATCGAGAAGGTCATTCTGAGAGAGATGGCAAGAGAGCTGGCCAAGGACGGCACGCTCAAGAGTTTTGGAGAGAAAGGAAAGAAGGGATACTGGTCTGTAGTTGTTGACATCGGAGGGATCGAGTGTAGGTTTTTTGAGAAGGGGTGCAACTCTCGCTCTCTTGAAGACGGAAGGGACATAGCCAGCGGTCAAGGATGAGTCGATGAGCGAGGTGAGGTAGGGGAGAAGGTCTCCGGAAATGGTCTGGAGAAGAGAGGAGGGGATAGGGTCAAGCGGGCAGGTTAACTAGTGATTATGTTAAGATTGTTTGTTTTTTATAAGATACGTTTAATGCTAGCTAGCAATACGAGCCTTAGGTCATTAATATGGTCAATTCCGGAAACTATAATTTCAAAAACAAAATGTTTATTCTTCCAGTGAAATACGGAACCGTTCCGTATTTTATCTAACGGGTGGCATCCCTAAGTCTAAATATTGCTGTTACATTGTACAACCTTCAATGTTATGTCATAATTATGTACAATTCTGGCAAATTAATAACTCTCTTTGTTAGGAATAAATGGACTTCACACAGTTCGCAACGAGCCAGGCGGCCCAAACTGCTGCATATACCCTGACTCTGTTTGCACAGAACGCAAGAGAAGTGACACAATTTCCCTAGTTAAAATTGCCTGCTAACATGAACTTCTTTTAACTAAATATGCAGGTTTAAAAATATATACTTGTGTATCGATTTTAAGGCGTTGATGTTTATTGTTAGGTACATTGGTGCAACGACAGTGCTTTTTTTCGCGAATGCGCTTGTTAAATCACCCGTTTGGCGAAGTAGGCTGTGATTCAATGATAAATTAACAGGCACCGCATCGATTATATGCAACGCAGGACAAGCTAGTTAAACTAGTAATATCATCAGCCATGTGTAGTTAACTAGTGATTATGTTAAGATTGATTGTTTTTTATAAGATACATTTAATGCTAGCTAGCAACTTACCTTGGCTCCTTGCTGCACTCGCATAACACAGTCTCCCCGTGGATTGTAATGCAATCGGCCATAATCGGCGTCCAAATATGCCGATTACCGATTGTTGTGGAACCTTGAAATCGGCCCTAATTAATCGGCCATTCCGATTAATCGGTCGACCTCTAGTCTCTACACGTTAATCTGTCTGGCTGATAATCTGTCAGTTTCCCTGTCCTCTGTCTGCCTCCAAAATTCATTTTTGAACAATTGCGCAATTTTATTGTAATGGTAAAGCTCCGTATATATATATATAAGTTTCCCTCTTTCTCTCTCCTCCATCTCTCCACTGTCCACAGAATGACCTGCTGGATGTGGTAGGGAGCATTGACCTGTCCAAGAAGACTGTCAGGAGAATCAGGATCAACTTTGTGTTTGCTCTGGTCTATAACCTGGTGGGGATCCCTATCGCTGCTGGTGTGTTCATGCCTGTTGGTCTGGTTCTCCAGCCATGGATGGGTTCTGCTGCCATGGCCCTCTCCTCTGTCTCTGTGGTGCTGTCCTCTCTACTACTCAAATGGTGAGTTGCCAGTTTCCCATCAAGCTGTGGTGTGTGCGTGTGTTAGCTCTCCTCGGCACATTAGTTACTCTAAATCCAGCACTGAACTACAAAGTGTAGTGTCTTATTGTTTCTGTATCTAACTACACTAACTCTCCTCTCTCTCTGTGTTTGTAGTTACACTAACTCTCCTCTCTCTCTCTGTTTGTAGTTACACTAACTCTCCTCTCTCTCTGTTTGTAGTTACACTAACTCTCTCTCTCTCTCTCTCTCTCTCTGTTTGTAGCTACACTAACTCTCCTCTCTCTCTCTCTCTCTTTGTTTGTAGCTACACTAACTCTCCTCTCTCTCTCTCTCTGTTTGTAGTTACACTGACTCTCCTCTCTCTCTCTGTTTGTAGTTACACTAACTCTCCTCTCTCTGTTTGTAGCTACACTAACTCTCCTCTCTCTCTCTCTCTCTGTTTGTAGCTAAACTAACTCTCCTCTCTCTCTCTCTGTTTGTAGTTACACTGACTCTCCTCTCTCTCTCTCTCTGTTTGTAGCTACACTGACTCTCCTCTCTCTCTCTCTGTTTGTAGCTACACTAACTCTCCTCTCTCTCTCTCTGTTTGTAGCTACACTAACTCTCCTCTCTCTCTCTCTCTGTTTGTAGCTACACTAACTCTCCTCTCTCTCTCTCTGTTTGTAGCTACACTGACTCTCCTCTCTCTCTCTCTCTCTCTCTCTCTCTCTGTTTGTAGCTACACTAACTCTCCTCTCTCTCTCTGTTTGTAGCTACACTAACTCTCTCCTCTCTCTCTGTTTGTAGCTACACTAACTCTCCTCTCTCTCTCTGTTTGTAGCTACACTAACTCTCCTCTCTCTCTCTCTCTCTCTCTGTTTGTAGCTACACTAACTCTCCTCTCTCTCTGTTTGTAGCTACACTAACTCTCCTCTCTCTCTCTCTCTCTGTTTGTAGCTACACTAACTCTCCTCTCTCTCTCTCTCTCTCTCTCTCTGTTTGTAGCTACACTAACTCTCCTCTCTCTCTCTCTGTTTGTAGCTACACTAACTCTCCTCTCTCTCTCTGTTTGTAGTTACACTAATTCTCCTCTCTCTCTGTTTGTAGCTACACTAACTCCTCTCTCTCTCTCTGTTTGTAGGTACACTAACTCTCCTCTCTCTCTCTCTCTCTGTTTGTAGGTACACTAACTCTCCTCTCTCTCTCTCTGTTTGTAGCTACACTAACTCTCCTCTCTCGCTCTCTCTCTCTGTTTGTAGCTACACTAACTCTCCTCTCTCTCTCTCTGTTTGTAGCTACACTAACTCTCCTCTCTCTCTCTCTGTTTGTAGTTACACTAACTCTCCTCTCTCTCTCTGTTTGTAGCTACACTAACTCTCTCCTCTCTCTCTCTGTTTGTAGCTACACTAACTCTCTCCTCTCTCTCTCTGTTTGTAGCTACACTAACTCTCCTCTCTCTCTCTGTTTGTAGCTACACTAACTCTCCTCTCTCTCTCTGTTTGTAGCTACACTAACTCTCTCCTCTCTCTCTCTCTGTTTGTAGCTACACTAACTCTCTCCTCTCTCTCTCTCTGTTTGTAGCTACACTAACTCTCTCCTCTCTCTCTCTCTGTTTGTAGCTACACTAACTCTCTCCTCTCTCTCTCTGTTTGTAGCTACACTAACTCTCTCCTCTCTCTCTCTGTTTGTAGCTACACTAACTCTCTCTCTCTCTCTTCTGTTTGTAGCTACACTAACTCTCCTTTCTCTCTCTCTCTCTGTTTGTAGCTACACTAACTCTCCTCTCTCCTCTCTCTCTCTGTTTGTAGCTACACTAACTCTCTCCTCTCTCTCTCTGTTTGTAGCTACACTGACTCTCCTCTCTCTCTCTGTTTGTAGTTACACTAACTCTCCTCTCTCTCTGTTTGTAGCTACACTAACTCTCCTCTCTCTCTCTCTCTGTTTGTAGCTACACTAACTCTCCTCTCTCTCTCTCTCTGTTTGTAGCTACACTAACTCTCCTCTCTCTCTCTCTGTTTGTAGTTACACTGACTCTCCTCTCTCTCTCTGTTTGTAGCTACACTGACTCTCCTCTCTCTCCCTCTCTGTTTGTAGTTACACTGACTCTCCTCTCTCTCCCTCTCTGTTTGTAGTTACACTAACTCTCCTCTCTCTCTCTCTGTTTGTAGTTACACTAACTCTCCTCTCTCTCTCTCTCTGTTTGTAGTTACACTAACTCTCCTCTCTCTCTCTCTGTTTGTAGCTACACTGACTCTCCTCTCTCTCCTCTCTCTGTTTGTAGCTACACTGACTCTCCTCTCTCTCTCTCTCTCTCTCTCTCTCTGTTTGTAGCTACACTGACTCTCCTCTCTCTCTCTCTCTCTCTGTTTGTAGCTACACTGACTCTCCTCTCTCTCTCTCTCTCTCTCTCTCTGTTTGTAGCTACACTAACTCCTCTCTCTCCTTCTCTGTTTGTAGCTACACTAACTCTCCTCTCTCTCTCTCTGTTTGTAGCTACACTAACTCTCCTCTCTCTCTCTGTTTGTAGCTACACTGACTCTCCTCTCTCTCTCTCTCTCTCTCTCTCTCTCTCTCTGTTTGTAGCTACACTAACTCTCCTCTCTCTGTTTGTTGGTACACTAACTCTCCTCTCTCTCTCTGTAGCTACACTAACTCTCCTCTCTCTCTCTCTCTCTCTGTTTGTAGCTACACTGACTCTCTCTCTCTCTCTCTCTCTCTCTGTTTGTAGCTACACTAACTCCTCTCTCTCCTTCTCTGTTTGTAGCTACACTAACTCTCCTCTCTCTGTTTGTAGCTACACTAACTCTCCTCTCTCTCTCTGTAGCTACACTAACTCTCCTCTCTCTCTCTCTCTCTCTGTGTTTGTAGCTACACTGACTCTCCTCTCTCTCTCTCTCTCTCTCTCTGTTTGTAGCTACACTAACTCCTCTCTCTCTCTCTCTCTCTCTGTTTGTAGCTACACTAACTCTCTCCTCTCTCTCTCTGTTTGTAGCTACACTAACTCTCCTCTCTCTCTGTTTGTAGCTACACTAACTCTCCTCTCTCTCTCTCTCTCTCTGTTTGTAGCTACACTAACTCTCCTTTCTCTCTCTCCTCTCTCTGTTTGTAGCTACACTAACTCTCCTCTCTCTCTCTCTCTCTCTGTTTGTAGCTACACTAACTCTCCTCTCTCTCTCTCTCTGTTTGTAGCTACACTAACTCTCCTCTCTCTCTGTTTGTAGCTACACTAACTCTCCTTTCTCTCTCTCCTCTCTCTGTTTGTAGCTACACTAACTCTCCTCTCTCTCTCTCTCTCTCTGTTTGTAGCTACACTAACTCTCCTCTCTCTCTCTCTGTTTGTAGCTACACTGACTCTCCTCTCTCTCTCTCTCTCTCTCTCTCTGTTTGTAGCTACACTAACTCTTCTCTCTCTCTCTCTCTGTTTGTAGCTACACTAACTCTCCTCTCTCTCTCTCTCTCTGTTTGTAGCTACACTAACTCTCCTCTCTCTCTCTCTCTCTGTTTGTAGCTACACTAACTCTCCTTTCTCTCTCTCCTCTCTCTGTTTGTAGCTACACTAACTCTCTCCTCTCTCTCTGTTTGTAGCTACACTAACTCTCTCCTCTCTCTCTCTGTTTGTAGCTACACTAACTCTCCTCTCTCTCTGTTTGTAGCTACACTAACTCTCCTCTCTCTCTGTTTGTAGTTACACTAACTCTCCTCTCTCTCTCTCTCTGTTTGTAGCTACACTAACTCTCCTCTCTCTCTCTCTCTGTTTGTAGCTACACTAACTCTCCTCTCTCTCTCTCTCTGTTTGTAGCTACACTAACTCTCCTCTCTCTCTCTCTCTGTTTGTAGCTACACTAACTCTCCTCTCTCTCTCTCTCTCTGTTTGTAGCTACACTAACTCTCCTCTCTCTCTCTCTCTCTGTTTGTAGCTACACTAACTCTCCTCTCTCTCTCTCTCTCTCTGTTTGTAGTTACACTAACTCTCCTCTCTCTCTCTCTCTCTGTTTGTAGTTACACTAACTCTCCTCTCTCTCTCTCTCTCTCTGTTTGTAGCTACACTAACTCTCCTCTCTCTCTCTCTCTCTCTCTGTTTGTAGCTACACTAACTCTCCTCTCTCTCTCTCTCTCTCTCTGTTTGTAGCTACACTAACTCTCCTCTCTCTCTCTCTCTCTCTGTTTGTAGCTACACTAACTCTCCTCTCTCTCTCTCTCTCTGTTTGTAGCTACACTAACTCTCCTCTCTCTCTCTCTCTGTTTGTAGCTACACTAACTCTCCTCTCTCTCTCTCTGTTTGTAGCTACACTAACTCTCCTCTCTCTCTCTCTGTTTGTAGCTACACTAACTCTCCTCTCTCTCTCTCTGTTTGTAGCTACACTAACTCTCCTCTCTCTCTCTCTCTCTCTGTTTGTAGCTACACTAACTCTCCTCTCTCTCTCTCTCTCTCTCTGTTTGTAGTTACACTAACTCTCCTCTCTCTCTCTCTCTCTCTGTTTGTAGTTACACTAACTCTCCTCTCTCTCTCTCTCTGTTTGTAGTTACACTAACTCTCCTCTCTCTCTCTGTTTGTAGTTACACTAACTCTCCTCTCTCTCTCTGTTTGTAGCTACACTAACTCTCCTCTCTCTCTCTGTTTGTAGCTACACTAACTCTCCTCTCTCTCTCTGTTTGTAGCTACACTAACTCTCCTCTCTCTCTCTGTTTGTAGCTACACTAACTCTGCTCTCTCTCTCTCTCTCTGTTTGTAGCTACACTGACTCTCCTCTCTCTCTGTTTGTAGCTACACGAACTCTCCTCTCTCTCTCTCTCTGTTTGTAGCTACACTAACTCTCCTCTCTCTCTCTCTGTTTGTAGCTACACTAACTCTCCTCTCTCTCTCTCTCTGTTTGTAGTTACACTAACTCTCCTCTCTCTCTCTCTCTCTGTTTGTAGTTACACTAACTCTCCTCTCTCTCTCTCTCTCTGTTTGTAGCTACACTAACTCTCCTCTCTCTCTCTCTCTCTCTGTTTGTAGCTACACTAACTCTCCTCTCTCTCTCTCTCTGTTTGTAGTTACACTAACTCTCCTCTCTCTCTCTCTGTTTGTAGCTACACTAACTCTCCTCTCTCTCTCTGTTTGTAGCTACACTAACTCTCCTCTCTCTCTCTCTCTCTGTTTGTAGTTACACTAACTCTCCTCTCTCTCTCTCTCTCTGTTTGTAGTTACACTAACTCTCCTCTCTCTCTCTCTGTTTGTAGCTACACTAACTCTCCTCTCTCTCTCTCTCTGTTTGTAGCTACACTAACTCTCCTCTCTCTCTCTCTCTCTCTGTTTGTAGCTACACTAACTCTCCTCTCTCTCTCGCTCTGTTTGTAGCTACACTAACTCTCCTCTCTCTCTCTGTTTGTAGTTACACTAACTCTCCTCTCTCTCTCTCTGTTTGTAGCTACACTAACTCTCCTCTCTCTCTCTCTCTCTCTCTCTCTCTGTTTGTAGCTACACTAACTCTCCTCTCTCTCTCTCTCTGTTTGTAGTTACACTAACTCTCCTCTCTCTCTCTCTCTGTTTGTAGTTACACTAACTCTCCTCTCTCTCTCTGTTTGTAGTTACACTAACTCTCCTCTCTCTCTGTTTGTAGTTACACTAACTCTCCTCTCTCTCTGTTTGTAGTTACACTAAGCCCAGCGCTGAGCTGCTGGAGTCTCGTCTGGGCAGTCAGAAGAGACACGCTGCAAGCCTATCAGATGTCAGCGTACACATCGGCATGGGCGAGCTGCGCCGTTCCTCCCCCAAGCTGAGCCTATTGGACCGCGTCGTTAACTTCAGCCGCGCCTCCATCAACTCCCTCCAATCAAAGCACTCACTGAACAGCATGGCCCTCAGCGAACCCGACAAACACTCATTGCTGGTGGGGGAGGCCCTCTGCGAGGAGGAGTTTGTCTGAGTCTAGGTTATGCCAAGCTACGATAGTCTATGCTAATTTAAGCTTGGTTTAGCCATTTTATGCTTGACTAGGCTACGCTAAGCTAACTTAAGGTAGCGAAGGCTAAGTGGGTTACATAAGTTAATTGCCCCATCCATCTACACAGGTGCCCCCAGGGTGACATCTTTTGACTTGAAAAAGCCTTTCTGTTGCCCCACACCGTCTGACGGACAGTGTGCACTCCAATGGAGGCCTGGGAGGGCTTCATGTTCACTCTACTGCTGCCTGTGTCTTTTGTCAATGGCCACTTGTACCCTCAGGGGATGTGGTCTTACACTGGGGTTTTATAGGAGCTCTGACTCTTTGTCCAGGGTGTTAAGAGATTCAGCTGAAAGACGATGTCATTAGGAAGACTGCACTGCGATCTTTTTCTATGTGCTTATAATATGAAGGTTTGCAGAGACAATCTTTTGACATTTATCCAAAGACACCCTAAAATGGTGCCCCATGTTAAAGTGTACTTAATGTGACGACAAAAACAAAAATCGTTCTGAGGCAGCAGAAGTGTAGTAAATATACTGTTGTATATTATCATTGTATAATTAAGGCCCGAGGAGGTGTGGTTTATGGGCAATATAGCACGGCTAAGGGCTGTTCTTAGACACAACGCAACGCAGAGTGCCGGGACACAGGCCTTAGCAGTGGTATATTGGCCATATACCACAAACCCCCGAGGAGCCTTATTGCTATTATAAACTGGTTACCAACGTAATTAGAGCAGTAAAAATAAATGCTTTTGTCATAACACGTGGTATATGGTCTGATATACCATGGCTGTCAGCCAATCAGAATTCAGGGCTCGAACCACACATTTTATAACGAGAGTATTTATATTAGCCTTATTTAAAAACAATTATCACAGTACTTATTTGTACTTTCCTTCGTTTTCCAAGGAAAATATATAACAATGTTGTTGAGGATGTTTATGTTTGTTAGAAACATGTTTCAAACATAAACATTGTTTTCTCGAATTAGGAAATATATATATATACTTTATGTGAGTAATCATTTAAGAATGTACTGTATAAACTCTAAGGCTATCTTATTGCAGAATACTCGTGTAACCATTTGTACCAGTAAACGTTACTCAAGTGCCAATTGTATAGTCAAAGTCCAACACATTCCAAAGATAAGGCCGTGCTCAGCAGAAGTCTGCAGCTCATTGACTAGCCAGTCCATTTACTGAGATTCTCATACAATGAAGAAGAATCGGAATTGCATTTTAATTGTCGTTCATTGGATTAGTAACACAGACCTGAGTAAAACAGCCAATAGTCAGTTATTGAATGTCAATTCTTCACTGTGAATGAAACAACCGATGTTACATGGTAGAAGGAATGTGTTTGTGTGTGATGGGAAAAGCAGGAAGACGTGGGTCGGTAACATCTGGGTCTCGGGGGAGGGGGGGGCACCAGGAAGACGTGGGTCGGTAACATCTGGGTCTCGGGGGAGGGGGGGGCACCAGGAAGACGTGGGTCGGTAACATCTGGGTCTCGGGGTGGGGGGGGGGGGCACCAGGAAGACGTGGGTCGGTAACATCTGGGTCTCGGGGGAGGGGGGGCACCAGGAAGACGTGGGTCTGTAACATCTGGGTCTCGGGGGAGGGGGGGCACCAGGAAGACGTGGGTCGATAACATCTGGGTTTTTGGTAGAGGCACCACACAAGGTTGACTGAAATGGAGTTATAAGTTGATTTCCAAATGTCATTGAAGACTATATTGCTAGAGACACGATGAAACACCCAATGTGAAGCTAGAAGGACAGGAGATTGTCTGTCCTCTTCATTCATAGTGCGGTCATGACTGATCATGCCAGAAGGCCTGCTTGTTAGTTGAACTGTCCAGTAGTGGCTTGTCCTCTGTGTTTCATTCATCTACATTGCTGTGCTTTTCAACATGAATGATGTAATCATGCAACACAATGTAGACACATACTGGTTCCTCCACATTAGATGCCAGTTTCATTGTGCTCTTATATGCATACCATAGTGTCAGTCAGCACATGTATCTAGCCATCCAGGAGGGTGTTGTGGGTAGAAGCTATCCAGGAGGGGGTTGTGTGTGTGTGTGTGTGGAAGGTATGTGTTTCCATATAGGTTGTCTGTATAATTGTCTTGGAATAAACTGCTTTAACGTTGTTCTTCTGTTATTTTCATTTGAAACACACAGGATCATTCTGGCCCATCAAATCCACTTGATTCGCTTTTTAAATGGTTAAAACATTCCTATTGCAGTAAAGTGCACTATGGTGGAAAAAGTATTTGCTTTTTGACCAGTAGATGGCAGTAGGTAACCAGTGGTTTTACCTGTCTGGGTTTGAATGAGAGCTATGATAACGTTATATTTACAGACTTTTTCATATTGTGTTATATGGAGACTGAATAAACCATGTGACCTGACCAGAGGAAATGCTAGTAAGGTTCCAGTCCTGCGCTCCAGGACATCGACAGCATCCGCTGTCACAGGAAGGCCAAGGACCACAGCCTGTTCACACCACCACCGCCTAGAAGGTGGAGACAGTACAGGTGTACTAAAGCTGGGATTGAGAGACGGATGAACAGCTTCTATCTGCAGGGCATCAGACTGTTTAACAGTCTCCACTAGCTGGCCTACGCCAAGTAACCCTGCCCTGAACTTAGTCACTGTAACTAGCCGGCCACCACCCGGTACTCTACCCTGCACCTTAGAGACTGCTGCTCCATGTACATAGACACTGGTCACTGTAATGTTTACATCCGGTTTTACCCACTTCATATGTACACTGAGCAAACAGGTGAATCCAGGTGAAAGCTATGATCCCTTATTGATGTCGTTTGTTAAATCCACTTCAATCAGTGTAGATGAAGGGGAGGAGACGGGTTAAAGAAGGATTTTTAAGCCTTGAGACAATTGAGACATAGATTGAGTATGTCTGTCATTCAGAGGGTGAAGACAAAATATTGAAGTGCTTTTAAACAGGGTATGGTAGTAAGTGCCAGGTGCACCGATTTGTGCCAAGAACTGCAACGCTGCTGGGTTTTTCACACAACAGTTTCCCGTGTGTATCAAGAATGGACCACCACCCAAAGGACATTCAGCCAACTTCACACAACTGTGGGAAGCATTAGAGTCAACATGGGCCAGCATCCCTGCTTTCAACACCTTGTAGAGTCCATGCCACGAAGAAATTAGGCTGTTTTGAGGGATTTTATTGCACCTGCGATTAAAATCTTCAAATCTGTGTATGCAACCAATCTTTGATTTCATTTAGTAGTAAAAACAGTACAACCCTTTTGAGACTTCATTATTTTTTATTTCATCCAGTTAGTCTAGACATTACAACATCCCAAATTGACTGCAAAAAAAACCAATGAAATACCATGATTCCAGAATACCCTTTCCTAAAAATACCCATTTCATTTAGATTACTGTAAACTGTCATGACGTATTCCTCTTCAGTGTATTTCTATCACTTTGGCTAGATTGACATTGCAGCAGATTGACTTGGCAGATAGACTGAAGGCCTGTAAAACATTGATTGATATTTATGTAAGACTTTTAATTTGTAGTAATTAAAGTTTGTTCGGGCAGGTTTGTGTGGCATTTCTTGGGGTTTGGTACATCAAGTTAAAGAGACACAAATACATTGTCCGCTGGTTGACAAATATTCAGTTATTAGAATCCATTGTGCTCATCTCTCACTAATTGTTGCTTTTCAAAGTTACATTAATATATTTGATTAATGAACGTGAATGTGCTTCATCACATAAGTCACTTATTGGACTTTAAGTTTGAAATACTGAGAATTAGAAATGTGTAGAATCTCAGATCAACCATCAATTACAATATTCCAAATCTAGCATTCAGAGTTTTACATATGAAAAACATCAAACAATGAATAGATGCTGAGACTGTGATTCAATCCCAGGCACGTTATAGAGCGGACCACTTTAACGTCGTTTACAGCGTTTACCGTCAGCGTTGAACGTTTCAACGTCAGAGACATTGCCTTTAAAAGGTGCAGTGTCTGTCCAATGCACTGCTCTATAACACCTTGGATTGAATCCATGCCTCAGTTTGAATTAGATCTGCCGATGCTACATTTAACTGCTGAAATACACTGAAACATTATCCATTGCTTAAAGCCTCTTCAAACCATCTGTAAGAACGACTTCTACAGCAGGATTCTCTCTGAAAATACTTATATAGAAACCATATAAGTCAATACTGGTAGATATATTTTTCATACTTAAAACATTAAAAACACCTTACAAAAATCACATAATGCGATGAAAAAGGAGGATACTATTATCAACCAAACAGAATGTTCACAATAATTATTTTAAACACTTTTTTATTAAGTATTACTTCCATTTACTTCTTAGACATAAACTCTGGAATAAACTGGATAAAAAATAGCAATCTGTGTATTAAGTGTGTTTTTAAGGTATCTGGTAATGATATTACCCAGAGTTCCTTTTGTCTGACAGTACTGGACCAGTAGACTACCTGTAGTTTTTGCTGATGTTACTGTAGTCCCGAGTTTTAACACCATAACAGTGCATTTGAGTGAATCTTTCAGCAGGTCAATCATTTACTATTCCTCAAATTCTCTGTCATATAGATTTTAAATTAGGGATTGACAAACGTGCCTGAGAGATGGTCTAGCCAGTGGCGGTTCTAGACCATTTCAACTGGGAGGGGGCTAAGCTGGGGCCAGTTGTACTGTTAGAGGGGCCAGTTACATTAGACGTTATTGTTGTCATATCGTTTTGCATGTGGTACGATACTGTTGTGTTCCGCCTAAAGCCATCCCTCTAGAAAATGTGTGGGTTAAATTACAGTTCCGCGTTGCCATTGTCTAATAACGGATGTAAAAAAAGAACGATAGCAAAAATGAGTTATGTAAAAATTATTTAATACTCCACATTTAGGGGGGCCACAAGGGGGTCCAAAATTGTTGTCACAGGGGAACTGGCCCCCCCGGCCCCCCTCAGAACCGCTAGTGGGTCTAGCTAGCCTGAGACAGCAGCGGAGTAGCACAATAAAACAAACATACCATCATCTCTTTGGCACATGGTTCAGCAAGGTCTGTGGGTTGTCTCATGACTGGGTCGTCATTCAGGACCGCAAGGTTTTGCTCACTATCAAGAAACAACGCTCAACACTTCATAACGCTGTGCCACACCTTGAAATGGATCTCTAATTTCATTTCGAAGCAAAACGGCATGACGGATTCTGCTTTAGGGGGAGATTTGCCCCCCCCCCCCAGATACTGTATCAAACTTGAAGGTATTTCTTTGAACATAAGATTTGCCATCGTTTTGAAACACAGATGCAGAGGATGCCACCCTGAAAGCAGTGGAGGCTGCTGAGGGGAGAACGGCTCATAATAATGGCCTGAACGGAGCAAACGGAATGGCATAAAAAAAACATGTGTTTGATGTATTTGATACCATTTGACTGATTCCGCTCCAGTCATTAACACGAGCCCGTCCTCCCCAATTAAAGTGCCACCAACCTCCTGTGTCTGAAGTGACGATACAGACAGACTAGTTGACTGTCTGAAACACACCTGTAACCAACCATATGCCGTACTATCACACTGATGAGGAGTGGTTTGTTCATGCATGGTTTGGGAAGCAGAATAGATAGTCTGGAATAAATATCAGTTATATGAAGATATTGCATCAAAAGCACCAGTAATATACATAACAATGGGTATTGGAGACCATTAAAAGATCTCAATGTTAGGGGGAGTAAACCCTGGTCATGGAACCAATGTAGACACCATCCCAAATGGCACTCTATTCCCTACATAGTGCACTACTTTTGACCAGAGCCCTATGGGAATAGAATGCCATTTGGGATGCAGACCTGGCAAAGTTCACTCATTTGGCAAATATGAATTCATTAAAATGCACTGTATGTCATATTGTTATTCTCTGAAATGACACTAATTTATTACTGTCAAGAGGTTGTGTATTGTTGAGAGGTCTCACAAACCGTTGTTGAGATTTGGCAAATAAATGAACTTAATTTTGGAGTAGGCATCATAGTTAGGGGGAGAGGGTGAGGGGAGGGGAGGGGGTGAGGGGAGGATGGAAACAAGGGATTCTGTCTGTGGAGCGGAGGAGAAAGGAGGACAGTTGAGGATGAGAAGCAAAACTTAACTTTGGCACACAGAATGAGGAAGAGGGTTGTTGGTGTCTGCCACCAGTACAGATGGTGTGAGGGTAGTATGGCAGTGCCAGGAGGGTTGGTGGTGGGCTGGGGATGGTGTCTGCCACCAGTACAGATGGTGTGAGGGTAGTATGGCAGTGCCAGGAGGGTTGGTGGTGGGCTGGGGATGGTGTCTGCCACCAGTACAGATGGTGTGAGGGTAGTATGGCAGTGCCAGGAGGGTTGGTGGTGGGCTGGGGATGGTGTCTGCCACCAGTACAGATGGTGTGAGGGTAGTATGGCAGTGCCAGGAGGGTTGGCGGTGGGCTGGGGATGGTGTCTGCCACCAGTACAGATGGTGTGAGGGTAGTATGGCAGTGCCAGGAGGGTTGGCGGTGGGCTGGGGATGGTGTCTGCCACCAGTACAGATGGTGTGAGGGTAGTATGGCAGTGCCAGGAGGGTTGGTGGTGGGCTGGGGATGGTGTCTGCCACCAGTACAGATGGTGTGAGGGTAGTATGGCAGTGCCAGGAGGGTTGGCGGTGGGCTGGGATGGTGTCTGCCACCAGTACAGATGGTGTGGAGGGTAGTATGGCAGTGCCAGGAGGGTTGGTGGTGGGCTGGGGATGGTGTCTGCCACCAGTACAGATGGTGTGAGGGTAGTATGGCAGTGCCAGGAGGGTTGGCGGTGGGCTGGGGATGGTGTCTGCCACCAGTACAGATGGTGTGAGGGTAGTATGGCAGTGCCAGGAGGGTTGGCGGTGGGCTGGGGTTGGTGTCTGCCACCAGTACAGATGGTGTGAGGGTAGTATGGCAGTGCCAGGAGGGTTGGCGGTGACACTCATAGTCCTTTGTTAAAGTAGATCCTCTCCACCCCGGGGTGGCTCACACGGATCTTCTCCTGAAGATCTGGCTCCAATCGGCTTACTGACATAGAGCTGAGAGAGAGAGAGGAGAGAGAGAGAGAGAGAGAGAGAGAGAGAGAGAGAGAGAGAGAGAGAGAGAGAGAGAGAGAGAGAGAGAGAGAGAGAGAGAGAGAGAGAGAGAGAGAGAGAGAGAGAGAGAGAGAGAGAGAGAGAGAGAGAGAGAGAGAGAGAGAGAGAGAGAGAGAGAGAGAGAGAGAGAGAGGAGAGAGAGAGAGAGAGAGAGAGAGAGAGAGAGGAGAGAGAGAGAGACCACATATTATTGCTGTGAGACTGATCAACACAGCTACCAATGGGGATTCACTCACCTCTTCTGGGGGAACAGTGCACAGCACAGTGGAGTGGCAAACACCAGGCTGAAAGACAAGCACACATCTATTATACTACAGAGATCTAGAGCCTGTAGATCAGATACCACAGCTATAATGTGTGTTGCTTTAAAACATGTTTAAAACATGTTCAACATGTTGCTTTAAAACAGCTGTTGTGAAATCTAAACGACACTGTGCTTATGTTTACTTGATAGTATTCATTGACAGTATACTGTATGTAACAGGTCCTTCACAGCGTTGACAGTATACTGTATGTAACAGGTCCTTCACAGCGTTGACAGTATACTGTATGTAACAGGTCCTTCACAGCGTTGACAGTATACTGTATGTCACAGGTCCTTCACAGCGTGGACAGTATACTGTATGTCACAGGTCCTTCACAGCGTTGACAGTATACTGTGTCACAGGTCCTTCACAGCATTGACAGTATATGTCACAGGTCCTTCACAGCGTTGACAGTATACTGTGTGTCACAGGTCCTTCACAGCGTTGACAGTATATGTAACAGGTCCTTCACAGCGTTGACAGTATACTGTATGTCACAGGTCTTTCACAGCGTTGACAGTATACTGTATGTCACAGGTCCTTCACAGCGTTGACAGTATACTGTGTCACAGGTCCTTCACAGCATTGACAGTATATGTCACAGGTTCTTCACAGCGTTGACAGTATATGTCACAGGTCCTTCACAGCGTTGACAGTATATGTCACGGTATCTTCACAGCGTTGACAGTATATGTCACGAGGACTTCACAGCATTGACAATATACTGTATGTCACAGGTCCTTCACAGCGTGGACAGTATACTGTATGTCACAGGTCCTTCACAGCGTTGACAGTATACTGTATGTCACAGGTCCTTCACAACGTAGACAGTATACTGTATGTAACAGGTCCTTCACAGCGTTGACAGTATACTGTATGTCACAGGTTTCACAGCGTTGACAGTATATGTCACGGTATCTTCACAGCGTTGACAGTATATGTCACAGGTCCTTCACAGCGTTGACAGTATATGTCACGAGGACTTCACAGCATTGACAATATACTGTATGTCACAGGTCCTTCACAGCGTGGACAATATACTGTATGTAACAGGTCCTTCACAGCGTTGACAGTATATGTCACAAGTTCTTCACAGCGTTGACAGTATACTGTATGTCACAGGTCCTTGACAGCATTGACAGTATATGTCACGAGGACTTCACAGCGTTGACAGTATATGTCACAGGTCCTTCACAGCGTTGACAGTATATGTCACAGGTCCTTCACAGCGTGGACAGTATACTGTATGTAACAGGTCCTTCACAGCGTTGACAGTATATGTCACAAGTTCTTCACAGCATTGACAATATACTGTATGTCACAGGTCCTTGACAGCATTGACAGTATATGTTACGGTTTCTTCACAGCGTTGACAGTATATGTCACAGGTCCTTCACAGCGTTGACAGTATATGTCACAGGTACTTCACAGCGTTGACAGTATATGTCACAGGTTCTTCACAGCGTTGACAGTATATGTCAAGGGTCCTTCACAGCGTTAACAGTATACGTCACAGGAAGCCGTCGAAATGTTGGTTTATCAGCAGTCCAAATGGTGGTTTATCAGCAGTCCAAATGGTGGTTTATCAGCAGTCCAAATGTTGGTTTATCAGCAGTCCAAATGTTGGTTTATCAGCAGTCCAAATGGTGGTTTATCAGCAGTCCAAATGGTGGTTTATCAGCAGTCCAAATGGTGGTTTATCAGCAGTCCAAATGGTGGTTTATCAGCAGTCCAAATGGTGGTTTATCAGCAGTCCAAATGGTGGTTTATCAGCAGTCCAAATGGTGGTTATCAGCAGTCCAAATGGTGGTTTATCAGCAGTCCATTGCTGGCCACTTACCAGAATCCCACCAAGACCACTTGAATAGGTGCACTCATCCATGGGAACTTCTGAAAAGACCAGAAAACAATGAGACAAACAAAGGAAGGGATACATTCCACTCCTCTGAAATGGCTTCCTCTGTTCTGTCCTATTTCCTCACACTCACTGATCACTGAAAGGGCTGGAGTGCTATAGGCAATATGTGGGTTATTGCTTACTACACACCCTTTTGTTTCTACTTATCTAGTTAGTTTGAATCAGGATGAGGAAATAGGACACATAGGAAAGGAAATGACTTTAAAGCATTTGGATTTAGCCGCTGACTGTGTCTAGAAGACTGCTACGGAGTCCCTCGATGGCTAACACAACACAGTGACAGGCCATTATATATACACACTCTCTAGTAAAGCCACTTATCAAAAGGCTTAGTGCCATCATAGATATGAGAAAGTCAGACTGACTGACATCATAGATATGAGAAAGTAAGACTGACTGCAATCATAGATATGAGAAAGTAAGACTGACTGCCATCATAGATATGAGAAAGTCAGACTGACTGACATCATGGATATGAGAAAGTCAGACTGACTGACATCATGGATATGAGAAAGTAAGACTGACTGCCATCATAGATATGAGAAAGTAAGACTGACTGCAATCATAGATATGAGAAAGTAAGACTGACTGCAATCATAGATATGAGAAAGTAAGACTGACTGCCATCATAGATATGAGAAAGTAAGACTGACTGCCATCATAGATATGAGAAAGTAAGACTGACTGCAATCATAGATATGAGAAAGTAAGACTGACTGCAATCATAGATATGAGAAAGTAAGACTGACTGCCATCATAGATATGAGAAAGTAAGACTGACTGCCATCATAGATATGAGAAAGTAAGACTGACTGCCATCATAGATATGAGAAAGTAAGACTGACTGCCATCATAGATATGAGAAAGTAAGACTGACTGCAATCATAGATATGAGAAAGTAAGACTGACTGCCATCATAGATATGAGAAAGTAAGACTGACTGCCATCATAGATATGAGAAAGTCAGACTGACTGCCATCATAGATATGAGAAAGTAAGACTGACTGCCATCATAGATATGAGAAAGTCAGACTGACTGCCATCATAGATATGAGAAAGTAAGACTGACTGCAATCATAGATATGAGAAAGTAAGACTGACTGCCATCATAGATATGAGAAAGTAAGACTGACTGCAATCATAGATATGAGAAAGTAAGACTGACTGCAATCATAGATATGAGAAAGTAAGACTGACTGCCATCATAGATATGAGAAAGTAAGACTGACTGCAATCATAGATATGAGAAAGTAAGACTGACTGCAATCATAGATATGAGAAAGTCAGACTGACTGTGAATAAATAAAGTGATAAATGATGTAAATAATACCTTTAGGAAGGCTTTCTTTTCCAAGGTGTTCATTAAAAACGGAGGGATAGCTGAAAAACAGAATAGTGAAATAAAATGTTAATCTTTTATAAATGTTTACAAACATTATATTTTACCTGATAACATGGTTAATTTCAAGCTTTTATCATTTCCAGTGTATCCTATTGAGTTGCCATGTTTGAGTCACAGATCGCATGGGTTGCCAGATTGGTCCTAAAGCCCATTACGTCATACATACCCATTCCAGGAGAGGCCATGAGGATTCTAGACACCACCACCTGGGAGATAGCCTGCTTAGCGGCGGTCGTTGACTCTCCTAACCGGTTATCGTTCTCGTCTGTTATCGGAATGCCGTGTTTCAGTTCCCTGGACAATAAAAGAAGAAGGAAAATAAAGTAAACATCTATTATAGGAACTGGCATCGATGATAAAGACACTTTCTTTTCAAAGACCTTGTCCAAGTTGTGGAAAGAATAATGTAAATGTCAATAAGATATGTGTGACCTATGGGTTTAGGAAAGTCAAATTGAGCATTGTAGAGACACCTAATCAATATTTCAAACATTTACAGAAGTACCATACTCTGGAATTCTTATCTTCACATTGCCAAAACATCATCATCCCTCAATAACTTCAAGCAAAGACTGGGATTCAGCCTGATGAACCAAACTACACAATAATCCCCTCCATGTAGCCTAACTCTCTCTCTCACACACACGCACACACACACACACACACACACACACACACACACACACACACACACACACACACACACACACACACACACACACACACACACACACACACACACACACACACACACACACACACACACACACACACACACACACACACACACACACACACACACACACACACACACACACACAATTATAATTAATATGCTTTGTTTAGCTGATTGAACAAACTATTTTGTTTGTACTTATGTTATATTATATTATTATATTATATTTGTGGTGTGATTTTCATATCAGCCCTTTTGGGCTTCCAGCCTCACCTGAAACACCGCTTTACCTGTTAAATACCTGCACTGTTTTGTCTTTCACTTCTTTTCTTTGGTGCGAATAAATGAAACCGAAATAAAACCTAACATTTAACACTACATTTTAGTAAAGAATTTAGAATAAAAACAATTTAAAATGCTGAGTGCATTTTTGCAAAAGTATATCATCAAACAGGAGGAGACTGGCTGGTCTTACCGTTGCCTCATGAGAGGGATGTTGATGCAGTTAGCAGCAGCAACAGCAGCGAAGGGAACTAACCTGCCTACGAGGGGAGATATGTGCTGGACAACAACAACAAAGGTTGGAGTAAAACAGATAGACAGGGATGAAATTGATCTATAGAGTCTAATAGAATTATTGGGCGAGGCTTATTGTTCCAAAGCTGAAAGCTCTTTGTACATGTCATGATGGTATGATGAGTGGCATTTGTTTTCACAATGGGAATACTGTATGAATTATACAACATTCTCTCTCTCTTTCAACACATTGACTAACCAGCAAAGCAGGCAGCAGGCAAAATATGTAGACTAATTCTATTCATGGTTACCATGCACTTCTATTCATGGTTACTATTCATTTCTATTCATGGTTACTATGCACTTCTATTCATGGTTACTATGCACTTCTATTCATGGTTACCATGCACTTCTATTCATGGTTACTATGCACTTCTATTCATGGTTACTATGCACTTCTATTCATGGTTACTATGCACTTCTATTCATGGTTACTATGCACTTCTATTCATGGTTACCATGCACTTCTATTCATGGTTACTATGCACTTCTATTCATGGTTACAATGCACTTCTATTCATGGTTACTATGCACTTCTATTCATGGTTACTATGCACTTCTATTCATGGTTACTATGCACTTCTATTCATGGTTACTATTCACTTCTATTCATGATAACTACACTGCTCAAAAAATAAAGGGAACACTTAAACAACACAATGTAACTCCAAGTCAATCACACTTCTGTGAAATCAAACTGTCCACTTAGGAAGCAACACTGATTGACAATAAATTTCACATGCTGTTGTGCAAATGGAATAGACAACAGGTGGAAATTATAGGCAATTAGCAAGACACCCCCAATAAAGGAGTGGTTCTGCAGGTGGTAACCGCAGACCACTTCTCAGTTCCTATGCTTCCTGGCTGATGTTTTGGTCACTTTTGAATGCTGGCGGTGCTTTCACTCTAGTGGTAGCATGAGACAGAGTCTACAACCCACACAAGTGGCTCAGGTAGTGCAGCTCATCCAGGATGGCACATCAATGCGAGCTGTGGCAAGAAGGTTTGGTGTGTCTGTCAGCGTAGTGTCCAGAGCATGGAGGCGCTACCAGGAGACAGGCCAGTACATCAGGAGACATGGAGGAGGCCGTAGGAGGGCAACAACCCAGCAGCAGGACCGCTACCTCCGCCTTTGTGAAAGAGGAGCAGGAGAAGCACTGCCAGAGCCCTGCAAAATGACCTCCAGCAGGCCACAAATGTGCATGTGTCTGCTCAAACGGTCAGAAACAGACTCCATGAGGGTGGTATGAGGGCCCGACGTCCACAGGTGGGGGTTGTGCCTACAGCCCAACACCGTGCAGGACGTTTGGCATTTGCCAGAGAACACCAAGATTGGCAAATTCGCCACTGGCGCCCTGTGCTCTTCACAGATGAAAGCAGGTTCACACTGAGCACATGTGACAGACGTGACAGAGTCTGGAGATGCCGTGGAGAACGTTCTGCTGCCTGCAACATCCTCCAGCATGACCGGTTTGGCGGTGGGTCAGTCATGGTGTGGGGTGGCATTTCTTTGGGGGGCCGCACAGCCCTCCATGTGCTCGCCAGAGGTAGCCTGACTGCCATTAGGTACCGAGATGAGATCCTCAGACCCCTTGTGAGACCATATGCTGGTGCGGTTGGCCCTGGGTTCCTCCTAATGCAAGACAATGCTAGACCTCATGTGGCTGGAGTGTGTCAGCAGTTCCTGCAAGAGGAAGGCATTGATGCTATGGACTGGCCCGCCCGTTCCCCAGACCTGAATCCAATTGAGCACATCTGGGACATCATGTCTCGCTCCATCCACCAACGCCACGTTGGACCACAGACTGTCCAGGAGTTGGCGGATGCTTTAATCCAGGTCTGGGAGGAGATCCCTCAGGAGACCATCTGCCACCTCATCAGGAGCATGCCCAGGCGTTGTAGGGAGGTCATACAGGCACGTGGAGGCCACACACACTACTGAGCCTCATTTTGACTTGTTTTAAGGACATTACATCAAAGTTGGATCAGCCTGTAGTGTGGTTTTCCACTTTAATTTTGAGTGTGACTCCAAATCCAGACCTCCATGGGTTGATAAATTGGATTTCCATTGATTATTTTTGTGTGATTTTGTTGTCAGCACATTCAACTATGTAAAGAAAAAAGTATTTAATAAGATTATTTCTTTCATTCAGATCTAGGATGTGTTGTTTAAGTGTTCCCTTTATTTTTTTGAGCAGTATATTTTGGACATGATAACCACTCATGATATGACTTGTGAGTGGCTACGTTTGATAACACTCTGATGCGATGTGGTTGATGGTAAATGAATTAATGAGAACAGGGTTTCTATGGGTTAATACCTTTGTTAGTGCATTTAGTCCTAGAGCCGTGGCTACTGCCCCTGTGGTAGCAGATACATAGGCTGTGCCAAGCTGACTGCAAATGAGAAATGCATTCATAAATTCACATATTCATACTCATTCACATATTATCCTAACCACAAAACATGAAAGGGTTTTAATATGTACCAGAAACACAGCAAACAAAAAACTACTGGCCAACATTAACTAAAACTACAAGCCAACATTAACTAAACACAACAGGCCAACATTAACTAAAACTACAAGCCAACATTAACTAAAACTACAAGCCAACATCAACTAAAACTACAAGCCAACATTAACTAAAACTACAAGCCAACATTAACTAAAACTACAAGCCAACATTAACTAAACACTACTGGCCAACATTAACTAAAACTACAAGCCAACATTAACTAAAACTACAAGCCAACATTAACTAAACACTACAGGCCAACATCAACTAAAAACTACAAGCCAACATTAACTAAAACTACAAGCCAACATCAACTAAAACTACAAGCTAACATTAACTAAACACTACAGGCCAACATCAACTAAACAACAGGCCAACATTAACTAAAACTACAAGCCAACATTAACTAAACACTACAGGCCAACATTAACTAAAACTACAAGCCAACATTAACTAAACACTACAGGCCAACATCAACTAAAAACTACAAGCCAACATTAACTAAAAACTACAGGCCAACATCAACTAAAAACTACAAGCCAACATTAACTAAAACTACAAGCCAACATTAACTAAACACTACTGGCCAACATTAACTAAAACTACAAGCCAACATTAACTAAAACTACAAGCCAACATTAACTAAACACTACAGGCCAACATCAACTAAAACTACAAGCCAACATTACTAAACTACAAGCCAACATCAACTAAACTACAAGCCAACATTAACTAAACACTACAGGCCAACATCAACTAAACAACAGGCCAACATTAACTAAAACTACAAGCCAACATTAACTAAACACTACAGGCCAACATTAACTAAAACTACAAGCCAACATTAACTAAACACTACAGGCCAACATCAACTAAAAACTACAAGCCAACATTAACTAAAAACTACAGGCCAACATCAACTAAAAACTACAGGCCAACATTAACTAAAACTAAAAGCCAACATTAACTAAACACTACAGGCCAACATCAACTAAAAACTACAAGCCAACATTAACTAAACAACAGGCCAACACCAACTGAAACCACAGGCGAACAACAACTAAACTACAGGCCAACATCAACTGAACTACAGGCCAACATCAACTAAACTACAGGCCAACATCAACTAAACTACAGGCCAAAATCAACTAAACTACAGGCCAACATCAACTAAACTACAGGCCAACATCAACTACAACTACAGGCCAACAACAACTAAACTACAGGCCAACATCAACTAAAACTACAGGCCAACAACTGAACTACAGGCCAACAACAACTAAACTACAGGCCAACAGACTGAACTACAGGCCAACATCAACTAAACTACAGGCCAACATCAACTAAACTACAGGCCAACATCAACTAAAACTACAGGCCAACATCAACTAAAACTACAGGCCAACATCAACTAAAACTACAGGCCAACATCAACTAAACTACAGGCCAACGTCAACTAAACTATAGACCAACATCAACTAAAACTACGAGCCAACATCAACTAAACTACAGGCCAACACGTACACAGGGCCTCCTAAACACAGGCCCTCACTACGGCCACCAACACTCGGTCAACGTCACAAACTACGGCCACCCCCGGCCAACATCAACTAAAACTACAGGCCAACATCAACTAAACTACAAGCCAACATCAACTAAAAGTACAGACCAACATCAACTAAAACTACAAGCCAACATCAACTAAAACTACAGGCCAACATCAACTAAACTACAGGCCAACATCAACTAAAACTACAGGCCAACATCAACTAAAACTACAGGCCAACATCAACTAAACTACAAGCCAACATCAACTAAAACTACAGACCAACATCAACTAAACACGGCCCTCACAACCGCCAACATCAACTAAAACTACAGGCCAACATCAACTAAACTACAGGCCAACATCAACTAAAACTACAGGCCAACATCAACTAAACTACAAGCCAACATCAACTAAACTACAAGCCAACATCAACTAAAACTACAGACCAACATCAACTAAAACTACAAGCCAACATCAACTAAAACTACAGGCCAACATCAACTAAACTACAAGCCCACATCAACTAAACTACAAGCCAACATCAACTAAAACTACAGACCAACATCAACTAAACTACAAGCCAACACAACTAAACTACAGCCAACATCACTAAAACTACAGCCAACATCAACTAAAACTACAAGCCAACATCACTAAACTACAGGCCAACATCAACTAAACTACAGCCAACATCAACTAAACTACAGCCAACATCAACTAAAACTACAGCCAACATCAACTAAACTACAAGCCAACATCAACTAAACTACAAGCCAACATCAACTAAAACTACAGACCAACATCAACTAAAACTACAAGCCAACATCAACTAAAACTACAGGCCAACATCAACTAAACTACAAGCCAACATCAACTAAAACTACAGGCCAACATCAACTAAAACTACAGGCCAACATCAACTAAACTACAGGCCAAAACAACTAAACTACAAGCCAACATCAACTAAAACTACAGACCAACATCAACTAAACTACAGGCCAACATCAACTAAAACTACAGGCCAACATCAACTAAAACTACAGGCCAACATCAACTAAACTACAGGCCAACATCAACTAAACTACAGGCCAACATCAACTAAAACTACAAGCCAACATCAACTAAAAGTACAGACCAACATCAACTAAAACTACAGGCCAACATCAACTAAACTACAGGCCAACAACAACTAAACTACAGGCCAACATCAACTAAAAGTACAGACCAACATCAACTAAAACTACAAGCCAACATCAACTAAAACTACAGGCCAACATCAACTAAACTACAGGCCAACATCAACTAAAACTACAGGCCAACATCAACTAAAACTACAGGCCAACATCAACTAAACTACAGGCCAACATCAACTAAAACTACAGGCCAACATCAACTAAACTACAAGCCAACATCAACTAAACTACAAGCCAACATCAACTAAAACTACAGACCAACATCAACTAAAACTACAAGCCAACATCAACTAAAACTACAGGCCAACATCAACTAAACTACAAGCCAACATCAACTAAACTACAAGCCAACATCAACTAAACTACAGGCCAACATCAACTAAAACTACAGGCCAACATCAACTAAAACTACAGGCCAACATCAACTAAAACTACAGGCCAACATCAACTAAAACTACAGGCCAACATCAACTAAACTACAGGCCAACATCAACTAAACTACAGACCAACATCAACTAAAACTACAGGCCAACATCAACTAAAACTACAGGCCAACATCAACTAAACTACAAGCCAACATCAACTAAAACTACAGAGCCAACATCAACTAAAACTACAAGCCAACATCAACTAAACTACAGGCCAACATCAACTAAACTACAGGCCAACATCAACTAAAACTACAGGCCAACATCAACTAAAACTACAGGCCAACATCAACTAAACTACAAGCCAACATCAACTAAAACTACAGACCAACATCAACTAAAACTACAAGCCAACATCAACTAAAACTACAGGCCAACATCAACTAAACTACAAGCCCACATCAACTAAACTACAAGCCAACATCAACTAAAACTACAGACCAACATCAACTAAAACTACAAGCCAACATCAACTAAACTACAAGCCAACATCAACTAAAACTACAGACCAACATCAACTAAAACTACAAGCCAACATCAACTAAACTACAAGCCAACATCAACTAAAACTACAGACCAACATCAACTAAAACTACAAGCCAACATCAACTAAAACTACAGGCCAACATCAACTAAACTACAAGCCAACATCAACTAAAACTACAGGCCAACATCAACTAAACTACAGGCCAACATCAACTAAACTACAGGCCAACATCAACTAAACTACAGCCAACATCAACTAAAACTACAGGCCAACATCAACTAAACTACAGGCCAACATCAACTAAACTACAGGCCAACATCAACTAAAACTACAGGCCAACATCAACTAAAACTACAGGCCAACATCAACCTAAACTACAGGCCAACATCAACTAAAACTACAAGCCAACATCAACTAAAACTACAGAGCCAACATCAACTAAAACTACAGGCCAACATCAACTAAACTACAGGCCAACATCAACTAAACTACAGGCCAACATCAACTAAAACTACAGGCCAACATCAACTAAACTACAAGCCAACATCAACTAAACTACAAGCCAACATCAACTAAAACTACAGACCAACATCAACTAAAACTACAAGCCAACATCAACTAAAACTACAGGCCAACATCAACTAAACTACAAGCCCACATCAACTAAACTACAAGCCAACATCAACTAAAACTACAGACCAACATCAACTAAAACTACAAGCCAACATCAACTAAACTACAAGCCAACATCAACTAAAACTACAGACCAACATCAACTAAACTACAAGCCAACATCAACTAAACTACAAGCCAACATCAACTAAAACTACAGACCAACATCAACTAAAACTACAAGCCAACATCAACTAAAACTACAGGCCAACATCAACTAAACTACAAGCCAACATCAACTAAACTACAGGCCAACATCAACTAAACTACAGGCCAACATCAACTAAACTACAGGCCAACAACAACTAAACTACAGGCCAACAACAACTAAAACTACAGGCCAACATCAACTAACCTACAAGCCAACATCAACTAAACTACAGGCCAACATCAACTAAACTACAAGCCAACATCAACTGAACTACAAGCCAACATCAACTAAACTACAGGCCAACATCAACTAAAACTACAAGCCAACATCAACTAAACTACAAGCCAACATCAACTAAAACTACAGGCCAACATCAACTAAAACTACAGGCCAACATCAACTAAACTACAGGCCAACATCAACTAAAACTACAGGCCAACATCAACTAAAACTACAGGCCAACATCAACTAAAACTACAGGCCAACATCAACTAAAACTACAGGCCAACATCAACTAAACTACAGGCCGACATCAACTAAAACTACAGGCCAACATCAACTAAACTACAAGCCAACATCAACTAAAACTACAGGCCAACATCAACTAAAACTACAGACCGACTGAGGGAAGTTAATTCAAAGCATACTTCCTACAGACTGGAATTTGACATTACGTGATTTGACATACCTTTGTATTATTTATTGAGATGCTTAGTTTTCAGATGATTTTAAAATTACTTAATTACTTTTAAGAAGCTTTTCCTTTTCAATGATTATCAAATGTTTTGGTTACACCTAGACTCACGTTGGTTGAATGCCCTCCACCTCTTTCCTAATTACGTTTAGCAACATTTCATTTTAAGAAAAGTGTGCATTGTTTTTTTTATACAGTTCTTCTGAAGAATAATCACACATAGAAAATGTCCAGGCTCCCTGCAATCAACTTCTTTTTTCTTTCTTTTTTTACATCTGGCCACTGTAAGAATATAGTTGAATAGCCCTGATACAGAAACTATAACACCAACTTACTTAACTGAGAGAGGAGCATCTCCACTCCTATTGGTGTAGTTGACTATTGCATTGAAGGACTGATTGATCCACTGCCATAAGACTACAGCTGGAGTTGTCCTGAGGAGAGAGAGAGAGAGAGAGAGAGAGAGAGAGAGAGGAGAGGAGAGAGAGAGAGAGAGAGAGAGAGAGAGAGAGAGAGAGAGAGGGAGAGACACTTAAATTAGACTGAGACGGGATGATAAGGAAAAGATATATTGACTTGAGAGACAAAGCACCTAACCCTGACAAATGCAGATTTCTTTGTGTACAAAACAAGGGAGTATAGAGATATCAGAGAGAGATGGGAAGCTATCAGGTAATAGCAGACATAACAGTGACAGCACACCACACAACCACTGATCTACCCATCTTCTCAATTACTCATCTCAAAAACACTGCAACTCTGTGTTGACTGATGAGAATGAATGATGAGAACGATACATCCTTTTAGTGTGCGAATCTGACTGGTACTCCGCCTGCTTGAACCTACCTGCTTCAGTATGAACTGCCAGTGACCCATGGCATGACCTGATATCCTTTTCTACAACATCCTGTAGTAAACCTACAATGAGATTCTTATAACACTATCATTCTAATAGAACGGTCTTATAACACTATCATTCTAATAGAACAGTCTTATAACACTATCAATCATTCTAATAGAACAGTCTTATAACACTTTCATTCTAATAGAACAGTCTTATAACACTTTCATTCTAATAGAACAGTCTTATAACACTATCATTCTAATAGAACAGTCTTATAACACTATCATTCTAATAGAACAGTCTTATAACACTATCATTCTAATAGAACAGTCTTATAACACTATCATTCATTCTAATAGAACAGTCTTATAACACTATCATTCTAATAGAACAGTCTTATAACACTATCATTCTAATAGAACAGTCTTATAACACTATCATTCTAATAGAACAGTCTTATAACACTATCATTCTAATAGAACAGTCTTATAACACTATCATTCATTCTAATAGAACAGTCTTATAACACTATCATTCTAATAGAACAGTCTTATAACACTATCATTCTAATAGAACAGTCTTATAACACTATCATTCATTCTAATAGAACAGTCTTATAACACTATCATTCTAATAGAACAGTCTTATAACACTATCATTCATTCTAATAGAACAGTCTTATAACACTATCATTCTAATAGAACAGTCTTATAACACTATCATTCATTCTAATAGAACAGTCTTATAACACTATCATTCTAATAGAACAGTCTTATAACACTTTCATTCTAATAGAACAGTCTTATAACACTATCATTCATTCTAATAGAACAGTCTTATAACACTATCATTCATTCTAATAAAACAGTCTTATAACACTATCATTCTAATAGAACAGTCTTATAACACTATCATTCTAATAGAACAGTCTTATAACACTATCATTCATTCTAATAGAACAGTCTTATAACACTATCATTCATTCTAATAGAACAGTCTTATAACACTATCATTCTAATAGAACAGTCTTATAACACTATCATTCTAATAGAACAGTCTTATAACACTATCATTCTAATAGAACAGTCTTATAACACTATCATTCTAATAGAACAGTCTTATAACACTATCATTCATTCTAATAGAACAGTCTTATAACACTATCATTCTAATAGAACAGTCTTATAACACTATCATTCTAATAGAACAGTCTTATAACACTATCATTCTAATAGAACAGTCTTATAACACTATCATTCATTCTAATAAAACAGTCTTATAACACTATCATTCTAATAGAACAGTCTTATAACACTATCATTCATTCTAATAGAACAGTCTTATAACACTATCATTCTAATAGAACAGTCTTATAACACTATCATTCATTCTAATAGAACAGTCTTATAACACTATCATTCTAATAGAACAGTCTTATAACACTATCATTCTAATAGAACAGTCTTATAACACTATCATTCTAATAGAACAGTCTTATAACACTATCATTCTAATAGAACAGTCTTATAACACTATCATTCTAATAGAACAGTCTTATAACACTATCATTCATTCTAATAGAACAGTCTTATAACACTATCATTCATTCTAATAGAACAGTCTTATAACACTATCATTCTAATAGAACAGTCTTATAACACTATCATTCATTCTAATAGAACAGTCTTATAACACTATCATTCTAATAGAACAGTCTTATAACACTATCATTCTAATAGAACAGTCTTATAACACTATCATTCATTCTAATAGAACAGTCTTATAACACTATCATTCTAATAGAACAGTCTTATAACACTATCATTCTAATAGAACAGTCTTATAACACTATCATTCATTCTAATAGAACAGTCTTATAACACTATCATTCTAATAGAACAGTCTTATAACACTATCATTCTAATAGAACAGTCTTATAACACTATCATTCATTCTAATAGAACAGTCTTATAACACTATCATTCTAATAGAACAGTCTTATAACACTATCATTCTAATAGAACAGTCTTATAACACTATCATTCTAATAGAACAGTCTTATAACACTATCATTCTAATAGAACAGTCTTATAACACTATCATTCTAATAGAACAGTCTTATAACACTATCATTGGGCGGCAGATAGTCTAGTGGTTAGAGCGTTGGGCCAGTAACTGAAAGGTTGCTAGATTGAATCCCTGAGCTGACAAGGTAAACATCTGTCGTTCTGCCCCTGAACAAGGCAGTTAACCCACTGTTCCTAGGCCGTCATTGTAAATAAGAATTTGTTGTTAACTGACTTGCCTAGTTTAATAAAGGTTAACACACTATCATTCATTCTAATAGAACTCTGCTGCTCACCTGTAGAAGGTCATCATACAGCCAGTGATGGTCATGTTCATAGGGACCTGAGCCGACATGCGGCCAATCAGGATCATCTTCTCTCCGGTGTCTGGGTGGAAGGCTGAGTCAAAGATGTACTTGGCTCTCCATAACTCGTCCTCTGTCAGCCCGGGGGACATCACCCCTTGCCTGGGGGAGGGGGGGACAAGTGATTAGCTGAGCCTGTTTACTTAGAAGCAATACAAGTTTAAACAACGCTCTGTTAGATGCAGACAACCTGCATTTGATAAACACGGCCCATTGTATTCAATGTTGCATCACAGAATGCAACCATGTGTTGCCTTTCTGGTTAATCAATAGTTAATTAAGGGAAAACTGATCCTAGATCTATGCCAATAAGCCTGGGGTCAATTCTATCAGGAGCTCTCAGCTCAGTTATGGGTTGTTTCCATACAGCAGAATCAAGGAGAACTAGAGAGAACCAGGAAGAACCAGAACCAAGGAGAACTAAGGAGAACCTGGAGGAACCAGAACCAAGGAGAACTAGAGAGAACCAGGAAGAACCAGAACCAAGGAGAACTAAGGAGAACCTGGAGGAACCAGAACTAAGGAGAACTAAGGAGAACCTGGAGGAACCAGAATCAAGGAGAACTAGAGAGAACCAGGAAGAACCAGAACCAAGGAGAACTAAGGAGAACCTGGAGGAACCAGAACTAAGGAGAACTAAGGAGAACCTGGAGGAACCAGAATCAAGGAGAACTAGAGAGAACCAGGAAGAACCAGAACCAAAGAGAACTAAGGAGAACCTGGAGGAACCAGAACCAAGGTGAACTAAGGAGAACCTGGAGGAACCAGAACTAAGGAGAACTAAGGAGAACCTGGAGGAACCAGAACCAAGGTGAACTAAGGAGAACCTGGAGGAACCAGAACCAAGGTGAACTAAGGAGAACCTGGAGGAACCAGAACCAAGGTGAACTAAGGAGAACCTGGAGGAACCAGAACCAAGGAGAACTAAGGAGAACCTGGAGGAACCAGAACCAAGGTGAACTAAGGAGAACCTGGAAGACCCAGAACCAAGGTGAACTAAGGAGAACCTGGAGGAACCAGAACTAATGAGAACTAAGGAGAACCTGGAGGAACCAGAACCAAGGTGAACTAAGGAGAACCTGGAGGAACCAGAACCAAGGTGAACTAAGGAGAACCTGGAGGAACCAGAACCAAGGTGAACTAAGGAGAACCTGGAGGAACCAGAACCAAGGAGAACTAAGGAGAACCTGGAGGAACCAGAACCAAGGTGAACTAAGGAGAACCTGGAAGAACCAGAACCAAGGTGAACTAAGGAGAACCTGGAGGAACCAGAACTAATGAGAACTAAGGAGAACCTGGAGGAACCAGAACCAAGGTGAACTAAGGAGAACCTGGAGGAACCAGAACCAAGGAGAACTAAGGAGAACCTGGAAGAACCAGAACCAAGGTGAACTAAGGAGAACCTGGAAGAACCAGAACCAAGGTGAACTAAGGAGAACCTGGAAGAACCAGAACCAAGGTGAACTAAGGAGAACCTGGAGGAACCAGAACCAAGGAGAACTAAGGAGAACCTGGAGGAACCAGAACCAAGGTGAACTAAGGAGAACCTGGAGGAACCAGAACCAAGGAGAACTAAGGAGAACCTGGAGGAACCAGAACCAAGGTGAACTAAGGAGAACCTGGAAGAACCAGAACTAAGGAGAACCTGGAGGAACCAGAACCAAGGTGAACTAAGGAGAACCTGGAAGAACCAGAACTAAGGAGAACCTGGAGGAACCAGAACCAAGGAGAACTAAGGAGAACCTGGAGGAACCAGAACCAAGGTGAACTAAGGAGAACCTGGAAGAACCAGAACCAAGGAGAACTAAGGAGAACCTGGAAGAACCAGAAATAAGGAGAACCATGCTCAGAATACAGTACCGGTAGTCACTGATGACTTTGTTTGCATTCTCTAGTTGTTCGTTGGTAAGCAGGACATTGCGGGGGTCGGTAACGGTGAAGAAGTGTTTGGCCCGGCCCATAAACGTCCCTTGGTCCCATCGAGGCTCCTTGATGTTTATGAAGGTGGAGATTTCTGTCGTCATGGTTATCTGAAAGGACACAACATTCATAACAAAGATTCATTATTTTGTCCTTGTATATCTACCCTGTAAACACTCATAACACACATTAGTTACATTGTCCCAGGTGATTTATCTACCGGCGCTCGACCAAAATTCATAAATTAGCCTAGCTACTGTCAGAGGAGGCGAAATTCAGAACAACCTTCTGAATAAATGCTGTAATAAGGTGTCCCTGTGATAAGTCTCTTTCCACAAGATTAGTTTCCACAACGTGTTGCACTCACAGGAACAGTTCTAAACAGCATTAAGTCACTGTCATCTGGGTCCCCAGTCCCAGTGTTAGAGACAAGGAGACAAACGCAACACAAATCACCAAAAGATAAACAAGGGGCCGTGACTATTGTATTTCCTAGAACAAAACGAACCCTGAAACAGCATTCCACCAATTCAATTTCATTCTGAAACTAAAGTAGACATAGTTCCCCAATCCCACACACACACACACACACACACACACACACACACACACACACACACACACACAGACACACACACACACACACACACACACACACATTTTGTTGAGTTGTTTACACATTCTGTATGCCTATATTACACACATCAGCCAGAAATCACTCCTTTCTAGGTAACTTCTCTTATATTACCACTAAATCATTTCACAACTGCTGTCCCTTGAGAAGAATGAGTAATTTAGAACACACTGTGCGAAATTCTTCTCAGTATTAGCTTAGCAGGAAAGCTGATTCAGTATAATGTTGCTATGGAGATGAGCTGACTGACCTGACACAGGGGTTTTGAAGCACTAAATTGTCCTGAACTTCACAACCCCAGACCCCGGTCGTGATGTCTTTTCAAAAGCCCCAAACCCCACACCACGCCCTCCTACCCCTTTCTCTCCCTCTCTCTCAATTCAATTACATTTAAGGACTTTATTAGCATGGGAAACATTTGTTTACTGTCACGTCCTGACCAGTATAAGGGTTATTTGTTATTATAGTTTGGTCAGGACGTGGCAGAGGGTATTTGTTTTATGTGGTTTGGGCTATGTATTTAGGTAGAGGGGTGTTTGGTTTATGTGGTTCGGGGTTTGTCTATGTTCTATGTTAGTATATTTCTATGTTCTATCTAGTCTTTTGTATTTCTATGTTTAGTTTATTGGGGTTGGACCTTCAATTGGAGGCAGCTGGTTATTGTTGCCTCTGATTGAGGGTCCTATATTAGGAGTTTGTTTTCATGGGGTTTGGTGGGAGATTGTTCTGGTTTAGCTGTTTGGCCTGACAAGACTGTCCAGTTCGTTTGTGTTTTGTATACGTTTATGTGTTTTTCCTTCTTCACCATAATAAAAAGAAGATGAGTATATATTTTCCCGCTGCGTCTTAGTCTCTACCCTACGACACCCGTGACATTTACATTGCCGAAGCAAGTGAAATAAATAACAAAGGTGAAATAAACAATAAAAAAATGAACAGTAAACATTACACTCAAAAATGTTCCAAAAGAATAAAGACATTTCAAATGTCATATTATGTCTATATACAGTGTATATATATGGTAACGATGTGCAAAAGGGAAAATAAATAAACATAAATATAGGTTGAATTTTCAATGGTGTTTGTTCTTCACTGGTTGCCGTTTTCTTGTAGCAACAGGTCACAAATCTTACTGCTGTGATGGCACACTGTGGTATTTCACCCAATAGATATTTGGGTGGCAGGTAGCCTAGTGGTTAGAGCGTTGGGCCAGTAACTGAAAGGTTGCTAGATTGAATCCCCGAGCTGACAAGGTCAAAAATCTGTCGTTCTGCCCCTGAACAAGGCAGTTAACCCACTGTTCCTAGGTCGTCATTGTAAATAACAATTTGTTCTTAACTGACTTGCCTAGTTAAATAAAGGTAAAGAAATAATATTTTTGTTTCCTCATGATTTGGTTGGGTCTAATTGTGTTGCTGTCATAGGGGTCTGTTTGTGTTTGTGAACAGAGCCCCAGGACCAGCTTGCTTAGGAGACTCTTCTCCAGGTTAATTTCTGTGTAGGTGATGGCTTTGTTATGGAAGGTTTGGGAATCGCTTCCTTTTAGGTGGTTATAGAATTTAATGTGTCTTTTCTGGATTTTGATAATTAGTGGGTATCGACCTAATTCTGCTCTGCATGCATTATTTGGTGTTTTACACTGTACACCACAAAAATAATCTCTCATAGCCTAGGCAACACCTTGTCTAGCAGTAAGCCCATATGTCTACGTTTAGTGTGACAGAACAGAAAAAGGCTCTGGAGAAAATCCCTTTCATTTGAGAACTTCTGCATTAAGCCATACTACTGCATGTTTATTTTCCTATCAAATGGATGTTAGGTTGGGTTTTTTTCATCACAGAGAGGAAAAATAATCAGGACATTCCCGAGATACAATGTAACCCAGTCTGAACTGGATTCTATTAACCCGTTGTTACAATGTAACCCAGTCTGAACTGGATTCTATTAACCCGTTGTTACAATGTAACCCAGTCTGAACTGGATTCTATTAACCCGTTGTTACAATGTAACCCAGTCTGAACTGGATTCTATTAACCCGTTGTTACAATATAACCCAGTCTGAACTGGATTCTATTAACCCGTTGTTACAATGTATCCCAGTCTGAACTGGATTCTATTAACCCGTTGTTACAATGTAACCCAGTCTGAACTGGATTCTATTAATCCGTTGTTACAATGTAACCCAGTCTGAACTGGATTCTATTAACCCGTTGTTACAATGTAACCCAGTCTGAACTGGATTCTATTAACCCGTTGTTACAATGTAACCCAGTCTGAACTGGATTCTATTAACCCGTTGTTACAATGTAACCCAGTCTGAACTGGATTCTATTAACCCGTTGTTACAATGTATCCCAGTCTGAACTGGATTCTATTAACCCGTTGTTACAATGTAACCCAGTCTGAACTGGATTCTATTAACCCGTTGTTACAATGTAACCCAGTCTGAACTGGATTCTATTAACCCGTTGTTACAATGTAACCCAGTCTGAACTGGATTCTATTAACCCGTTGTTACAATGTATCCCAGTCTGAACTGGATTCTATTAACCCGTTGTTACAATGTAACCCAGTCTGAACTGGATTCTATTAACCCGCTGTTACAATGTAACCCAGTCTGAACTGGATTCTATTAACCCGTTGTTACAATGTATCCAGTCTGAACTGGATTCTATTAACCCGTTGTTACAATGTAACCCAGTCTGAACTGGATTCTATTAACCCGTTGTTACAATGTAACCCAGTCTGAACTGGATTCTATTAAGCCGCTGTTACAATGTAACCCAGTCTGAACTGGATTCTATTAACCCGTTGTTACAATGTATCCAGTCTGAACTGGATTCTATTAACCCGTTGTTACAATGTAACCCAGTCTGAACTGGATTCTATTAACCCGTTGTTACAATGTATCCCAGTCTGAACTGGATTCTATTAACCCGTTGTTACAATGTAACCCAGTCTGAACTGGATTCTATTAACTTGTTGTTACAATGTAACCCAGTCTGAACTGGATTCTATTAACCCGTTGTTACAATGTAACCCAGTCTGAACTGGATTCTATTAACTTGTTGTTACAATGTATCCAGTGTTGTATCCATCCAGTTCCAGTTGCTGCAGATGTAACAGGGGACATTTTGAAACGCATGTCTCTGTCTGTAAACCGTTATGTGAGAAACTGCAAAGGCATTGGTGTAGCTCGTGCACGGGTCTACTACTGGATGATGAAATTGCACCAAAGATGGCTGCATGAGTAACGATAAAACACAGGTATTCCTTAGACTCCGGCTGGCGGCTGTAGAATGTCTATGACAGGCGCTCCTGTATCTTTAAATGTAATTATGGTTCACGGGGTTCTCACGAGATAGATCAATTAAATGGATACAGACCATAATAACTCAATGCACAAGCACGACTGATGGGTGCCTCCTTATCGCGGTCTCTCTCTCACACACACACAACAATCAGTCTGTAGCAAATATGTCTTATTGGTTATTCACAAACAACAGTTGTTATAAATCTGTCTTCCTCTGACAAAATGTCAATCAGTCAGACTGCCTGTGTGTCAAATCCAATACAACAATAGGCTGAAGCTCTAATACAAAGGCAGCATTGATTTGATGATATCTGTTATCTCATTCTAAAATTGAACTTTGACAATGGGCGGTTTGTCTTACGCCTGCTACGTTAAGTTAGGTGGTATTTGGACTAAAGACCTCTGTTCCTGCCCCACGTTTAACCAATCACTGGCCTCAATGGCTACATATTAAGCTATATTAGCTACATTGTAACGTATTTCTTAGGCTACAATGGGAGTTCCCATAGCATAGCCTAATTACACAACTGCATAACGTTGTGCAAGAACCGGCCAGCTCTGGTTTGAGAGAGGGTCAGTGAAATAATATAGCCAACAATATTTCTCATAATTTCGTCAAATGAACCCGGTGCAAATGGATCCGGACGCACAATCCTACTATTGGCTTGATCAGATAAATGGATCAACGCGATGCAGATTAGCTTGATCTGGAGTAAATCGCTGCATGTAAACCGATCGATATGGATAAATCAAATCAAATTGTATTTGTCACATGCAACACCTTACAGTGAAATGCTGAATACAACAGGTGTAGACCTTACAGTGAAATGCTTACTTACAAGCCCTTAACCGACAATGCAGTTTAAAAATTATACCAATTCAGCATCCAACATGTTGCAAACATGTAAACGCCCAAAGAAATGTAATATCTCCGCTAATAACCTATTATCCCAAGCATCTGTTTCAGGCCAGCTGTGCGCCCCTGTTTCAACTAAAGCACTGCCTGCCACACCCCCCTCCCTCAAAAAAAGTGGTATCAAATCCAACATGTGTTATAAAGGTATCCAGACACTTACTGCACTGAGCTCCGATCCTTGTCTGGCACGGTCACAGCAGTCCGCCGCCAGAGATGTCCCTGAATAGCTAGCTCAACGAAGCTAATTGGACATGTATGTGCAGCGGCAACCCAGCACCAACAGGCGCACAGCAGTGGGGCCGGAGTTCCTTTCACAATAAAAGCCCAACATGAAATCAATGCAAATAAACAGGCCAAAATATCAATATCTCGAAATCATAAAAATGTTAAATATTCTTGCTCCATACTCAAAAATGTTCATAGCGAGGTTTATCATAATTTAAAAGTCAATGATAGTTCATTGTTTTTTTTCTCATATCAGGACTTTTATTTGCAAATATTTTTGGGGTAGTCACTAGTGTTCAGTTATGTGTGAAAACTTAACCTTACTATTTTTGCGGAACAGATAGATAATTGATGACAATAACACAATATATTTTTTGTATTTAACCAGGCAAGTCAGTTAAGAACAAATTCTTATTTACAATGACGGCCTACCCCGGACGACGCTGGGCAAATTGTGCGCAGCCCTATGGGACTCCCAATCAAGGACGGATGTGATACAGCCTGGAATCGAACCTGGGACTGTAGTGACCCCTCTTGCACTGAGATGCAGTGCCTTAGACCGCTGCACCACTCGGGAGCCCCAATACAACCTTGAAAGATATCAGCTTTTTTTTCCTTTGTATTGTCTATTTCTGGGCCTATCTCCATAAACTTGCATTAAAGAATATCAGGAAGCAGAATCACTGCATTATGTGCATCATCAGTAGACTCCCAATATTTGAAGCAATGTTAACGTCCACTGATTATACAAGACTGGGGCTTGCTCCTTTGTAGAAGGGGAAACATTACAAAGCCAACAAAAAGCGTTTACACAAGCAGCCCAATTCTGATATTTTTCCACAAAATGGTCTTTTTACCAAGCACATCAGATCTTTTCACATCAGGTCTTTTCAAGGCTGATCTGATTAGTCAAAATACCAATTAGTAAAAAAAAAGATCAGAATTGGGCTGCCTGTCTAAACGCCGCCTTATATGGCCCGTAACGGTCTGATATGGTTTGGTAGAGTGCATGGTAGCGTGTATAACTTGGCTTGTAGTTGAAATTGCCATGTATGTTGCTTTCACAGATAATGGGGGAGGGGTGATGTTCAACATCAAGGGCAGCGGAAGGAAATCTGGTTTTCCAGTAGTCAGCTCTTTTAACACAGACCTAATGGATTGTACTGTTGTAAATCAGTTGTAGGCTGCTGAACACTGGGCCTTTGATTTGACAAAATACAAATTAAATGGAACCGTAGAGAAAGATTAACTAACATATTTTCAATCATATGTAAAATTCCCTCTAATAAACCTATTCAAATTTGAACTTATCCACCCAATCTTTGCAGCCAGTCATATCATAGGCCTATCTAACTCGAGGCTGGACAAGTGGAAGTGATAGGGTAGTAGGAGGTAACAAGACCTCTTAAGAACAATGTCTAATTGCTGACACAAAAAAATCAACGTTTGGAGAAAAAAATTGGTAGTGGATGAAGGTCATGCTTAGGCGAATAAACTATAAAGTGAAATACATGTTTTTGTTATTTAATTGAAATATTGTTTTTAGAAAAGGGGCTTTTTTTGGATTATAACTGAAAACATTAAATAAAATTGGAATATATTATCAAATAACAATAACTTAACTAATTAATTCAGTGTAACATTGATGTGGCAACTCTCTTATGCTCTGCTATCGCACGATTCTAATTTGTACATAGGTCACAAATAAAGCTATCCCCAGTCAAATTGGAGCACCACTCATGAGCCCACCTCCTGCGCTGCTCACACCTAATCCAGTCCCCACCTGTGACTGAAAACAGGGGGAGAGATGCCAATTGAAAATCTTTTTTATTTTTTTTACGTAGCTAGCGATCTAGCTATATGAGATAAAATGCTGTGTAAAATATCTAAAAGGCTATAAAGGATGACTGTGTTGGGGGCTGCCCAACACACTCATCCAACATATTACTAGTTTACATAAACATTATGGACATTGTTCTCTCTAAACAAGGGTATTATTTAGCTCGAGGCTTTCCTACTTGTATATTTTAAAAAACAATTATAGATCTAACTTCATTGGAATATATCTAGAACTTGATCAATTTACCACAAAATAGTTTTGGTGAAATATCTCCAAAAATGGTGATGTCATAGAGGACATTTTTGTTTAGCAAGAGCAGTGGCAGCTAGGGAAGTGTTGGGGAAATTAATTTGGTGACATCTTGTGGAATTACGGGGGTGGGGCAGTTACCCCTTAGTACCCTACAGTGCAAACAATAAAGCAAGGTAAGAATCTAGGGACTTTTACTGCCATCTAGTCGTCCGTTTTGGGAGTACAGATGACTCATTCTCACTCAGAAGTAGGACAAAGCGTCAGCTGGTTAGTCATTGCTAATAGAGGTGACATTGGACTCTAGCGCAGGGTTTCACAAAGTCGGTCCTGGGGGGCTTGTACTCGATGAATTAAGGTCTCTAATTAGTAAAGAACTCCCCTCACCTGCTAGGTCTCAGTAAGGAACTCTCCTCACCTGGTTGTCTAGGTCTGAATAAGGAACTCCCTTCACCTGGTTGTCTAGGTCTGAATAAGGAACTCCCTCACCTGGTTGTCTAGGTCTCAGTAAGGAACCCCTCACCTGGTTGTCTAGGTCTCAGTGAGGAACACCCCTCACTTGGTTGTCTAGGTCTCAGTAAGGAACTCCCCTCACCTGGTTGTCTAGGTCTCAGTAAGGAACTCTCCTCACCTGGTTGTCTAGGTCTGAATAAGGAACTCCCTCACCTGGTTGTCTAGGTCTCAGTAAGGAACTCCCCTCACCTGGTTGTCTAGGTCTCAGTAAGGAGCTCCCCTCACCTGGTTGTCTAGGTCTCAGTAAGGAACACCCCTCACTTGGTTGTCTAGGTCTCAGTAAGGAACTCCCCTCACCTGGTTGTCTAGGTCTCAGTAAAGAACTCTCCTCACCTGGTTGTCTAGGTCTCAGTAAGGAACTCCCCTCACCTGGTTGTCTAGGTCTCAGTGAGGAACACCCCTCACTTGGTTGTCTAGGTCTCCCCACACCTGGTTGTCTCGGTCTTAGTAAAGAACTCTCCTCACCTGGTTGTCTAGGTCTCAGTAAGGAACTCTCCTCACCTGGTTGTCTAGGTCTCAGTGAGGAACACCCCTCACCTGGTTGTCTAGGTCTCCTCTCACCTGGTTGTCTAGGTCTCAGTAAGGAACTCCTCTCACCTGGTTGTCTAGGTCTCAGTAAGGAAATCCCCTCACCTGGTTGTCTAGGTCTCAGTAAGGAACTCCCCTCACCTGGTTGTCTAGGTCTCAGTAAGGAACTCTCCTCACCTGGTTGTCTAGGTCTGAATAAGGAACTCCCTCACCTGGTTGTCTAGGTCTCAGTAAGGAACTCCCCTCACCTGGTTGTCTAGGTCTCAGTGAGGAACACCCCTCACCTGGTTGTCTAGGTCTCAGTAAGGAACTCCCCTCACCTGGTTGTCTAGGTCTCAGTAAGGAACTCTCCTCACCTGGTTGTCTAGGTCTCAGTAAGGAACTCCCCTCACCTGGTTGTCTAGGTCTCAGTAAGGAACTCTCCTCACCTGGTTGTCTAGGTCTCAGTAAGGAACACCCCTCACCTGGTTGTCTAGGTCTCAGTAAGGAACACCCCTCACCTGGTTGTCTAGGTCTCAGTAAGGAACACCCCTCACCTGATTGTCTAGGTCTTAATTGAAAGGGAAAAAACTAAATACCACAGACAATGAGTTTGACACCCCTGCTCTAGTGTCCAGGCAAATGTCTGTCCTTATAATACCTGGTGCATACGCTGCTTCAATACAACTGGGAACTCAGGAAAAAAAACAAGCTCAAACTGTCAAAAATCATTTTGAATATGAATCCAACTCGGAATTCCAAGTCGGAAACTCGGGCATCTTTCTATCACAAACGTAATCATTGGATCTTGCCTATGCCGTTCAGCCATCACTCATTTATATATTTTTATGTACATATTCTTATTCATTCCTTTACACTTGTGTGTATAAGGTAGTTGTTGTGAAATTGTTAGATTACTTGTTAGATATTACTGCACGGTAGGAACTAGAAGCACAAGCATTTCGCTACACTCACATTAACATCTGCTAACCATGTGTATGTGACCAATAAAATTTGATTTGATCATGGGGCAACGTCGTTCTGAAAGTCAAAGGTCACACTTGCCTCTGTGCCACGCAGAGCGCCTAAGAACCATACAGGACAAAGCAATGAAGGAACAACTTCAATCTTTATTATATAGTGGAGGCTGCAAAACAGAAAGGTATCTATAACAAGGGCTGTCATTTTGTACAGGTGTTCCTGTGTTCACCTGAAATAGGTTTTACTCAACTAATGGACAGGTGAGTGACAGAAAAGCTATTTGCTGGGGGTGAAATATACAGTGCATTCAGAAAGTATTCAGACCCCTTAACTTTTTCCACATCTTGTTACGGTACAGCCTTATTTTAAAATGGATTTCCTCCAGACGGTACGCTTGGCATTCAGGCCAAAGAGTTCAATCTTGGTTTCATCAGTCCAGAGAGTCTTGATTCTCATGGTCTGAGAGACCTTTAGGTGCATTTGGAAAACTCGTCATGTGCCTTTTATTGAGAAATAGCGTCCATCCGGCCACACTACCATAAAAGCCTGATTGGTGGGCTGCTGCAGAGATGGTGGTCCTTCTGGAAGGCTCTCCCATCTTTACAGAGGAACTCTAGAGCTCTGTCAGAGTGACCATCGGGTTCTTGGTCACCTCCCTGACCAACGCCCTTCTCCCCCGATTGCTCAGTTTGCCTCTGGCGGACAGCTCTAGGAAGAGTCTTGGTGGTTCCAAACTTGTTCCATTTAAGAATGATGGAGGCCACTGTGTTCTTGGGAACCTTCAATGCAACAGAAATGCTTTTGTACCCTTCCCCAGATCTGTGCCTCGACACAATCCTGTCTTGGAGCTCTAGGACAATTCCTTCGACCTCATGACTTGGTTTTTGCTCTGACGTCAACTGAGGTACCTTATATAGACAGGTAAGTGCCTTTCCAAATCATGTCCAATCCATTGAATTTACCACAGGTGGACTCCAAGTTGTAGAAACATCTCAAGGATGTTCAATGAAAACAGGATGCACCTGAGCTCAATTTCAAGCCTTATAGCAAAGGGTTTGACTACTTACGTAAATAAGGTATTTCTGTTATAAACATTTTTTTTTTATACATTTGCAAAAATTTCTAGAATTTTTCCCCTCACTTTGTCATTATGCGGTATTGTGTGTAGATTGATGAGGAAGAAAATGTATTTAATCAATTTTAGAATAAGGCTGTAACGTAACAAAACGTGGAAAAAGTCAAGGGGTCGAATTCTTTCCGAATGCACCATAAAACAGAATGCTGTAGTTTGTCAGTGTCATGATAAACATTAAATACAAAAGTGCAAAGAGAAAGAAGAAGTCAATTCCATCCAGTGCCCAACCAACTCTGAAAACAATGATTTCAAATTCACAACAAAAAAAAAGCCATTGAATTTCTGTTAGAAAAATGTTCACAAAATAACATGTTTACTGCAACCTTCCAGTTTGAGGCCATGCCGAGTTGGGATTACCAAAACTTTTCTATACTATAATTATGTTCCTACCACAAGGGTTACATTTAAACCTTAATCTCAGCAGATTAATTAATTCAAAGCAGATCTTTTTCCTGACAAAACCAGCAGGTACTATGAGACTGTCTGCTTCCAAAATGGCACCCTATTACTATATAGTACACTGTAATCTTTACAATGAAGAACCATTTTCAGAGATAAATACAACATCATGCACAGAGAGAGAAGGAACTGGTTCCATGGACTGTGGTGGGCATCGGTTGTGTGGTCTTCTTTAAAGATGAATGTGACATTTTTTTTTTCTTCCATTTTGCATTGTGAAATTATGGCACACATTTTGGTCCATGGATTGATGGATGCTTACTTTGTCACAACTCTATACCAATGGTCGGTTGCTCCCTTCTCCCGCATCTTCTCCCACTTCTTCACTAAGAAGAATCTATAGCAATACTTCACAGGCATTGGGATCTTTTACAGGAAGTAGTCAGGAGTGCGGCGGGTCACATGGGGTTCACCTCTGCGAGGGGCGGGGTCGAACTGAAGGCTGGAATAGAAACACAGAGTCACATATCTGATACGAGGCCTCGGAGCGACGTTACATCTAATAGAGGGTTCGTTTCATTTCATCAAGCAAGATGAGAAAAGGAAGCTTGCTAACTCATTTATCTACACGTAACAATTTCCAATGTATGGAGTTTAACAACAAAGCTAAAGTAAAGAATTGTCAACAGGAATTTTATTCTGAAGTGAATACTTTTATTTTGAGGTGAATACTTACAAGGAGTACTTGAGTGTGTCATCCAGCTCCATGATGGCGGCCTGGTTTCCACAGCGATAGCAGTAATTGGGTGCACTGAAGATAGTCACCACATTACGGTCATGGCACCAGTTATAACCCTGTCAAAACAAACACTCAGTAAACCAGAGGTACATCATGGCACCAGTTATAACCCTGTCAAAACAAACACTCAGTAAACCAGAGGGGTACATCTAGGAACAAGACAATCTAAAACATGAAATCATGCAAATACAAAAGAATGTCAGCATTTTGGTATAAAAATATATAATTTTCAGTACTTAAAAACACGCCACTGTACCTCCATGACGAGCTGGTGAGCTCTGGAGACCAGGGTGAGTCCGTTAGCATGGTTGAAAGTCTCTGAGATGTCCTGTCCAAAGGTGTAGCCGGCACCGCGGGGAGAGATGCCCCAGCCGCCACGGTCATCAGGGTCTGACCACAGCAGGTCACACATCGGACCCTGGGGGAGGGAGACGGTGGCCATGTTAGTAAGGTCAACAATACAATGAACACCACATGATGTGAATAAGGTGGCCATATTGGTGAGGTCAGGCTGCAACACAGAGTCACCACATGATTTTTATCAAAGGTGTTTGCTGAGCGCATATTACAACTGTGAGATGAGTAGTGACTGGTTGGCTAGAAGTCCATGGAACAGATTAAACATCTGCTATACAATGTCAGGGCTTACAGACTCCAGTGGTTCAATATCCACACTATGAAGACGCTGAACAACTGGAAACGCTTCACTCTACATGAACTGAACAGAGATCTCCTGGCTAGAGGCAAAAGCTGTCACACAGAAGTGAGAGAGGTGGAGAGCATGGTGGACGCCCCCTATGCTCCCAAGGGGACCAAGAGGTTTAAGTCAAGTCAATATTATGAAACAACATATTGGACATACATTCTAACTAGCATGGTAGTATGAAGAGAGGAGGTTTAAGTGAAGTCAAGTCAATACTATGAAACAACATATTGGACATACATTCTAACTAGCATGGTAGTATGAAGAGAGGAGGTTTAAGTGAAGTCAAGTCAATACTATGAAACAACATATTGGACATACATTCTAACTAGCATGGTAGTATGAAGAGAGGAGGTTTAAGTGAAGTCAAGTCAATACTATGAAACAACATATTGGACATACATTCTAACTAGCATGGTAGTATGAAGATTGGAACATCGTTTCTAGGAACGTGGAAGTGAGCTGACCTCGTGAGGAACCTCCTGTAAGCGATCCAGCGCTCGGATGTGTTCCAGTGTGTCTATTGAGGGGGACAGTCCTCCGTGGAGACAGAAGATCTGCAGAGGAACGACAAGTCAATTAGGACATTTCCATCTAAAACGTGTTAGAAGGAATCAAATCATTAAGGCTTAAAATACCACCTAACGCTGTGTTGAGGTTGTAGATGTTATTTTATTTTTTTACATCTGTATTGTACAGCACATTTCTGCTGAATTGCATGGTTATGTAATAACAGTAGTGATCAAGGGAGAGACCTCGATTTCCAACCACGGTGTATGAATTGAGGAGATTCAGTAACACGGACGACAATAGAATTCAATAAAAATATATATTTTTGTTGCTAAAAGTAGAACCAGTGCGTTTTGGCTTTCAAGCCTTCATCATGGTTTTTGATGAAGGTCAAAAGCCGAAAATTGTTGGTTCTATTTGTGGCAATAAAAAAAAAATGCTTTTTACTGAACTCCATTGTCCTCCGTGTTGCTGAATCTCCTCTCTCCTTCATAACAGTGATCCTAATAGTACAGGACTTTTATATAGCGCTCTTCAAGGACCCAATCAAAGACACTTATGTAATGGTTCCACTAATAAATAAATATGTGATACATTAAAATTGCAATATGTCACTTTTTTGGGGGCAACACGACCAAATTTACATAGAAGTGCGAGTTATAGAGCTGTCATTCTCATTGAAACCAAGCGTAAGAAGTGGTCGATCTGTTCTGTCTGCACTATTTCTATGCTTCCCGGTCTTAAGTTTCGCCTGTGCGCCTTTTACTGTCGGTTTTGTTTGCTTCAAACAGCTAAAAAAAAAAATCTAAAATACTATTTTTTGGTTATGGAAAATATCTTTCACAGTCGTTTAGATGGTACAATGATACTCTACACAATGACGGCTGGTTTTGTTACATAAACTGAAATTAGGCAAACTATTGGATTTTTTTGCAACCATGAATTGGCGTAGTGATTTATGCATAATGCACCTTAAACAACTAATATCTCACCTGGTTATCTACCAGTGCAGTTAGGGGCAGATAGTCAAATAAGTCTGTGAAGTACTTCCAGACGTTGGCGTTTCCGTATTTCCTTAAACACTCGTCGTAGAAGCCGTACACCTGGGTGATCTGTCTGCTCTCGTGGTTCCCTCGAAGGATTGTGATTCGCTCACGGTACCTAACCTGAAAAACAAAACTAATTATTAACACATCTCTGGATAGGACAAAAAGCGCATAACAAGACATTACATTCACAGTGACTGCACCTTCTGTTCTCGTGTCAACCAGACATGGTTTAAGGTTGACGACAACATTTACAGTAGCAGAAGTGAATCTTATCCTGTGTTGTATCAGTAGGTTGTCCTCCCTGTAGACCTACTGGCCTCCTCTACCAGTTAGAGTTTTAACCTTGTTGCAGTTTTTCCCTGTGCAAAATACACTAACTAAGCAATATCAGAAAGGAATCAGCCGATGCTGTTTTAGAGTACATTCTAAAACAGGAATGGCAACTGGCGGGCCACAGATATTTTGTAGGGCCCGTGTATCAATAGGAACTCATTCAGGGTCTCAACTTACTGTTGAGAATTAGAAAAAAACAAGCTTCAATAAATAAAAAAATTTGTGGTCGTGCGTCAGCAGTTTCTCTCTTGTTATGTGTCACTAACAGTCACTCAATTAGTCTATGCAAGCAAAAAATGTTTAGATTGGTAATTTAGCCTAGTCAGCTATCTAAACTTGTAGTAATCAAGGCCGAACAACGACCAGGGGCCCCAATAGATTTTGCAAACATTTCTGTCCCCCCTATGGCAAAATGAGTAAAATTGCATGAAATTAGTTAGTTAGAAGAATTCAGTTTGAGTCGTCAGGCAAATCCACTGCAGTCTCTCATGATGAATTCATTTTTTTGGGGGGGGGGCCACCCACCCCCATTAAAGTTGCCCTTTCCTGCTCTAAAACATTTGTCTATGTTTACCTTGAGAGATACTAGGAGGCTGACTGTCTCTACAGAGTAGTAGCCCCTGTCCACATAGTCTCCCATGAAGAGGTAGTTGGTGTCCGGAGACTTCCCTCCAATTTTAAACAGCTCCACTAGGTCATGGAACTGGCCGTGGACATCCCCGCACACGGTGACCGGACATCTCACCTCCTGCACGTTAGACTCCTTCGTCAGGATCTCTTTGGCCTGGGAAGGAAATGAGACGTAAGAGTTTGGGGTTAGGAATTTAAACAGAGGATGGGGGAAATCGGGGATACAGAGGGGAAGAGCGGGAGTTCGGGTCTGTGTATGTTATTGCTCGTTTTGAGTACTATATTTATAAAATGCATGCATATTTTGAAGCTCTAACTATATACGGTAGTTGATACCCAGGGGGCACACTTGGAAATCCAACTGCAACAAGCCCAGAACGGAGCGTAAGAACATCAAGGATATCAAGATGAAATGTCTAAACACATTCATATAAAAATACAACAACGCTATTCAGTCAACGCATGTCAGCCAACCCCACAGTGAATGCAAAGGCAATAGGCTCCGCCGCCATTTTCAGAATAATGTAGCTAGCTAGTTAGTAACTAACTAGTAACTAACTAGCAGTAACAAACAATAGCCGGTGGGGAAATTAACCGTGCTCTGACCAATGAGCAATTTAAGATAGTTACTTAACAGTTAACTAATGCTAACTGTCTAGCATAGCAAATATTAGCTAAACTAGTTTGCCGGCTAAGGGCTCGCAAGATCATACGAATTAAACGGGTTAAAATTACCTTCTCGCAAAGGGCTTTGACTTGGTTTTCCGAGAGCTGCTTGCATTCGCCGAGTTGCTCAATCCACCCATCCAATTCCTTAGTGAATGATTTGTCGTCCATGTCTGGTTATATTTCAGCTAGCACACTACCTCGTTAGGTTACCTATTGAAAACTAGTTTAGCTAATGCGTTCTCGTCATTCGCACTCTTTTTTGCTTTCGTCGAAAATGAATGCCCGAGCTAGCTAGGTCACCGACACGGCTTTAAATTGGTTCAAACCCCCCCTACTAGCTAGCTACTCGTTAAAATATAAGCGCTGCATGCGCCTTGATATGCTGTTTATCTGAAATAGCTAAAGAAATGCGGTGTACAGACGCAGTTGCAGAAAGCTGTCTCTCTATGAGATTCCGTGGACCCAACCCTGCTTCTTCACCGAGCAACAATCAATGAGAGAGTTTTATTACACTGGCCCGGGATGAACGGGGAAACGCTCCCTCACATCACCAGGAGAAAGCGGGGAGGGAGGAACGCAATACTCAAATCAAACATTACTCTGCGCCTTTCTGTCAGGTTGTCAACAAAGGCAGCATGGTGCATCGTCCAGAAACATACACCTCTTTTCCACAAAATAAATGTTTGAATTTTCAAACTAGGATTGGAAAGGCAGATAAATAGTTTTTAGCACTTTTGCATGTGGGAACACAGAATCCAACTCATCCCTCCTCCACGTGTTTAATTACGTCACTTTTGTTTTGAGCCGACTTCGCGGAAGGCCAGAGCTGGGCACCTGGCTCACGCTCGGGAGCCATCCTGGTTCCAAAACAAATACAATCACTTTTCACCCGATTCAAATTTCTCACACCGGGGTACCCGAGTCAGATAAACGAAACCCCCCGGTCTTGCTGCGTTTACGTCATTGGCCGACGTACCTCACCCGTCCCCTTCATCTGGGCTTTGCTGCCACCGTGAGGTTGCGAATGGGAACTACCATGTGCTCTCGGTATCAAAATAATACATCTATCACAATAAAACCATGAATATTGTGGATAATAGTGTGATTTAAAAACAAATAATGTTTTACCTTTATTTAACTAGGCAAGTCAGTTAAGAACAAATTCTGCCTTGTTCAGGGCAGAACGACAGATTTTTACCTTGTCAGCTCAGGAATTTGATATTGCAACCTTTCGGTTACTGGCCCAACGCTCTAACCGCTAAACTGCCTGCCGCCCCGGAATAGATCTACTGCTATTTAAATGCATATGACTACTGTGCATGCAGGTTATCAAGCTGAAATAAATTGTATAATAAATAAATAATAATTCACAGTGAATAAATACAACGGACTGGCAGGATGCAAAAGCAACTATCCAGAATTTAAAGCGGCTCCCAATGTTTTAGACACACGCATGCGCATTGAGTTTCACCCTAGTCAGCAGTATGAGAAATGGTCCATGCAAGCCTGATTCCTTGAGACGTCCCAACTCTGAGGTTACTCCATTGAATTTGACATTTAAAATGGTTAAGGTAAGAATTGAGGTTAGGGTTAAGGTTAGGGAACTGTAGTAGGGGTTAAGGTTAAGGTTTCGGGTAGCGACGTACCCAGGAGAAAATGGCAGCACCATTGAGGCAAGGAGGACAGCAGGTAAGACGTTCAATATTTAACGTGTATTTTCTGTTGTAAAATAACATATAGTTAGCTGAACCTCTTCACCTAAACCCTAGCTACATCGTCACTTTGAAATCGGTGCAGTCATTCGTTTTGACAGACGTGTCTGATACTACATCAGGAACAAAACGAATTGAATGAATGATCAAGCTTGATACAATGTAACAACCAGTGTTAGGGAAGCTACTCTGAAAATGTACTTTACTAGGCTACCAATTACTCCAAACTGGAATAAGTTAAGTTACACTAAAGTTACCCATGAGATAAATATAGTTTACTACTATAAAGTTACTTTGAAAAAGTATTTCCCTACATCCAAACTACTTCGTGAAAAATGATATCTAAAATGTAATTGACTACAGATTGCAAGACTATTATCGCTCAAAAGTCGGATGTTAACAGAAAGTGTAATTCAGCCTATTAAACACAAAAAAGATGTTTCAAGTGAGAATTAGGAAGGTTTGACGCCGAAAACACCACTACATGGCAAAAAAAGTCATGAACTATTGAAAACAGTACCAATATTTGAATTTAGTTAAACTACCACCAAGCTACTGCAAAATGTAATGAAATTACTAGTTGAACTACATGTAGTTCACTACTCCCAACACCGGTAGCTACATTGAAACAAATATATAAACAATTTCAACGATTTTACTGAGTTGCAGTCAAGGACCTCAAGCTGTCTGGCAAATGCAGTATCAAACAGCACACCTTCACTGATGTCATTACCAAGACAGGGATGTCTCCCATCCTCATCACCTCATCAGTGTGTAGCCAGCACTATGTCAGACAGGTGAAAGAAACATAGTGTTACAAAAGTTGTGTGTAATAACAGTGTAATGTCTGATAGTTGTCTTGTTGTGTGTGTTGTTTATGTGACTGTGTCGTGGGCCCTGATGTAGCCCTGATGTAGCCCTGTCACTAAGGAGATAACAACTACATTTGTATTGAATTGAATTGAATAATTGTGTATCTTTATCTCCATTCCTCAGATGTTATGGCTTATAACGGCCGTCTGACCTCTGACCTTTGACGTCATCTCAGCCTTCAGCAATATGATGAGTGCCCACTGTGGAGAGGTCATCTGTACTGTCACCACCGCACAGGTAGGAACTGACACACACACACACACACACACACACACACACACACACACACACACACACACACACACACACTCCATCATTACACAGATTTAATCTGAACACAGATCAACCAACTCAAGATTTACATGAATCCACACTGAAATGTAATTTACATGTTTTATATTTACAGGGCTTGATCATTTGCAGATGAATGATTCGCATGTATTTGACATTTTGCTAGTCCTGTGTCTCTTTCCTAGCCTCTGGATGCTGCTAACCTCAAAGACCTGAGAGTTGCTCTGAATGGCTTCTTGGCCAAAGGAGAGACGCTCAAGCTGGAGACTAAGGTAGGAACTAGGAACTCCCAGAGGAGGCTACTGAATAGCTAATACTAAATATACATAACACCAAGCCACAGTGGATGAAAGAATAATGGAATCACTGTCCACCTACAGAATCTGAAACGTTGACATTTTAGGGGTTCCATTTCTTGTTACTCCAAACTAAAATCCTCACCATAAAGTCTGTGAAATATAGTGATTAATATAGTGATTATGAGCTGGTTTGTACATGCTGCTTCAAGTCTGAATGTCTTCTCTGTTCTCTCTCTACCCAGTCTGACCCCCTCCATCCTGGATGGAATGACAGTCAGCGTCAGGGACAAGCATGTGGACATTTTTACCAAGACAAAGATCCAGAAACGGACCAAGATCATTAGGGAGACCTAATAATTGGCATAGGCTGTGTCCCAAATGGCACCATACTCCCTACACTATGTAGCGCTATAAAGGGCTACGACACCAGGCTGAGGGAATAGGGTGCCATTTGGGGGTATTTCTTTTTGTTTTAAACGTTTTGCTTAATCAACTGGACCTAAGTCCTGTGAATGAATGAGTAGTGGAACAATAGTGGAACAATGTTACAGGGAAATGCCTATGTGTATTATTGCTTCCCAGCTTCAAGCTTAACAGTACAAAGTATTACAGTAAATGTAGTCTTTCTGTTGTCATGTTTGATTTGATATATTTGAATCCTCAATAGTCGACGCCGATGGTGACAGCCAGTCTTACTGGGGTCTGACACATAACGAAAAATACATTACAGACAAAAGACTTTACAATTTACATACATTTAAAACATTAACATATAGTGTATCTGTCAGTTCATACACACAACATGTAACTAATATTAAATATGATGTATTATTAAAACCACTGGATTTGTCCGTTTTTTGGAGTTTATTTGTAGCCAGAGCGAAGCTAGTTGATTTGTAGCTTCGTAAAGGGTGAGGCTAGTTGATGTGTAGCTTCGTAAAGGGTGAGGCTAGTTGATGTGTAGCTTCGTAAAGGTTGAGGCTAGTTGATTTGTAGCTTCGTAAAGGGTGAGGCTAGTTGATTTGTAGCTTCGTAAAGGGTGAGGCTAGTTGATGTGTAGCTTCGTAAAGGGTGAGGCTAGTTGATGTGTAGCTTTGTAAAGGGTGAGGCTAGTTGATTTGTAGCTTCGTAAAGGGTGAGGCTAGTTGATTTGTAGCTTCGTAAAGGGTGAGGCTAGTTGATTTGTAGCTTCGTAAAGGTTGAGGCTAGTTGATTTGTAGCTTCGTAAAGGGTGAGGCTAGTTGATGTGTAGCTTCGTAAAGGTTGAGGCTAGTTGATTTGTAGCTTCGTAAAGGGTGAGGCTAGTTGATGTGTAGCTTCGTAAAGGGTGAGGCTAGTTGATGTGTAGCTTCGTAAAGGGTGAGGCTAGTTGATTTGTAGCTTCGTAAAGGGTGAGGCTAGTTGATTTGTAGCTTCGTAAAGGTTGAGGCTAGTTGATGTGTAGCTTCGTAAAGGTTGAGGCTAGTTGATTTGTAGCTTCGTAAAGGGTGAGGCTAGTTGATGTGTAGCTTCGTAAAGGGTGAGGCTAGTTGATGTGTAGCTTCGTAAAGGGTGAGGCTAGTTGATTTGTAGCTTCGTAAAGGGTGAGGCTAGTTGATTTGTAGCTTCGTAAAGGTTGAGGCTAGTTGATTTGTAGCTTCGTAAAGGGTGAGGCTAGTTGATGTGTAGCTTCGTAAAGGGTGAGGCTAGTTGATGTGTAGCTTCGTAAAGGGTGAGGCTAGTTGATTTGTAGCTTCGTAAAGGTTGAGGCTAGTTGATGTGTAGCTTCGTAAAGGGTGAGGCTAGTTGATTTGTAGCTTCGTAAAGGGTGAGGCTAGTTGATTTGTAGCTTCGTAAAGGGTGAGGCTAGTTGATTTGTAGCTTCGTAAAGGGTGAAGCTAGATGATTTGTAGCTTCGTAAAGGGTGAGGCTAGTTGATGTGTAGCTTCGTAAAGGGTGAGGCTAGTTGATTTGTAGCTTCGTAAAGGTTGAGGCTAGTTGATGTGTAGCTTCGTAAAGGGTGAGGCTAGTTGATTTGTAGCTTCGTAAAGGGTGAGGCTAGTTGATGTGTAGCTTCGTAAAGGGTGAGGCTAGTTGATTTGTAGCTTCGTAAAGGTTGAGGCTAGTTGATGTGTAGCTTCGTAAAGGGTGAGGCTAGTTGATGTGTAGCTTCGTAAAGGGTGAGGCTAGTTGATGTGTAGCTTCGTAAAGGGTGAGGCTAGTTGATTTGTAGCTTCGTAAAGGGTGAGGCTAGTTGATTTGTAGCTTCGTAAAGGGTGAGGCTAGTTGATGTGTAGCTTCGTAAAGGGTGAGGCTAGTTGATGTGTAGCTTCGTAAAGGGTGAGGCTAGTTGATTTGCGGATGCAGTCAAAGAAATGTGTGTAGAAAATATTGCACAAAAATATTTGTTTACAGTTTCAGAGGCAAACTACTGTTTGACAATCAGACAGTGAAGAACTAGCGATGTGACTGAAATGTGAATATGTATGAAACTGTACAGAAAAACTGATGTGAGTTCTGTAAATTAGATTGCTTTCCCACTAACGTCAGGTCAAATGTAGTTATATTACACGGTTTAGTAGATCAAGCAAGTTTCTAATCCTGTACTTAATGTTTGTCATTGTTATACTACCACCTACTGAAAGTACAGTATTAATAAACCTCTGTTTATAAAGGTTCCCACTAGTTACCACAGCCGCAAAGTCAAAATTACCTATATCATAAAATGTTATGAAAACACAAATGAGCTTTTTGGTCTTAATATAAGGTTGCGGTTAGGCATAATGTTAGCAGTGTGGTTAATGTTAGGTTTAATGTTAAGGTTTAAAATCACATTTTAAGAAGATACTTTGTAGAAATAGGCGGGGTTTATGACTGGCTGTCGCTAGTGACGACCGTTTCTAAAACTGTTAACTCATTTCCTGGACACAATGTCCACGATTTCAGAACAAAGGTTACAAACAAAATACATAATATCCTATATTCTTGATCGAAATATGGCTGGATTACATGCCATATTTTTATTATAGTAAATGGCTTTATAGGGCTGCTATGTTTCCTTAAAGTCTGGCGCGCCTGCGCTTTGAGCCCCTCCTATTTTCTAAAAGGAAAAAAAAACGAGGAAAATGGCTGCCTTTCTCATTTAAACCTCTGTCCTAGAAGAATAAATAAATATCAAATACCCGGCGCATAATGTCATCCAGGATCAAGTTAATATCCATGGAATATAAGGCGTAGAATACATGCGTTTTTATGATGTTATGGCGGTCAAGAATGGAAAATCTGTTTCATATTTAACCCTTTGCATTCTATGATCCGCCTACAAATGAGGTTTGTGTTTTCTTAATGTTCTCAAAATGTACTTGCAAATGCAGCAGTTTTCTTAGTGGTATTTCGTTGTAGTAGCGCCCATTGCCCCATTTATACAGCTGTTGTATTGTTGGGTTGTAAACGCATAATAGCGAGACACTACGTTGCGTATTGTATTAGCACCGCCGATATGGTTTTGCAACAATAGCCTGTTTTAATTAATCATGTTGGACAAGATGTTTGGACATAGAATAGATAGTTTATAACATATTCATTACATAGTGATGTGCATCACCAACTTAGGTTCTTAGTGTGTGTGTGTGTGTGTGTGTGTGTGTGTGTGTGTTTATGTGCATGCTCGTAAGTCTGTGTCACACATACCAATTCAATGACTAAACCTGTTTCCCTTTTATTTATATCCCTCAACAGAAAATGATGCACCAAGTCACTAGCAGCAGCAATGACTATTGCATGAGTGGCCTTGCAGAGGAATGTCAACACCCAACCAGCCACTTTGACTTATGTAGCTCGCAATCCAACAAATTCTACCCTTCGCCCCCACCCCCTGCTCTACAGCTGCCCCACCCAAACCTGCACAAGCCCATGCCCTGTCAAATGCAACCAGAGACCCAGAATGAGTTTCACCCTCAGGCAGTGAGGATCCGAGGGTCCTGTGAGGCCCTAACTGGGACAGAGAGCTCCAAGAAAAAGAAAGGAGGCGTCGTCAAGTCCGGCCGTAGAGGGAGACCCTCGGGGACCACTAAGTCAGCCGGTTACCGGACAAGCACCGGACGTCCGTTGGGGACCACGAAAGCTGCGGGGTTCAAGACCAGTCCCGGCAGGCCCTTGGGTACGACCAAAGCGGCGGGCTACAAGGTTAGCCCTGGCAGGCCTCCTGGTAGCATCAAGACTCTGGCTCGGCTCAAGAAACTGGAGTACGGGAGCTGTGATGGTACCAAGAAACTAGGCTTCAGTAACTGCGTCGGCGGAGCCAAGAAACTGGACTATGCCAGCTTCGAAGTGGCACCTTTCCCTTACACCCTGATGCAGAAACGAGGCTTGCGTGAGCCTACTGGCAAAGTGGAGGAAACTAACAAGTAGTTCTTCCTGCGTCTCGTATCTATTGCCTGGAAATCATATTTGAGTGCTTGTCCTAAAGGGTGTTGATGACCAGCAGGGACTCATGTAGCCAAAATATGGGTTGACTTTTGGATATGTCTGGCACTGGTTACTAACGGATGGCTCCTCCTCTCTTCAATGTACTCTGCTGATATCGTCACCATTTACTCTGTCCCTATCCAAAGACTGAAATCGCTCTCTTTTTTTCAATAAGTTTGTTATCTTATTTTACAGAAATTGCATGATAAGGCATATAATAAATACAATCAATATACTTTAGCTAAACAGGAATGAGAGAAATAGCCTACTATTCGTCATTATCTGGTCAAATGATCGCTGTCTGGAGAAGGGTTGATGTTTTGTTTAAATGTTTAAATATTTGACTTTCATTCATCTGTTTATTTCATGCTCTGATATAATGTGCTTTTATCATTAGTAGTTTGCTTGTCCTCCTGATGTTTTCCACATTGAAAATGCATCTGAGTAGAAAACAACACAAAACACACTAGCAAAACATGAATCTTAGTAGGAAACAACACAAAACACACTAGCAAAACATGAATCTTAGTAGGAAACAACACAAAACACACTAGCAAAACATGAATCTTAGTAGGAAACAACACAAAACACACTAGCAAAACATGAATCTTAGTAGGAAACAACACAAAACACACTAGCAAAACATGAATCTTAGTAGGAAACAACACAAAACACACTAGCAAAACATTAATCTTAAGCTTCTCCCAGAGTTCATGTGGCAGTGTTTGTGTCTTTTTGTGTTGTATGGTATGACATATTTTTTATTTGTATTTATACATAGCATATTTATACACAGGATTTCATGCAATATAACATTGTTACGACACGTTTTTTGAAATTTTGCTTGAACTTTTGGGCCTCCCGGGTGGCGCAGCGGTCTAAGGCACTCCATCGCAGTGCTAGATACGTCACTTCAGACCTGAGTTCGATTCCACGCTGTATCATAACCGGCCGTGATCGGGAGTCCCATAGGGCGGTGCACAATTGGCCCAGCGTCGTCCAGGTTAGGGGAGGTTTTGGCCAGGGTAGGCCGTCATTGTAAATAAGAATTTGTTCTTAACGGACTTGCCTAGTTAAATAAAGGTTACAAAAAATTAAAAATAAACTGACACGAACACAGTGCATCTGAAAACCTCTCATAATGCTTATTTGACGACAAAGGAATTGTTATTTCTAACCTTTTGTGAATATGAATGGTTTTGTCTTCTCAATGTACTGTATTATCCTTTATTCTTTGTTCTCACAAGTTAACTATCAATCGATAAAAGCAAACCCAGAATGGTGTTGACTAGGAACGATCCTTTTTAACCAACGGAGAAAATGCTATGTGGTGGAGTATGTGTAACGATAAGATAGTTTTCTGTATGTATGACCAAAAATTAAAGTGAAATGGCCATTCCAAAATGATATTGTCTTGACTGTCACTGATATTTTAATAGTGTAGTGTATAAACAACAGTATAGATCATTTCCATTTGTAAAGTACAGATAAAAATCTATATGTTATCATATCATGGGGTCCAGGTCCCCCTATGAGCCAGTGGACCCCACCTTTATAAAACACTGATTGCATGTCCAACCACTCTAAAATACATATAAGGAATACTGTTTTAATATTGATATTCGCATCCTATAATAATTTTTATAAGAAGATTTACTTACATAAACCTGGGTATTGTGTCTTACATAGGCCTAGAATTACATATGGCCTGTGTTGTGAATCTCATAGAACTGCGAAACCAATATTGAATGAGAGAAAAAAAGAACAACACATTTAAATATAATTTCAACATTAAAACAATGGGCCACTTCGAGAAAAAAAAAAAAATTCTAAACACATGTTCTTCTTTTTGTCTGGGCCTCTGACATTGTAAGTGCATTCTCTTCGCCCTACGTTCTCAGTGACGGCCTCATAAGGTTACAAATCTACAGATTGGTCATCAATGAAGAGCAGCAGAGGCAAATATCCTATCAGGTAATATGATTCAGTAAAATTGGCTATAAAATAATGTCTGTAGCCTATTTGACAACTGTCATTTCGATGTAGCAGTGATGGGCATTGTGCGAAGCTAGTTTATTACAGTAGCAGTAGGACACGACTGCAAGTATGTCGAGCCTTTTGTGTGGCCACTTTGCAAGGCGTATTCTTCTCTTTATAGGCTGCTGTCATTGTTATTTTTAATGCGAACGTAATTGCAGGATACGTGGAAAAAAACGGATAGGCATTCAGCCGAATTAACAATATTATATTACATTGCACCTCATTGACATGGTGTCCAGGGGTCCGATTTTAGTTAGGGCTTTGCCCCCTCCATTGACATGTGTATTGCTGCCGACATGGCCTATTTTATCTGCTGTCAGGCAATATGGCGCATAGTCTATTTTAAAACTTTGACTAGGCCGCATCCGCTTGCGCTGTTTTCCCGTCGACCACTTTCGAACTATTGATCCGTATTCGTTGTGGTCACAGATTTGTCTCTCTCTCTCTCCAACCTCTCTCTGCTATCCAAAATGGAGGAAACAAGTTACGCCTTTGTTGGGATAAGGAAACCAATGGCGCAATGGTTTATCAGTTTGACATACCTTCCACTCACATAACCCCATAATAAATAGTATTTATCTAGCCAAGGGTTTCGTGTATGTTGACTAAAAGCCATGAGGGGATATAGTAGCATGTGGATGTGTGAGTGTGAGTGTGACTAGACCAGTGTGCTGACTGAGGATGATAGGTTGAGAGTGCCCGGGCCCGATGTGCTGTGATCCGCGGCTCCGCAGACAGGGGGGTTGGGTGGCTGTGCGGATTGGTTGTTCAGCTCTGCTCGCCAACACAGCCAGTCCGTCTAGCAGGGCTCTTTTAACATAACTAGAGGGGCATTTCGACAGCCCGCAAAACAACCATGTAGTAAAAATGATATTGTAATTGCCAGGGACTAAGGTGGTGAACGCTACACTGACTTTTGATGCACTAAAATGGAAGGTTTAATTTTTTTGGGGTCTATTGGTGACTGTTTTGGAAAGGCCGCCGCTGGTGAGATAGGACAGGAGGTGAAGGAGAGAGAATGAGAGCTGTTGGTCTTTCTTGGCCTAGTGCTGCTGCTACTGCTGGGATTGTGCAGATCCGCTTTCACAAATCGAAAAAAACACACGCTTCATGCCCCAATCTGAAAGACCCGCAGTTGGTTTTATTGTGACCGACCTCCAAATGGTAAGATTATTGCGTTTTTTAATACAGACGATGTTTTTAAACGTTTTGAACCGTCCTTTTGTGAGTTAGAATGGATGCTTCCTATGTCGGTTTATAGGCTCTGTGTAGGCTACTTGTGTGAGCCATTCTGTATGATGGCTTTGACTGTATTGACTCCCCTACAGACAGTCAGGCTGGCAGCGCGATCAATGTGGCACAGATCTATCATTTCAGTATTTGCGATCGTTCTATTTTGATATAAAAAAACAGAACGAGTAGATATGATTTTATTGTGAACGGGGCAGAGCACACCGGTCGCTCGCTGGGTTTTCCTGATCTTTTTGTCTTCTCTGCTGCCACTACGGACGGCCTTCAGAGGGGAAGCCATGCAAATGTCGTGTTATTACGTGTAGGCTATGCGGTAGTCTTTCTTTATGTTATTGTCGCGTGGAATGTGAGTTGTTATTTACACACAGACAGTATGGTTTATATACATTCTTGTGTTTTTAAACAATTGTTTTGTAACATTGTAGCTATTTCAAACAGTGCATGAGTCTGAACCATATGAATTGACCACACTGTAGCTGGATAGGAAAAACCTGGTTGTTTGCTAGAAGGTTTACCTCAACCACCCTAACCTGCATGTTCTTTTACAATGACAGGAAGGAGCCATGACAACATGAATTCTTCATACAGACGGGCTGTTCGGGGTGGCTCAGCTTCAGCCACATCTTACAGCTCAGGCCAGCCAGAGCTGAGGCCCCCCAATCGCCTCTCAGTTTCCACCACTTCGTATAGAAACCAGTGCAACAGCAGCGCCAAGCGTGGCTCAACAGACCAACCTTCGACTGCCATGCAACTGTCAACCTCTGCTCTCAAACAGGCACCTAGCTACGGATATAACCAGGCAGAGAGGGAGAGGCCCCACTGCTACAGTCCTCTGCTGAGGCTCCAGGACCTCTCCACTATGGTACACAGACCTGGGTCTGATCTGGGACCCGGGCCCCAGCCCAAGGACCTCCATGCCAGGAACCATTTGCACTCTCACAGCCCAGTGGGAGGCTCTAGTTTTGGGGCTCCCCTGGTCCGACTGCCCCCCTCTACTGGTAACGAGGAGACAGAACCCTACGAGGATTCCATCCAGGATCAGAACGGTTTCTCTCCAGTTAGTTCTGATAGTTTGGAGCGCTGCTCTCCCATCCCCAACGGATACCTGCATTTCGAGTCCACCTTGTTTGACAGTGGGGACAGGGAGGACGAGGACGAGGAGGAAGAGTTGGTACCTTTTCAACAACACTCTTCTAAGTCCGCCAGAGACAGAACAGTCACAGACTCTAACACCACTTCTGGTTCAGGGGTAGACCATAACAGCACATACAAACCCTCTGTTCTCAACCTGATGTCTAAGAGTCTATCTGAACTGGACCCTACTCTGAGCCCCAGTGCCCTGCCTGACATGTCCATGGGGGATGGCTGGAGTATGGACCAGGACTCTGACAGTGACAGTGACAGTGAGATGACAGGAGACACACATGACAATGGTCTCATCTCACCTGTTGGAACCAACTCTAATGTGAGTTCTGTCTCTTACTGATGATGATGATGATGGTAATAATAATAACCCCCAGGGAAGATGCATCCTGGGTAGCTCTAAAAGATATCTTATCTGACATTATCTTCAGTTCTGTAAATACTGTGTAGTCTCCTGGAACAGTATTTGTCAAGAAGATATTTTTATTGTTTTGATTTGGCGTACACTATATGCTGATCAACCATATAGGCTAGTTTTATATTAAGCAAAATAATATTGATTTGATAAGAGTATTTGTTTCACATTTGAATTTGAGATGCTAAAATTAAATGTTGAACAACATATAATAAGATACAAGAAATCCCTTTTACCCTCAGAGTTTTGAACTGTCAAAGGGATGATCCTATATGTGTAATAAGTCCTTTGTTTATTTTTTTGTTCAGCCCAACAGCCCAAAGAAGAAGCCCCTCCCAGCAGTGCAGTACTTGGAAGGAGATCTGGTCTGGGCCAAGTTCAACCGCCGCCCCTGGTGGCCCTGTAGAGTTGCCATAGATCCTCTGGAGGGGATACACACACGCATGAAAGGTGGGAAGATGTATTATTGGTGTTGGATCTAAACGTATCACAGGATGGGTGTATTATTAAGTTAGGGCATGAAGCATTGATTAAAAGTGGGAAGGAAGTGAAGCTCTCCTCTGGGTTCCTTGAGGGAAGGAAGGGAAGCTCACCTCTGGGTTCTATACGGGAAGGAAGGGAAGCTCTCCTCTGGGTTCTATACTGGAAGGAAGGGAAGCTCTCCTCTGGGTTCTATACGGGAAGGAAGGGAAGCTCTCCTCTGGGTTCTATGGGGGAAGGAAGGGAAGCTCTCCTCTGGGTTCTATGGGGGAAGGAAGGGAAGCTCACCTCTGGGTTCTATACTGGAAGGAAGGGAAGCTCTCCTCTGGGTTCTATGGGGGAAGGAAGGGAAGCTCTCCTCTGGGTTCTATGGGGGAAGGAAGGGAAGCTCACCTCTGGGTTCTATACTGGAAGGAAGGGAAGCTCTCCTCTGGGTTCTATGGGGGAAGGAAGGGAAGCTGTCCTATGGGTTCTATGGGGGAAGGAAGTTAAGCTCTCCTCTGTTCTGTGGGGGAAGGAAGGGAAGCTCTCCTCTGTGTTCTGTGGGGGAAGGAAGGGAAGCTCTCCTCTGGGTTCTGTGGGGGAAGGAAGTTAAGTTCTCCTCTGGGTTCTGTGGGGGAAGGAAGTTAAGTTCTCCTCTGGGTTCTGTGGGGGAAGGAAGTGAAGCTCTCCTCTGGGTTCTGTGGGGGAAGGAAGTTAAGTTCTCCTCTGGGTTCTGTGGGGGAAGGAAGTGAAGCTCTCCTCTGGGTTCTGTGGGGGATATAACAGCTAGAGAAGAAATAACCACCTGGATCTAAAATGTGTTGTCCACAATCACTCCAAAGTGGACATAGTTTGTGGTATATAAGGGCATATGGGGGCATCCTCCGACAGTTATCTACAAACTACTTCAAGTCAATGTATCAGCTCAGTTTGTCTTTGTGTAATTCAAGCATTTAAAAGCTTTTGAGTTTCTCCTATAACATTTTGTATCAATGTTAAAACAAGTTGTCTTTGTGTTTTCTGTTGTTCCAGTCCCCAGTCGTCGTCCTTGTCGTATGTATTACGTGGAGACTGTGGCAGAGATGGCAGACCATGCCTGGGTACCTGGGAAAGTTACCTACCCCTTCACAGGAGGAGAGCAGTTCACAGACCTGCCTGTGCTGAGACGGAGAGGGAAACAGAGGGAAAAGGACTACAAATACACAGTAACTGACCACAGACTGTCATCTCCTGTTGCTTTTAATTTAGCTCACATTGTGTGGTGCTGTTAGTAGAGATATGTTTAAAGTCCCAAATCGCTTTTTGTCGTTGTAAAGGTGCAGAATAGTTTCATTGCGTGTCTCACAAAACATATCTGGAAGATTATACTCACACTATCTATTCCACAAAGACAACAACTCCATATAGTTTAGAAACAAGGACATCTTTGAGAGTTGGCCGCTTTTGTCCTGATGTTTGTCTTCTCTCCGCTGTAGATACCCAAGCGCCTGTTGGAGTCGTGGAAAGTCAGCGTGCTGGAAGCTGAGTTTCTCCTACCTGACCTGCTGAAGAATACTGCTGTCTCTTCTTCCATGGCCTTTAACTGTGGAGAGCGGGTGTCCTCCCCACTGCCTGATGAAAAAACATCCGAGGCCCCCTCTTGTTCCTCCTTTAACCTCACTGCACCCCCCTCCCTCAGCCCTCACCCCAACAGAAACAAACATCCCCCTGCTGCCAACCTGATCGTAGCGAACGACAGTAGCAGCAAAAAGAAACCCTGCCAGAAGAAGAAGAAGAAGAGGAAGGGTTTGGCGGAGATCTTTGGTCATATAGCTGGAAGTCCCACAGAGTCATTAAGCATCCTAGACCTGGCCAACCAAATGCCTGCTGCCTCAGCTGATCCACTGAAAGAAGAAGATCCCAAGGACTCTCCGTACGCAGACCTGGATTCTGTACCAACCATTGTGCGTCCCAAACGGTCTGAGAAACCTGCTATAGAAGACACAGAGAAACCGTCTGAACCCTCAAAAGAGGAGGCAGAGAAAGGGGGTAAGAAGGAGCGGGCTACTCCTCCTGAAAAGGCCAAAGACAAGCGTGTGGTCATGGTGGTTCCTAGACATGTAGTTCCTATATCCTCATCCCCAAGCATTTTAGCAAACAAATCTCTTTTAAATTACAGAACTACAAAAAACACAAATGTTTTACAGTCAAAACAGAAGTTGGGCAGCTCTTCTGAACGGAAGAATAAAAAGGATCATGATACGCACTCTCTGCATCTCCCTGCCAGCAGACGTCTGATGACCAGGGCCCTGAAAGCAGAGAAGGAGACAGAACTCAAAGAGGCTCTGCTGGCCTCAAGCCAAAACTTGAGAGACGATCGGCTTAATGTGCATTCTTCTGATGATGATGATGATGATGTGAGCGATAACGTTCAGATCAGAACAGAGTTGTCTACTAGCAGGGATTCTTCACCAGACAAAGCCAGATCCTCTGCTAGTCACAGCTCTCCTAAAAAACAGGCCGAGTCTGATTGGAAGCACCTCCACAACGGCTCGTGGAAAAACTCTGAAGATGTGACTCCAGGGTCCAGTAAGCCTGTCATAACCCCTATTAAGGTCAAGGAAGAGAACATTGTCTCAGACATATCCTCCTGTTCTTCCCCCACCTCCTCTCTGTCTCCCATGGACGCTTTCCAAGATATCAAGGAGCTGTCATTCAAATCCTTAGTGAAGGAAGAGAGCGACTCTGGGGACTCTAACACTAACTTTAAACCTGAGCCTAATTACAAGTTCAGTACTTTCCTGATGCTCCTGAAGGACATGCATGATAGCAGGGAGAAAGAGGGCAAGCCTCTGACCATGCCTCCCTCGCCAGACCTCATCAAGGAAGAACCCATGGTCATACCCACCGCCCAACCACCAGACGACCCCCTTAACGCTGCTGCTGGCGGGGACTGGATGCCAGCGGGGACCAAAATCCAAAACGGCCAGCATGCGAGCACGCCAACAACCAAGAGAACACCGGCCAAACCCAAGTCTAAAAATAAACCCATCGTGAAAAACGAAACGTACAAAGTTGAAGGGAAAACAGTGCTGGCTCAGATGGTGGCGAACGCGGTGGAGAAGCAGCAGCGGAGGAAGCCGAAGCCTCCAGCCAAGCTCCGGGCCACCATCGCCGGTCTCTCTCCCGAGATGGCTGACCTAGCCTGGGGGAGGGAGTTTGTCTCTGGGCACGCTGACCTGGCTGAGCCTGGCCTCGGCCCTCCTCTTCCTCCTGTCCCCTCCGCTGTTGACTCCTCATCCTACCTCGACAAGAGCCCGGGTACCAAAGTGGCCCCTAAGAAGCGCTGGCAGACGTTTGCACAGCAGGGGCCAGTGAAGCCAGGGAAGGATGCAGGTGCTCTGGGTGGGGTGGCCTCACCGCAGGGGCCTGTGGAGGTGAATGGGATCTACAGAGACGGTCAGGGAGGGACACCAGACTGCATCAGGTCCCATGAGCTGAACCTGGGGATGGAGAAGCAAGATGACACATCAGGTAAGACATGGCTTTCAGAACCAGCAGTGTTTTATTCAACAGTTTGCTTTTTATTTTTGGAGATTGATTTGATTGATTGATTATTTGTTCCCACAGCACATTCTGAAAACAAACGGCTGAGGAAACCCAGCAAAAGACTGCTGGAATCCACAGAGGAGGAACAATTCTTCTCCCCGAAGAAAAAACTAAAGAAACCTCTGGAATCTTCCAAAACTCCTCTGAGCCCTTCCACAGTTCCAGGCCCCGCCCTGCTAACATCCATCTCTATCCCCAGCCCCATCCCCACCCCTGGCCCTACCTCTGGGGAGCCAGCCAGCCCCACCCCTGGCCCTACCTCTGGGGAGCCAGCCAGCCCCACCCCTGGCCCTACCTCTGGGGAGCCAGCCAGCCCCACCCCTGGCCCTACCTCTGCGGAGCCAGCCAGCCCCACCCCTGGCCCTACCTCTGGGGAGCCAGCCAGCCCCACCTTTGGCCCTACCTCTGGGGAGCCAGCTATCACCACCCATGGCCCTAACTCTGGGAAGCCAGCCATCACCACCCTTGCCCCTACCTCTGGAGAGCCAACCATCACCACCCCTGACCCTAACTCTGGAGAGCCAGCCAGCACCAAGGCCCTAGCAGGGCTGAAACAGAGTCTGTCTGTCTGTGTTATAAAATCATTATCCAAACAACCCTCAGCAGTGACCTCTTTCTCTACTGAATCATCATCATCAGATGGGACAAACCCTCCTCTGCCCTCTGGTAAGCAACATCTCCAAAAACTTCTCTCAATAGGCAATGCTGTCTTATTTAATACAAGAGGCAGGTATATTCTATTGGGAAAGTAGTTCCATTGGGAGAGTAGTTCTATTGGGAGAGTAGTTCCATTGGGAGAGTAGTTCCATTGGGAGAGTAGTTCCATTGGGAGAGTAGTTCTATTGGGAGAGTAGTTCCATTGGGAGAGTAGTTCCATTGGTGAGAGTAGTTCCATTGGGAGAGTAGTTCCATTGGGAGAGTAGTTCCATTGGGAGAGTAGTTCCATTGGTGAGAGTAGTTCCATTGGGAGAGTAGTTCCATTGGGAGAGTAGTTCTATTGGGAGAGTAGTTCCATAGGGAGAGTAGTTCCATTGGGAGAGTAGTTCCATTGGGAGAGTAGTTCCATTGGGAGAGTAGTTCCATAGGGAGAGTAGTTCTATTGGGAGAGTAGTTCCATTGGGAGAGTAGTTCCATTGGGAGAGTAGTTCCATTGGGAGAGTAGTTCCATAGGGAGAGTGGTTCTATTGGGAGAGTAGTTCCATAGGGAGAGTAGTTCCATTGGGAGAGTAGTTCCATTGGGAGAGTAGTTCCATTGGTGAGAGTAGTTCCATTGGGAGAGTAGTTCCATTGGGAGAGTAGTTCCATAGGGAGAGTAGTTCCATTGGGAGAGTAGTTCCATTGGGAGAGTAGTTCCATTGGGAGAGTAGTTCCATTGGGAGAGTAGTTCCATTGGGAGAGTAGTTCCATAGGGAGAGTAGTTCTATTGGGAGAGTAGTTCCATTGGGAGAGTAGTTCTATTGGGAGAGTAGTTCCATTGGGAGAGTAGTTCCATAGGGAGAGTAGTTCCATAGGGAGAGTAGTTCCATTGGAGAGTAGTTCCATTGGGAGAGTAGTTCCATTGGGAGAGTAGTTCCATAGGGAGAGTAGTTCCATAGGGAGAGTGGTTCCATTGGAGAGTAGTTCCATTGGGAGAGTAGTTCCATTGGGAGAGTAGTTCCATAGGGAGAGTAGTTCTATTGGGAGAGTAGTTCCATTGGGAGAGTAGTTCCATTGGGAGAGTAGTTCCATTGGGAGAGTAGTTCCATAGGGAGAGTGGTTCTATTGGGAGAGTAGTTCCATAGGGAGAGTAGTTCCATTGGGAGAGTAGTTCCATTGGGAGAGTAGTTCCATTGGTGAGAGTAGTTCCATTGGGAAAGTAGTTCCATTGGGAGAGTAGTTCTATTGAGAGAGTAGTTCCATTGGGAGAGTAGTTCCATAGGGAGAGTAGTTCCATAGGGAGAGTAGTTCCATTGGAGAGTAGTTCCATAGGGAGAGTAGTTCCATAGGGAGAGTAGTTCCATTGGAGAGTAGTTCCATTGGGAGAGTAGTTCTATTGGGAAAGTAGTTCCATAGGGAGAGTAGTTCCATTGGGAGAGTAGTTCCATTGGGAGAGTAGTTCCATAGGGAGAGTAGTTCTATTGGGAGAGTAGTTCCATTGGGAGAGTAGTTCCATTGGGAGAGTAGTTCCATTGGGAGAGTAGTTCCATAGGGAGAGTAGTTCTATTGGGAGAGTAGTTCCATTGGGAGAGTAGTTCTATTGGGAGAGTAGTTCCATTGGGAGAGTAGTTCCATAGGGAGAGTAGTTCCATTGGGAGAGTAGTTCCATTGGGAGAGTAGTTCCATTGGAGAGTAGTTCCATTGGTGAGAGTAGTTCCATAGGGAGAGTAGTTCTATTGGGAGAGTAGTTCCATAGGGAGAGTAGTTCTATTGGGAGAGTAGTTCCATTGGGAGAGTAGTTCTATTGGGAGAGTAGTTCCATTGGGAGAGTAGTTCCATTGGTGAGAGTAGTTCCATTGGGAGAGTAGTTCCATAGGGAGAGTAGTTCCATTGGGAGAGTAGTTCTATTGGGAGAGTAGTTCCATTGGGAGAGTAGTTCCATTGAGAGAGTAGTTCCATAGGGAGAGTAGTTCCATTGGGAGAGTAGTTCCATTGGGAGAGTAGTTCCATTGGGAGAGTAGTTCCATTGGGAGAGTAGTTCCATTGGGAGAGTAGTTCCATTGGTGAGAGTAGTTTCATTGGGAAAGTAGTTCCATTGGGAGAGTAGTTCTATTGGGAGAGTAGTTCCATTGGGAGAGTAGTTCCATTGGGAAAGTAGTTCCATTGGGAGAGTAGTTCTATTGGGAGAGTAGTTCCATTGGGAGAGTAGTTCCATTGGGAGAGTAGTTCCATAGGGAGAGTAGTTCTATTGGGAGAGTAGTTCCATTGGGAGAGTAGTTCCATTGGGAGAGTAGTTCCATTGGGAGAGTAGTTCTATTGGGAGAGTAGTTCCATTGGGAGAGTAGTTCCATTGGGAGAGTAGTTCCATAGGGAGAGTAGTTCCATTGGGAGAGTAGTTCCATTGGGAGAGTAGTTCCATTGGGAGAGTAGTTCCATAGGGAGAGTAGTTCTATTGGGAGAGTAGTTCCATAGGGAGAGTAGTTCCATTGGGAGAGTAGTTCTATTGGGAGAGTAGTTCCATAGGCAGAGTAGTTCCATTGGGAGAGTAGTTCTATTGGGAGAGTAGTTCCATAGGGAGAGTAGTTCTATTGGGAGAGTAGTTCCATTGGGAGAGTAGTTCTATTGGTGAGAGTAGTTCTATTGGGAGAGTAGTTCCATAGGGAGAGTAGTTCTATTGGGAGAGTAGTTCCATTGGGAGAGTAGTTCTATTGGTGAGAGTAGTTCTATTGGGAGAGTAGTTCCATAGGGAGAGTAGTTCCATAGGGAGAGTAGTTCCATAGGGAGAGTAGTTCCATTGGGAGAGTAGTTCCATAGGGAGAGTAGTTCCATTGGGAGAGTAGTTCCATTGGGAGAGTAGTTCCATTGGGAGAGTAGTTCTATTGGGAGAGTAGTTCTATTGGGAGAGTAGTTCTATTGGGAGAGTAGTTCCATTGGGAGAGTAGTTCTATTGGGAGAGTAGTTCTATTGGGAGAGTAGTTCCATTGGGAGAGTAGTTCCATTGGGAGAGTAGTTCTATAGGGAGAGTAGTTCCATTGGGAGAGTAGTTCCATTGGGAGAGTAGTTCCATTGGGAGAGTAGTTCCATTGGGAGAGTAGTTCCATTGGGAGAGTAGTTCCATTGGGAGAGTAGTTCCATTGGGAGAGTAGTTCCATTGGGAGAGTAGTTCCATTGGGAGAGTAGTTCTATTGGGAGAGTAGTTCCATTGGGAGAGTAGTTCTATTGGGAGAGTAGTTCCATTGGGAGAGTAGTTCCATTGGGAGAGTAGTTCTATTGGGAGAGTAGTTCCATTGGGAGAGTAGTTCTATTGGGAGAGTAGTTCCATTGGAGAGTAGTTCCATTGGGAGAGTAGTTCCATTGGGAGAGTAGTTCCATAGGGAGAGTAGTTCCATTGGTGAGAGTAGTTCCATTGGGAGAGTAGTTCTATTGGGAGAGTAGTTCCATTGGGAGAGTAGTTCCATTGGAGAGTAGTTCTATTGGGAGAGTAGTTCTATTGGGAGAGTAGTTCTATTGGGAGAGTAGTTCATTGGGAGAGTAGTTCCATTGGGAGAGTAGTTCCATTGGGAGAGTAGTTCCATAGGGAGAGTAGTTCCATTGGGAGAGTAGTTCCATTGGGAGAGTAGTTCCATTGGGAGAGTAGTTCTATTGGGAGAGTAGTTCTATTGGGAAAGTACTGTAGTTCTGTAGTGAAAGTAGATATTTTGGTAAAGTAGTTATGATAATGAAAACAAATCCTCATATTTTCATATTCAGTAGATTTAGGGTATTTAAATGTCTGTTCATTCCCCAGCCCCAGTATCCCTGGATAGGAAGAGGCCAAGGAAGCCATCTCACAAGGTCCTGGAATGCACCATAGAAGAAGTGTCACTCAGTCCTCCAAAGAAGAAGGAGTTGAAGAAGCAGAGTGGACAGACAGAGGAGAAGACAGAAGTCAGGAACACTCAGGTAAGGCTGAAGGAACTAATCAACAGCCATATTAACACAACTATACTGCTACAGTACCACTCGGAAACTGATCTAATTATCTCATTTCTATGACAGGTTAAGTCTGTGAAGAAAGAAGTGCCTGTATCCAGCGTGACAACTCCAGAGAGCGTGGTTTCTCTGCAGGGCTCCTCCCCTGAACGGCCCCCTAGCCCTATGGTGCTCCTCACCCCCAAGGAAGAGAACGAGAAGATCAGTCCTGGGGTTGGAGGAGAGAGCCACACCAACGGAGAGAGAACACCCAAACCTGAGGTCAGCATAAACACCTCGTTGTCTTTTTCAACCTGTATGAAAAGATGACTAGTTTCATGTTATTGATGTCAGTATTCACCTGAGGTATAATTGTACCAGTACTGTAAAACAGGATGCTAAGCCCCCACACCTTAACCAATATGCTGTGTATTAACTTATGTATTAATGTGTAATGAAACCTCTCCTCTCCTCCAGGTGTTCTCTCCTGGTCTGAATGACAGTTTCTCCCTACCTGGGGAAGGGTCCCTGGTCTCCAGCACTAAGAAGAACACAGGAGAGAAAGGAGGAGCTGCGTCCATGAAGGAGAATGTCTGTCAGGTAGGTCAACCAACAACATACCACAACCTTTCTATTTTGTAGTGGCAGAAACAGTCAAAATAGCTCTAACCTTGATTTCCAGGCTTTCTCACATTAGTTCAGAAATAGACGTTCCCAATAGCCGAGTGATGAATGAAATTTGAGAGTATTGTAACACAAAATATGTGTGTGTGTGTGTATGTGTGTGTGTGTCTTGCAGGTGTGTGAGAGGACAGGTGAGCTGCTGCTGTGTGAGAGCCAGTGCTGTGGGGCATTCCACCTGCAGTGTATCGGCCTATCAGAAGCCCCCAGAGGGAAGTTTATCTGTAGTGAATGCACTATAGGTGAGTCTCTACCTATACACCTGTCTGTACATTTACATTTGAGTCATTTAGCAGACGCTCTTATCCAAGCAATTAGGGTTGAATGCCTTGCTCAAGGGAACAGATGTTTCACCTAGTCAGCTTAGGGATTCGAACCAGCAACCTTTCGGTTGCTAGGCTACCTGGCACCATACAGAGCCATATACACCTGGTGCAGCCTCACCTATACACACATTCACCTTGACTTAACACTGTGTTACTGAGTTCTTACACCTGTGCAGTGATACTGCCATGCTCATAGACCATATCTCTGCATCTGACAGAGGTATTCTGTATCAATACCCACAATGTATGTAAGCTGCTTTGGTGTATCACAAAGCTAAGAGTGTATCCTTTCCATTGCAGGGGTCCACACATGCTTTGTGTGTAAGAAGTCTGGCGACGGTGTGAAGAGGTGCATGGTGCCTGTATGTGGGAAGTTCTACCACAACGAGTGTATCCTGAAACACACACCCACCCAGCCCCAGAATAAAGGGGTTCGCTGCTCCCTCCACGTCTGTCTGTCCTGCCACATCACCAACCCCCTCAATCCCTGCACTTCCAAAAGTAGGTTCCACTTCCACTCTGCTTTGATAGAACCAGGGGTAAAGTAGAATTCATTTCTTCCTGGTACGAGACCTCCTATATGTGCATGCGTGCACCAACATTTGTGCACTCTTAACTCAATAGGATTTCTGTGGGTCTAGTCGTAAAGATTTGTCATTTAACTTTTATAATGTATGACCTTTTATTGTGGTATAAACACAGCCAGTCATGATGTTTTTATCTGATTGTCAAGAGGTGGAAGAAACGCACACTTATTTAGGCGAAGGTGCTGGCTAGCGGAGTAGAACACTTAAAAAATAAAGAAGAGTCACACTCTAGGAGCTCAGATGCAAAAATATTTTATGTCCAACATTTCAACAGACAAGCTGTCTTCATTAGGGTTCATCTGATTGTCAAACAATCACTTCATAGGTCTCCTTTATTAGGCTGCACGTTCATCCTCTCTGAACGTTCAGTATTTCCAGCCTCCAAACAGTGGTGAATGTTACACCAAAAAGGGTTTATGACGTTTGGCGATTGTCATTAGGCCAGAATTTATGCGTCCGCTGCTGTCCGCGCGTGTCGCGGTATCAGCAACTTATTTCTGCCTTGACAAAATGTCAGTGTTCTCGTCGAACCACGTTGCATTTTTGGAGCATAGGCTAAACCACCTGCTTTCAAGTCCATTCGCTAATTGTTCATGCCTCTGACATATAATAATGATAAATAGTGGTATGAAGGCCTACAGTTTTTTGGGACATTTTGTTTGAATTATTGTGATAAGCTCATGTTACTTTCACCCCTGGACAGAGTAGAAATAGATCTACACTCTAGGTTCTGTTTACATTGGAAGTGACACGGTTAGAGTCGATTTGAATGTGATTTTTATGGGATGGAAAAACGATTGCTACAGTAGAATTGAAACGTATCAGGTAGGGTGAAAACCTGTAACGTGATTGGAGGACTAAGATTAGCTACAAACATTACTGCCGATCTGTTTGTCTGGGATGGGATCCTAGATTCTAACATGGCTGTAGAGATGCTTTGGTGTGTGTTGTTTTTGACCTGTGTTCCTCTTCTAGGTCGTCTGACCCGCTGCGTGCGTTGCCCTGTGGCGTACCACGCTAACGACTACTGTATGGCGGCGGGCAGCGTAGTCCTGGCCAACAACAGCTTCCTGTGTCCCAATCACTTCATCCCCCGCAAGAACTACAAGAACCACGAACACATCAACGTCAGCTGGTGCTTCGTCTGCTCAGAAGGTTGGTGACTGGTTGGGTTGCTGTTAATGTTTTAGTTTAGTTTATTCATTTGACCATTTTAAAGAACAAGCACACATAAAACCTGAAAAAGCCATACATGAAGAAAATCCTCGAGGATAACACACAATGAAGTCTGGGACATATTTCCATTGTGGTCCTCTTAAGACAAGATGGCTGGACAAGATCCAACACAGTATGGCAGTGAAATAATACAACAAAAACATAGAAGAAGAACATCTATCTCATCATTCCAGTTACATCATAGGGGTTATTCAAATGGGCACAGAGGACATCAAACATGTTTTTACTTTATTTTTAAAGCTGTCCAGAGAGGATGGTGTTTTTATAGGCAGAGGCAACTCATTCCATTCTGAGGCTCCAGTATACAAGAAAGTACCTTTCCCAGCATTACTCCTGAACCTGTAGAAGCACACATCAGCAACACCTGATCTGGTGCTGTGATTGTGTACATCCCTAACACGAGGAAAGTAATCACTTAGATATCTGGGCACAGGACCATAAATACTCCTGTAAACCAAACCTAGTCTAATCTGGGACACCCTAGCCTCAACATGCAGCCAGTTTAGTTCCTGAAAGCAGCTCCTGCCTATGTGAGTACGTGGACTCACCTTCAATACTACCCTGATCAGCTTATTCTGGGCTATCTGGAGCTTCCCCTTCATAAGTTTAGATAAGCCCCCAAACCAGGAAGTATTAGCGTAGTCAAAATGGCATTGAATGAGGGCAATAGCTAGCACTTTCATGGAGTCCTTATCAAGCAGCTTGGACTTTCTAGCCAAAAACTTAGTCCTGGCATTAACCTTCCCTAGCACTTTATTGGCCATGCTCACACCTCCCAAGCTTCCATCAAGGATAAATCACAAGTAGCTAACAGAGGTTTTAGTAGACAGCACCTCACCCCCTAACTCCACTCGGATTTCAGACGACCTACACAATTTAGGTCTGGATCCAAAAATAATTGCTTCAGTTTTCCCTAAGTGCAGAGATAGCTTATTATCTCCAAGCCATTTGCTAATGTTAATAAGCTCTCTGCTAAGTATGCTCTCCAACATAGTTTTACTTTTGTGAGGCACCAGAAGTGTAGAGTCATCCGCATAAAGAAGAAGACGGCAAGAACAAGCATCTTTCATATCATTAATATACAATAAAAACAGCAGAGGCCCAAGCACGCTCCCCTGCGGAACGCCACAACTCATTGGTTTTGCCTGAGACAGTGAACCATTAACCTCTACTACTTGCTCCCTTCCTGATCAATAGGACTTGATTGGTTGGTTGATTGAGTGTTGTCAGTGTTCCAGAGTCCATTATGCAAGGAGGAAGGAACCCGAATACAAATGTGGTGGTATTGTTATTAGAGGTAGAGTAATAATAGGAGTATGAGTGTGGTGGAAATCATATGTGGAGGACCTACGCTCCTCACAGAGTAAAAAGATTGTAGTGAAACATAAAGTGAAAAGAAGCATTCAGCCTCCCGTTCTGAGGTCATTGGGTCAGATCTGATTTGACTTGGTGTTTGAGCTTCACCTCCTCCTTTCTCCCTGCAGGAGGCAGTCTGTTGTGCTGCGAGTCTTGTCCTGCTGCCTTCCACCAAGAGTGTCTGAACATCGAGATGCCTGAGGGTAGCTGGTTCTGCAACGACTGCAAGGCCGGGAAGAAACCACACTTCAAGGACATCCTCTGGGTTAAAGTGGGAAGATACAAGTAAGAAACACTGTTCTGTAGAAATAGTATCCATGCTTTTGGTCAGAACCAACTGAGTGACACTTTAATCCCGGGTCAACATATAAAAAAGTAGCTCAAGAGCAGAACCTGAAACCCAGTCGTGTTGTTATTGATCAGAATCTCTATCCGTGTGTATAATCTGCCTCTACACTGAGTATACCAAACATAAGGAACATCATCCTAACATTCAGTTGCTGCCACACCGGCAGTAATGAGTCATGACCGCAGTAAAATTCTACGTGACCACTTAGTAACGGTAATCTCCTTTTATGCGCTCTGGACACGCGTTGGTAGTACTCAAATTGCTAATTATCATCAGGTTGCTAATGGCCTGGTACTCAGGGTTCTATTGTCCCTCCATCAGGTTGCTAATGGCCTGGTACTCAGGGCTCTATTGTCCCTCCATCAGATCCTAATGGCCTGGTACTCAGGGCTGTATTGTCCCTCCATCAGGTTGCTAATGGCCTGGTACTCAGGGCTCTATTGTCCCTCCATCAGGTTGCTAATGGCCTGGTACTCAGGGTTCTATTGTCCCTCCATCAGGTTGCTAATGGCCTGGTACTCAGGGCTCTATTGTCCCTCCATCAGGTCCTAATGGCCTGGTACTCAGGGCTCTATTGTCCCTCCATCAGGTTGCTAATGGCCTGGTAGTCAGGGCTCTATTGTCCCTCCATCAGGTTGCTAATGGTCTGGTACTCAGCGCTCTATTGTCCCTCCATCAGGTTGCTAATGGCCTGGTACTCAGGGCTCTATTGTCCCTCCATCAGGTCCTAATGGCCTGGTACTCAGGGCTCTATTGTCCCTCCATCAGGTTGCTAATGGCCTGGTAGTCAGGGCTCTATTGTCCCTCCATCAGATCCTAATGGCCTGGTACTCAGGGCTCTATTATCCCTCCATCAGGTTGCTAATGGCCTGGTACTCAGGGCTTTATTGTCCCTCCATCAGGTTGCTAATGGTCTGGTACTCAGGGCTCTATTATCCCTCCATCAGGTTGCTAATGGCCTGGTACTCAGGGCTCTATTGTCCCTCCATCAGGTCCTAATGGCCTGGTACTCAGGGCTCTATTGTCCCTCCATCAGGTCCTAATGGCCTGGTACTCAGGGCTCTATTGTCCCTCCATCAGGTCCTAATGGCCTGGTACATTTACATTTACATTTAAGTCATTTAGCAGACGCTCTTATCCAGAGCGACTTACAAATTGGTGCATTCACCTTATGATATCCAGTGGAACAACCACTTTACAATAGTGCATCTAAATCTTTTAAGGGGGGGGGGTTAGAAGGATCACTTTATCCTATCCTAGGTATTCCTTAAAGAGGTGGGGTTTCAGGTGTCTCCGGAAGGTGGTGATTGACTCCGCTGTCCTGGCGTCGTGAGGGAGCTTGTTCCACCATTGGGGTGCCAGAGCAGCGAACAGTTTTGACTGGGCTGTGCGGGAACTGTGCTTCCTCAGAGGTAGTGAGGCGAGCAGGCCAGAGGTGGATGAACGCAGTGCCCTTGTTTGGGTGTAGGGCCTGATCAGAGCCTGAAGGTACGGAGGTGCCGTTCCCCTCACAGCTCCGTAGGCAAGCACCATGGTCTTGTAGCGGATGCGAGCTTCAACAGGAAGCCAGTGGAGAGAGCGGAGGAGCGGGGTGACGTGAGAGAACTTGGGAAGGTTGAACACCAGACGGGCTGCGGCGTTCTGGATGAGTTGTAGGGGTTTAATGGCACAGGCAGGGAGCCCAGCCAACAGCGAGTTGCAGTAATCCAGACGGGAGATGACAAGTGCCTGGATTAGGACCTGCGCCACTTCCTGTGTGAGGCAGGGTTGTACTCTGCGAATGTTGTAGAGCATGAACCTACAGGATCGGGTCACCGCCTTGATGTTAGTAGAGAACGACAGGGTGTTGTCCAGGGTCACGCCAAGGTTCTTAGCACTCTGGGAGGAGGACACAATGGAGTTGTCAACCGTGATGGCGAGATCATGGAACGGGCAGTCCTTCCCCGGGAGGAAGAGCAGCTCCGTCTTGCCGAGGTTCAGCTTGAGGTGGTGATCCGTCATCCACACTGATATGTCTGCCAGACATGCAGAGATGCGATTCGCCACCTGGTTATCAGAAGGGGGAAAGGAGAAGATTAATTGTGTGTCGTCTGCATAGCAATGATAGGAGAGACCATGTGAGGATATGACAGAGCCAAGTGACTTGGTGTATAGCGAGAATAGGAGAGGGCCTAGAACAGAGCCCTGGGGGACACCAGTGGTGAGAGCACGTGGTGCGGAGACAGATTCTCGCCACGCCACCTGGTAGGAGCGACCTGTCAGGTAGGACGCAATCCAAGCATGGGCCGTGCTGGAGATGCCCAACTCGGAGAGGGTGGAGAGGAGGATCTGGTGGTTCACAGTATCAAAGGCAGCAGATAGGTCTAGGAGGATGAGAGCAGAGGAGAGAGAGTTAGCTTTAGCAGTGCAGAGAGCCTCCGTGACACAGAGAAGAGCAGTCTCAGTTGAATGACCAGTCTTGGTACTCAGGGCTCTATTGTTTCTCCATCAGGTCCTAATGGCCTGGTACTCAGGGCTCTATTGTCCCTCCATCAGGTCTTAATGGCCTGGTACTCAGGGCTCTATTGTTTCTCCATCAGGTCCTAATGGCCTGGTACTCAGGGCTCTATTGTCCCTCCATCAGGTCCTAATGGCCTGGTACTCAGGGCTCTATTGTCCCTCCATCAGGTCTTAATGGCCTGGTACTCAGGGCTCTATTGTTTCTCCATCAGGTCCTAATGGCCTGGTACTCAGGGCTCTATTGTCCCTCCATCAGGTCCTAATGGCCTGGTACTCAGGGCTCTATTGTCTCTAACCACTCTGACATCAATGCAAATACAATATAAAATCAAATAAAACACTGATATCAAAACAGTATAATTCTTTTAAAACTCACGTCACTGTGATTTGATCAATTTGAAGAAAGAAGTTCAACAGCAGGTTGAAACTGAGTGGGACAACGTGGTCCTTGTGGATGTTGTTTCAAAGCCAAACACAACAAAATGGACAGCGCTTTCTAAGGTGATGATTCATTCAGAACAACCATATGCATATTAGAGTTGATGCATATTCATAGGACTGACCTTGAAGAAGAAGAAGGGGAAAAAATAATAAAAATAATGATTGTGCCGTTACGCAATATATACCCTACTGCATGTTTAAAGAAAGAAGTTCGACACAGGTTGAAACTGAGTGGGGGCTCTATTGCAGAAAAACATATAACAAAATTGATTTAAGATGTCTTTGGTACATAATTGGTCTAGCCTATACTTTAGTAATGCCTTTGAGTGTAGACTGTATTATTATGCATACTGGATGGACTGGCTTGTGCCTTATGCTACACTCCAAACTTTCTATTCATGAGTCTGGGCGTAGAGGATGCTGTTGGTTCAGTGATTGTGCGGGGCGGCTAAGCCTACAGTGAAATTAGATTTTGAAAAGCCTGGTAATAGGTCATTTATTAATAGGCTGACATTACCTTTAGCTACAGAATGTCTCACTACAGAATGTCTCACTACCTTGCGTTTCCATCTCCTCCCCTCTCTCCTTCACTCCTTTCTTCAGCGCGCAGAGAGAGAGCCTGTCAACAGTTTAGTGAAATATGTTTTGTTGTGAAAACATGTTACTAATGGATGTTCCTGAACAGATTTCACTTGGTTTCCCAAATTAAACACTGGGTAGCTGCAGGAACAGGGTTGGAAAGCCCATAACATACAGAGTTTGGGCGGAATATCACCTGCCGCGCAGCAGCGGCTGCATGCTGCTCAACCTGTGGTTGATGCAGGAGGTAAATATAGAAAGTCGCCTACCTGGTGGGAAAGGCCTCCATTCTCTATTTGAGTGCAACACTTATTTTTTCCCTTGCCCCTGTTCCTGCCCCTTTGATAATGGGCCGTTCTAAATCTAAAAACAAATATTACATATTAGTAAAGGCAAGATGAAATAGAAAATAGTCTGATGGGTAGAAATATGATGCCTTGATGAGAGAACAGCGTGTGCAGTCTGAGGTAAGGACCCCGATCACAAGCTCTATTTTACATCTTTCTCAAATCGTCAGTATAGTGGCATCATGCAGACAATATCTTGTGATTTCTAACACGTTCTAAGGTTTGTATCATTCACAACTAAAGTTGCCAAATAACTGTAAATCTAGTGTATAGGGCCTGTTCCAAATAATCCCGTTTACGTTTGACTGAGTGTAACGGCTGTCTGTGGAAGTAGACCAAGGTGCAGCGGAGTTAGTGTTCATCTTTGAATTTTAATAAACGTAAGAACACTATACACACAAACAAGAAAACCGACAGCCAAACAGTCTTGTCAGGTGCAAAACACTAAACAGAAACAATCCCCCACAAAACCCAAAGGAAACACACGCTCCTTATGTGTGACTCCTAATCAGCAACAACGAACTACAGCGGTGCCTGATTGGGAGCCACACACGGCCCAAAACAAAGAAATACAAAAACATAGAAAAATGAACATAGAACGCCCACCCAATGTAACACCCTGGCCTAACCAAAATAAAGAACAAAAACCCCTCTCTATGGCCAGGGCGTTACACATAGCCACTTCATATGAGCACTCGCTCCGGGAATGGGAAACTTATTCTATTTTATTCAGCTAAGTTCAATTATATATTTTTCTTACTATAAAATCATATAATGTAAAATAATGGCATGGGACTTATAAACATATCTTGTCTGCAACATGAACAAGCCTACAGCCTATGGCATGGAGCATAGCCAGATAACATACAGTACGCCAATTTCATATCCTGTTCTTCTGAAATCTTTAGACCTGCCTAAAATAAATAATGGATTTATTGTGATGGTGTATATTAAATGGATTTATTCTACTTTTTAAATGTAGATGTTCCAAAGGCTCATCAGCAGGTTGGAGGCAAGGAGATGCTAAAAATGTTTATGTTAATTAGCGGTAAATTACCGTGAGTCCAGCGGTCTTTTGCATGACAATAACCAGCGGACAAAATTTCATGACCACCACAGACCTAGATGCTTCCCACAGTTGTGTCAAGTTGGCTGGATGTCCTTTGGGTGGTGAACCATTCTTGATACACACGGGAAACTGTTGAATGTGAAAAACCCAGCAGCGTTGCAGTTCTTCACACAAAGCTGTGCACCTGGCACCTACTACCATACCCCGTTCAAAGTCACTTAAATATTTTGTCTTGCCCATTCACCCTCAATGGCACACATACACAATCTATTTCTCAATTGTCTCAAGGCTTAAAAGTCCTTCTTTAACCCGTCTCCTCCCCTTCATCTACACTGATTGAAGTGGATTTAACATCAATAAGGGATCATAGACTGACCAGGTGAATTTAAGTGAAAGCTATGTCATGGAAAGAGCAGGTGTTCTTAATGTTTTTGTATAATCAGTGTATAATGTAAAATGTGTATCTCCTCTCCTTTGTTCAGGTGGTGGCCTGCGGAGGTGTGTCTTCCTAAGAACGTCCCAGAGAACATCCTCCGTATGAAACACGAGGTGGGGGAGTTCCCCGTTCAGTTCTTTGGTTCTAAGGACTACGCCTGGACCTATCAGGCCAGAGTCTTCCCTTACATGGAGGGAGATGCCAACAACAAGGACAAGATGGGGAAGGGTTGTGACGCCATCTACAAGAAAGGTTAGAAAGAAAACCTCCTTTACCTGGTTATTATAGAATATATGACAAACAATAGACTTCATTTTAGAAAGAAAATACCAAAGAACCTTTCCTATTTAGTGTATTAAAACGCCCTTTTGCCTATTTTGGCACCTTCTAAATGTTTCCTTCAAGTCTTAAACAATAGAGATGTTTCCAGGTACCACATGGCAGGGCTGAAAGTTTGCAATTTGAGATGTATTAGCTAGTTGATAATGCTAACTTCCGTTTCCTCTCAGCTCTGAGTGAAGCAGCTGAGCGGTTCAAAGCGCTTCAGGATGAGAAGGAGATGAGACAGCTTCAGGAGGACAGGAGGAATGACAAGAAACCTCCTCCCTACAGACACATCAAGGTACTGTCCCTTTAAACCTCCTCCCTGCAGACACATCAAGGTACTGTCTCTTTAAACCTCCTCCCTACAGACACATCAAGGTACTGCCCCTTTAAACCTCCTCCCTACAGACACATCAGGGTACTGTCTCTTTAAACCTCCTCCCTACAGACACATCAAGGTACTGTCCCTTTAAACCTCCTCCCTACAGACACATCAGGGTACTGTCTCTTTAAACCTCCTCCCTACAGACACATCAAGGTACTGTCCCTTTAAACCTCCTCCCTACAGACACATCAAGGTACTGTCCCTTTAAACCTCCTCCCTACAGACACATCAGGGTACTGTCTCTTTAAACCTCCTCCCTACAGACACATCAGGGTACTGTCTCTTTAAACCTCCTCCCTACAGACACATCAGGGTACTGTCTCTTTAAACCTCTTCCCTACAGACACCTCAAGGTACTGCCCCTTTAAACATCCTCCCTACAGACACATCAAGGTACTGCCCCTTTAAACCTCCTCCCTACAGACACATCAAGGTACTGTTCCTTTAAACATCCTCCCTACAGACACATCAAGGTACTGCCCCTTTAAACCTCCTCCCTACAGACACATCAAGGTACTGTTCCTTTAAACCTCCTCCCTACAGACACATCAAGGTACTGCCCCTTTAAACCTCCTCCCTACAGACACATCAAGGTACTGTTCCTTTAAACCTCCTCCCTACAGACACATCAAGGTACTGCCCCTTTAAACATCCTCCCTATAGACACATCAAGGTACTGTCCCTTTAAACCTCCTCCCTACAGACACCTCAAGGTACTGCCCCTTTAAACCTCCTCCCTACAGACACCTCAAGGTACTGCCCCTTTAAACCTCCTCCCTACAGACACATCAATGTACTGTTCCTTTAAACCTCCTCCCTACAGACACCTCAAGGTACTGCCCCTTTAAACATCCTCCCTATAGACACATCAAGGTACTGTCCCTTTAAACCTCCTCCCTACAGACACCTCAAGGTACTGCCCCTTTAAACCTCCTCCCTACAGACACCTCAAGGTACTGCCCCTTTAAACCTCCTCCCTACAGACACATCAATGTACTGTTCCTTTAAACCTCCTCCCTACAGACACCTCAAGGTACTGCCCCTTTAAACCTCCTCCCTACAGACACATCAAGGTACTGCCTTGCATCCCCTGTCTGTCCCTGTCTTTGGTCCCTATTTGATTTGTCCTGCTACAGCTTCTCTCATGTTTGAAGATTGAATAGTACCTCAGTATTTTCACTCAAATCTCTCTTTGAGATCTATGCATAATTCACACAGAAGTCTGAATTGCATCCGCTTATTCTTCCTCTCAGGTGAACCGACCAATCGGCAAGGTCCAGATCATCACGGCGGACCTATCGGAGGTGCCGCGCTGTAACTGCAAGGCGTCTGATGAGAACCCGTGTGGTATGGACTCGGAGTGTATCAACCGCATGTTGATGTATGAGTGCCACCCTCAGGTGTGTCTGGCAGGGGAGAGGTGTCTGAACCAGAGTTACACCAAGAGACAGTACACCCAGGTGGAGATCTTCAGGACCTTGTCACGAGGCTGGGGGCTACGGGGTGTCTCCGACATCAAGAAGGTACAAACTAGTGCATCAAACTACAACTCAAAACAGTTCCTCTTGTGTTTCTGTTTAGAGAACCATTCCGCCTTGTCCCTGCTACGGATCTGCGCTGCTGCCTACATAATTGCCTCTTGCGGGATAAATCAAGTATTTCCAATTGAAATCAATTCCACGGCCCTTTTCACCCGATTGTTCTTTGTTTGTGTCTGTTTTAAGATGTGGGCATACAATAGTATATTTAGCCTCCATACCGCTGTGTCTGGGATGTAAAAGGTGTTGTGTATCAGCTGGATTATAACCTGAGTCTGTGCTCTCCTCCCTCTCTCTTAGGGTGCATTTGTGAATGAGTACGTGGGGGAGGTGATAGACGAGGAGGAGTGTAGAGCCAGGATCAAACATGCTCAAGAGAACGACATCTGTAACTTCTACATGCTCACGCTGGACAAGGACCGGATCATAGATGCTGGGCCCAAGGGGAACCAGGCGAGGTTCATGAATCACTGCTGCCAGCCCAACTGTGAGACCCAGAAGTGGACGGTAAACGGAGACACCAGGGTGGGGCTCTTTGCCCTGGAGGACATCCCCAAAGGTCAGAGGAAGTACCAACAAACCTACTGGAGCCTGGTTCCATTTCTGTAACTAACTCCTGGACCCTGGTTCCATTTCTGTAACTAACTCCTGGATTCTGGTCCCATTTCTGTAACTAACTCCTGGACCCTGGTTCCATTTCTGTAACTAACTCCTGGACCCTGGTTCCATTTCTGTAACTAACTCCTGGACCCTGGTTCCATTTCTGTAACTAACTCCTGGAGCCTAGTCCCATTTCTGTAACTAACTCCTGGAGCCTGGTCCCATTTCTGTAACTAACTCCTGGACCCTGGTTCCATTTCTGTAACTAACTCCTGGACCCTGGTTCCATTTCTGTAACTAACTCCTGGACCCTGGTTCCATTTCTGTAACTAACTCCTGGAGCCTGGTCCCATTTCTGTAACTAACTCCTGGATCCTGGTTCCATTTCTGTAACTAACTCCTGGACCCTGGTTCCATTTCTGTAACTAACTCCTGGAGCCTGGTTCCATTTCTGTAACTAACTCCTGGACCCTGGTTCCATTTCTGTAACTAACTCCTGGAGCCTGGTTCCATTTCTGTAACTAACTCCTGGACCCTGGTCCCATTTCTGTAACTAACTCCTGGAGCCTGGTTCCATTTCTGTAACTAACTCCTGGAGCCTGGTTCCATTTCTGTAACTAACTCCTGAAGCCTGGTCCCATTTCTGTAACTAACTCCTGGACCCTGGTTCCATTTCTCTAACTAACTCCTGGAGCCTGGTCCCATTTCTGTAACTAACTCCTGGAGCCTGGTTCCATTTCTGTAACTAACTCCTGGACCCTGGTTCCATTTCTCTAACTAACTCCTGGAGCCTGGTCCCATTTCTGTAACTAACTCCTGGAGCCTGGTTCCATTTCTGAAACTAACTCCTGGAGCCTGGTTCCATTTCTGTAACTAACTCCTGGAGCCTGGTTCCATTTCTGTAACTAACTCCTGGAGCCTGGTTCCATTTCTGTAACTAACTCCTGGACCCTGGTTCCGTTTCTGTAACTAACTCCTGGAGCCTGGTTCCATTTCTGTAACTAACTCCTGGACCCTGGTTCCATTTCTGTAACTAACTCCTGGACCCTGGTTCCATTTCTGTAACTAACTCCTGGACCCTGGTTCCATTTCTCTAACTAACTCCTGGAGCCTGGTTCCATTTCTGTAACTAACTCCTGGAGCCTGGTTCCGTTTCTGTAACTAACTCCTGGACCCTGGTTCCATTTCTGTAACTAACTCCTGGATTCTGGGTCCATTTCTGTAACTAACTCCTGGACCCTGGTTCCATTTCTGTAACTAACTCCTGGACCCTGGTTCCATTTCTCTAACTAACTCCTGGAGCCTGGTTCCATTTCTCTAACTAACTCCTGGAGCCTGGTTCCGTTTCTGTAACTAACTCCTGGATCCTGGTTCCGTTTCTGTAACTAACTCCACTTCAGGCACTAGGGCTAGTGACCAAAAGTGTCTTTGTAATTTGTAAAGATTCAGAAGGTAACTGCGAAAAGCACGACATAAGAAACAAACCTAATTGTTCCTTAATTATGGACTATGATATCAAATCTGTTTGCTTAATTAGAATAGGAATCAAGCTACCTGTACAGAACCTGGCTGTGTGTTTTTATTTCTGAACAGGTGTGGAGCTGACCTTCAACTACAACCTGGAGTGTCTTGGTAACGGGAAGACGGTGTGTAAATGTGGAGCGTCCAACTGCTCCGGGTTCCTGGGGGTCCGACCAAAGGTAAGGCTCTGAGAGTGACGAATGTCAACATGCAAAACATTTGAATTCAAATTTGACTTGTCTACTAGACACTCTTATCTAGAGAAATGTAAAGTAAGTGCTTTTAGTTGTTTACTGTGTGATGAAGATGAGTTATACTATAAAAAGTAAAGGCAAACTGGTGAATATTGCAGTCTAAAGGTAGACTGGGGAATATAGCAGTCTAAAGGTAGACTGGGGAATATAGCAGTCTAAAGGTAGACTGGGGAATATAGCAGTCTAAAGGCAGACTGGGGAATATAGCAGTCTAAAGGTAGACTGGGGAATATAGCAGTCTAAAGGTAGACTGGGGAATATAGCAGTCTAAAGGTAGACTGGTGAATATAGCAGTCTAAAGGTAGACTGGGGAATATAGCAGTCTAAAGGTAGACTGGGGAATATAGCAGTCTAAAGGTAGACTGGGGAATATAGCAGTCTAAAGGTAGACTGGGGAATATAGCAGTCTAAAGGTAGGCTGGGGAATATAGCAGTCTAAAGGTAGACTGGGGAATATAGCAGTCTAAAGGTAGACTGGGGAATATAGCAGTCTAAAGGTAGACTGGGAATATAGCAGTCTAAAGGTAGACTGGGGAATATAGCAGTCTAAAGGTAGACTGGGGAATATAGCAGTCTAAAGGTAGACTGGTGAATATAGCAGTCTAAAGGTAGACTGGTGAATATAGCAGTCTAAAGGTAGACTGGTGAATATAGCAGTCTAAAGGTAGACTGGGGAATATAGCAGTCTAAAGGTAGACTGGGGAATATAGCAGTCTAAAGGTAGACTGGTGAATATAGCAGTCTAAAGGTAGACTGGTGAATATAGCAGTCTAAAGGTAGACTGGGGAATATAGCAGTCTAAAGGTAGACTGGGGAATATAGCAGTCTAAAGGTAGACTGGGGAATATAGCAGTCTAAAGGTAGACTGGGGAATATAGCAGTCTAAAGGTAGACTGGGGAATATAGCAGTCTAAAGGTAGACTGGGGAATATAGCAGTCTAAAGGTAGACTGGTGAATATAGCAGTCTAAAGGTAGACTGGGGAATATAGCAGTCTAAAGGTAGACTGGTGAATATAGCAGTCTAAAGGTAGACTGGGGAATATAGCAGTCTAAAGGTAGACTGGTGAATATAGCAGTCTAAAGGTAGACTGGGAATATAGCAGTCTAAAGGTAGACTGGTGAATATAGCAGTCTAAAGGTAGACTGGGGAATATAGCAGTCTAAATGTAGACTGGTGAATATAGCAGTCTAAAGGTAGACTGGTGAATATAGCAGTCTAAAGGTAGACTGGTGAATATAGCAGTCTAAAGGTAGACTGGGGAATATAGCAGTCTAAAGGTAGACTGGTGAATATAGCAGTCTAAAGGTAGACGGTGGAATATAGCAGTCTAAAGGCAGACTGGGGAATATAGCAGTCTAAAGGTAGACTGGGAATATAGCAGTCTAAAGGTAGACTGGGAATATAGCAGTCTAAAGGTAGACTGGGGAATATAGCAGTCTAAAGGTAGACTGGTGAATATAGCAGTCTAAAGGTAGACTGGGGAATATAGCAGTCTAAAGGTAGACTGGTGAATATAGCAGTCTAAAGGTAGACGGTGGAATATAGCAGTCTAAAGGCAGACTGGGGAATATAGCAGTCTAAAGGTAGACTGGTGAATATAGCAGTCTAAAGGCAGACTGGTGAATATAGCAGTCTAAAGGTAGACTGGTGAATATAGCAGTCTAAAGGCAGACTGGGGAATATAGCAGTCTAAAGGTAGACTGGTGAATATAGCAGTCTAAAGGCAGACTGGTGAATATAGTAGTCTAAAGGTAGACTGGTGAATATAGCAGTCTAAAGGCAGACTGGGGAATATAGCAGTCTAAAGGCAGACTGGTGAATATAGCAGTCTAAAGGTAGACTGGTGAATATAGCAGTCTAAAGGCAGACTGGTGAATATAGCAGTCTAAAGTAATGGCCTGTGTGTGCATGTGTCTGTCTCCCAGAACCAGCCGTCTAAAGCACGGGAAGGAAGGGAACTAAAGGAGGGCAAGAAGAAGGTTCTGGTGAAGAGGAAGCCTCAGCTGGAGGTGACGAAGGAGAGGGAGGACGAGTGTTTCAGCTGTGGGGACGGAGGACAGATCGTGTCCTGTAAGAAGCCAGGATGTCCCAAGGTCTACCACGCAGACTGTCTCAACCTGGCCAAGAGACCTGCAGGTGAGTGAAGGGGTGAGAAACCACCTCCCCATGAAGGCTCTTTGACCCAAAATGGCTGTTATATTATGTGTGATTATGAATGGGACTTGCCTAAGAGGTTGTCTGTAGATTCTTTTGTCCTTATAATTCATCAGCAAGGGATTTGGACATGGGGGGGTAACTTCCCACTGGGCACACAGCATAATTTCAACATGAATAATTGGGTAATATATGGTTGAAATGTTGGATCAATGAGATTACAACCGACTATATTCACCCACTCAAAAAGACAGTCACCCACTCAAAAAGACAGTCACCCACTCAAAAACACAGTCACCCATTCAAAAAGACAGTCACCCACTCAAAAACACAGTCACCCACTCAAAAGACAGTCACCCACTCAAAAAGACAGTCACCCACTCAAAAACACAGTCACCCACTCAAAAAGACAGTCACCCACTCAAAAAGACAGTCACCCACTCAAAAACACAGTCACCCACTCAAAAAGACAGCCAAACGTTAGTTGAATTTCCAATTTGGTATTTTATTAGGATCCCCATTAGCTGTTGCAGAAGCAGCAGCTACTCTTCCTGGGAGTCCACACAAAACATGAAACATGACATAATACAGAACAAGAACAGCTCAAGGACAGAATTACATACATGTCAAACTATCACTATGCTTTCAACCATCTAAATCGAATTCCAATAGAAAAACAATGTCTGGGTTTTGGTTGAGTTGTCACCCAAATGTCTATCATTGCACTTTCAACCATTTAAAAGCCCAGAAAGTTCAAATGTCAGATATGTTGTTTATTTATACAACAGATTATTGTGTTATCACTGTGCTTCATCTAATAGCACAACCAAATTACCTGGATTCCAGTTAAGATTCCATTAAAAGTATATAGTGCTGTGACCAATGCTTTTTGAGATTCTGATCAGTTTACTACAGGTGTTGTGAAGATCTCCACAGACCTGCGATGACCTATGCGTGCTACCTGGAACATGCATGCTTTATATGATTACATAAGAAGATATTAGTTACAGTAAAATGTGGCCATGAATGTGTTACTCATTTTAAGGTAGAATTTTTGTATTTGTTTTACATTAGCCTTAAAGAGATTCTCCGGAACTTTTGACTCATTTTTAGCCAGTAGTTTTTGAAAGTAGCGCCCACGGTCCGAAAGTGGTCCCCAAAAATTGCGTACTATGTTTCAAATGTGCAGATATGTGCACCATGTCATTGTTCTCTCGTTCTACTGTATCTGGGTCTCGCTGTCTGTCACCCCAATGGCGAGGGGCTGGAGATAATTGGCTGAGACTCGAATTGCTAGGGGGCTGGCCCAAGTGAGGGTAAATGTAGGGAAAATGGCACTGCACAGCTTCCAGAAAACAGTTGCTTTCAAGCTAGGGATTTCATGGCTAATTAATAGATTATGCATGTATGAACTACACATTGACACATCCAGCCCAAAGTGTGAGGTTTAAAAAATACTTACCGGAGCATGTCTTTAACCTTAGGCTATACTGTGTTACAAAACTAGGCCTAATATTAAATTGTGTTTGGTTGTCAATGCAACCAAATATCAACATTTGAAGGAGATTTATCTTCTGCTTGGATAGTTCCATCTGAGCCACAGACAGTCTGGTTTAATTCTTTAACTTAGATTTTTGGTTGAGATGGAGACGTGAATCCAACATTTCAACTGTTAATTTCTAGACAAACTGGAATTAGAGCCAGACTAAATCAGTGGCTGTCACGTCCTGACCAGTAAAGGGGGTTATTTGTTATTGTACTTTGGTCAGGGCGTGGCAGGGGGTGTTTGTTTTATGTGTTTCGGGGTTTTTGGTTTATGTTCTATGTTAGTATATTTCTATGTTTGTTCTAGTGTGTCTATTTCTATGTTTTAAGTTTCTTGGGTTGACCTTCAATTGGAGGCAGCTGTTTCTCGTTGCCTCTAATTGAAGGTCCTATTTAGTAGGGGTGTTTTTCCTGTGTTTTGTGGGTGGTTGTTTCCTGTTTTGTGTATGTTGCACCTGACGGGACTGTTTTCGGTCGTTTGTTGTTTGTAAGTTAAATAAAAGTGAATGTGAGCACGTCACACGCCGCTTCTTGGTCCCCATTAGACGACCCGCGTTACAGTGGCACAGATAGAGCTATCCAAGCAGAAGATACAGTGCAATTGGAAATTTAGACCCCTTGACTTTTTCCACATTTCGTGGCGTTACAGCCTTATTCTAAAATGTATTAAATAAATAGAAATCCTCAATCTACACACAATACCCCATAATGACAAAGCAAAAACAGTGCAATGTATTACAAATAAAAAACTGATATCACATCTCCATAAGTATTTAGACCCTTCTGCAGATCCTCTCAAGCTTAGCCTCGAGTCTTCTTGGGTATGATGCTACAAGCTTGGCGCACCTATATTTGGGGAGTTTCTCCGGTTCTTCTCTGCAGATCCTCTCAAGCTCAGCCTCGAGTCTTCTTGGGTATGATGCTACAAGCTTGGCACACCTGTATTTGGGGAGTTTCTCCCATTCTTCTCTGCAGATCCTCTCAAGCTGCGTCAGGTTGGATGGGAGCGATGCTGCACAGCTATTTTCAGGTCTCTCCAGAGATGTTCGATCGGTTTCAAGTCCGGGCTCTGGCTGGGCCACTCAAGGACATTCAGAGAATTGTTCCGACACCACTCCAGCGTTGTCTTAGCTGTGTGCTTAGGGTCGTTATCCTGTTGGAAGGTGAACCTTCGCCCCAGTCTGAGGTCCTGAGTGCTCTGGAGCAGGTTTTCATCAAGGAGCTCTCTGTACTTTGCTCAGTTCATCTTCCCTCGATCCTGACTAGTCTCCCAGTCCCTGCCGCTGAAAAACATACCCACAGAATGATTCTGCCACCACCATGCTTCACCGTCCTCCAGACGTGACACTTGGCATTCAGGACAAAGGTTTCAATCTTGGTTTCATCAGACCAGAGAATCTTGTTTCTCATGGTCTGAGAGTCATTTAGGTGCCTTTTGGGAAATGCCAAGCAGGCTGTCATGTTCCTTTTCCTGAGAAGTGGCTTCCGTCTGGCCACTCTACCATAAAGGCCTGATTGGTGGAGTGTTGCAGAGAAAGAGTTCTCCCATCTCCACAGAGGAACTCTGGATCTCTGTCACAGTGACCATCGGGTTCTTGGTCACCTCCCTAACCAAGGCCCTTCTCCCCTGATTGCTTAGTTTGGCTGGCGGCCAGGTCTAGGAAGAGTCTTGGTGGTTCCAAACTTCTTCCATTTAAGAATGATGGAGGCCACTGTGTTTTTGGGGACCTTCAATGCTGCAGACATTTTTTGGTCCCCTTCCCCAGATCTGTGCCTCAACACAATCCTGTCATGGAGCTCTAAGGACAATTCCTTCAACCTCATGGCTTGGTTATGGCATTGACATGCACTGTCAACTGTGAGGCCTTATATGGACAGGTAAGTGCCTTTCCAAATCATGTCCAGTCACTTGAATTTACCACAGGTGGACTCCAATCAAGTTGTAGAAACATCTCAAGGATGATCAATGGAAACAGGATGCACCTGAGCTCTATTTCGAGTCTCATAGCAAAGGATCTGAATACATATGTAAATAAGGTATTTCATTTTAATTTGTTTTATACAGTTGCTAAATAAAAAACAGTTTTTGCTTTGTCGTTATGGGGTATTGTGTGTAGATTAATTTAATAAATTGTAGAATAAGGCTGTAATACTTTCCGAATGCACTGTACATCTCCTTCAAATGTTGAAATTTGGTTGCGTTGACAACCAAACACAATTCATCATCACTAAATATCATTAAATATTAAATCAACCAGGGCTTGAAACGCTATGCCTTTTGTATTGTCTATTTTTAGTTGAATCCTTGATTGAATTTAAACAATATCTGTTGATGACTTCCCTAATGCTATGTAGGCCTAAATAGATAAATAATGGTCACATTTAATTTGCTCTGTTAAACCTACCGTTTGGAATGACTTCAATAGCAACAGTGAATCTATTTTGTTTTTAAGTGGAGATCTTTCTAAGATCATTCTCACGATAGCACATTGGTAATAGTCAGTAACAAACAACATAGCTGGGTTTGGTTAAAACCCTGGATGAGAGACCAAAGGGTAGCTGTAGATGAAACAATTCTCCAGTAGGAGGTGCTGCCGAGCCTATAGTTTTTTTTCTTTGGATAGTTGATATAACGTTGAAGAACTGACGTTGTTTTAAAGGTACAAATTCAACATATTTTATACAAGGTTTGTCTAAGTTGAAATGTGGTTACCATGATGACATAATCCTGTGGATGAAATGTCACCCTGAAAACATTTTTTCATTGACTACTTTTTTCAAATCCAATGTATTTTATCCATAGATTCCACGTCACAATACGCTAATAAATGACGCTGAAACAATGTTGATTCAACCAGATTGTGCCCAGTGGGTCAGATTGATTTAGTACATCGGAGAAGGAAAGAAATTGTACTAGTAGTTTTAGCTTTTGTTCAATCCTCAAAGCTGGAGTTTCCTGAAGGAGCGTAAGGATCTGTACTACATGAATGTGTCTGATGATCTCTGTTGTAGCAGTGATTCTGTGTCTATTCTAAGGCCGTTGGGAGTGCCCCTGGCACCAGTGTGACATCTGCGGTCATGAGGCGGCCTCCTTCTGTGAGATGTGTCCCAGCTCCTTCTGCAAGCAGCACCGTGAGGGCTTGCTCTTCATCTCTAAGATAGACGGGCGACTCGCCTGCAACGATCACGACCCCTGTGGACCCGAGCCCCTGGAACCAGGGGAGATCAGGGAGTACGTACCTCCTGGGGGCATGCCTCTCCCTCACCTCCTCACCCACCCCCAGGGTCTGGTCACACCCAGGCCTGGTTCCACCACTGCTGGTTCTATCTCCTCCACGGTTGCCCCAGGCCTGGCACAGGACTCGCTACTGCCCCCTACAGGGAGCCTGTTCCTCAACACCTCCCAGTCCTCCAACACTTTCTCATACGGACCACCTAGCAGTCCCTACATGTCTGATAGTCAAATACTGCACTTCTCCCCTCCTTCTCCCCCCTCCTCCTACAAGGACGAGAAAGAGGAGGAGGATGGAGAGCTGGAAGACGGACAGGTGGGTGGAATAGAAGAGGACGTGGAGGAGGAAGAAGGAGAGGAAGAGGAGGAGGAGGAGGAAGGAGAGGACGAGGAGGAAGAAGAGGCGATGGAGGTATTTGAGGATGAGGAGGAGGAAGAAGAAGATGAGCAGTATGAGGGCGGACTAGGAGAGGAGGAGGAGGAAGGGGGAGATGTGTATGATACCTGGGGGGACTACATGGAGGAGGAGCCAGACGATGAGGGGGAGGTAGAGGGAGAGGAGGAGGAGTGGGGGAGGGTGGAGGACGAAGAGAAATGAACTCCGTTTACATCCCTCCCCCTTGTGTCTTCCATTCCTTCTTAGATCTATCCATCTCTACAAAAATACTGTTTCTCTAGCTCTCATCTCACTAGAGTGACATTCAGATGGACAGACAATGAGAGACAGAGAAAGACAGAGAGAGACAGAGAGAGAGAGATTGTCCTGGTGGTACCAAGTGAAATACGAAGCTGCCTTTGTGTTCGTACTGCATAGCCTTCCTATCCCCAGCACAGCACAGCATAGCACAGTGTGGACTGGACTGGACTAACGTTGTGTAAGGGATAGGAAGTGGTGCTAAGGGGCTGGGAGGACTGCTCCGGTCAGCCTCTGGTCCTTCTGTTGATATGTTATTAGTGTCTGGTGCTGTTTTTCTTCCTCTCAAAAAAGTTGTTTACATTTTTGTTCTTGCTTTTTTTTACAATTGGAAAACAAAAAAGGATGGCCAACCTCACTCAGCCACACCCTGCCTACACCGGCCATGTTGCAAAATAAATGTACAAATACATGTTATTCAATCATTTCATCCACACTGCTCACACACGTCAACTAACCTCTTTGATTCCTAACTCTAAAATACAACTTGGTTATATTTGAGACACTCGATGCGCTGTAAGTCCCACATCTCTCATATCCTTTTTGGTTTTCATGAAGATACAACCCAACATGGTTGCTTGAAAGGAGAAACCTGGAGATATTAATCAAAGATAGCTTGGTTTCCCTTTTTATCTGTGGATTATTCGTTGGAATGGAGCGACACACAGCTAAGAATGGGACCACACGCATGGGCTCCTGAGTGGCTCAGCGGTCTAAGGCACTGCATCTCAGTGCTAGAGGCGTCACTACAGACCCCCTGGTTTGAATCCAAGCTGTATTACAACCGGCCGTGATTGGGAGTCCCATAGGGTGGCGCGCAATTGGCCCAGCATTGTCCAGGTTTGGCCGGTGTAGGCCGTCATTGTAAATAAGAAATTGTTCTTAACTGACTTGCCTAGTTAAATAAAGGTTACATTTTCTTTTCTTTTTACAAAATGATCAGGTAAAATAACAACCCAATGTTCATCTCCCAGGACAAACCGCTAACAACAGCTATCTAGCTTATTGTCCATGAATGTTTCACGTGTGTTTCAACCTGGCCCAAATGAATATAGTTGGATCACAGTTGGTTTTGTTATTTTAACCTGTGTGTCATGGCGTCTAGTCCGGTGTAGCCATGGTGTTAGATTTAGGAGCTCGACCAGTTATCAAGAATAATCAACGATATGCTCTCAATGATCACTGATTTTAAAAAGCCATAACCAACTACTGGTTTGGACTTATAACATTGTTACAAATCAACCCAATGTTGAAATCTAAAGTGCATCTCTTGTGAACGGTAAAGAAATCCCTTTTTGTCTACTGTAAAAGATTGTTGATAAAACTCTCAAAATCCCTGATTTAAGATCCCAGATTGTTTGTTCATTACATTAAGATGTTTATGGCTGGACAAACAGAAACATTCCAAGAGTTCAGAACATCACTCCTGTTAGTTGTGCGCACATCAATGTTTTGACCTCACTTTATGGCTTGTGTTACTGTTCCATCCACAGAATTAGAAGGAAATGAAACACATTCTAGTTCTATGATTCCATCATTAAAGGTCATTCACATGTCACATCTGGCAGGAGAATGTCTATTGTCTGTTTGGGAGATGACACAATGTATATTGTGAGTGAAAGTGATGTATGTTTGAGTGCACGCACATGTCTGCTGTTATAGAATCAAGCAATACTAGTCATGTATTAACTCATGGCCTAAAGAACAGTGCTTTTAGACTTTTTAAAGTAGAGTTTTATACCTCTGAATTGAGTGTTGTGGTGCTGTAAACATTTTAACAAAAAACCCTTAGTATAGACTCTTCATCGTCTGGCTGGAAGGCTGGTTGCTTGCATCACTAAAAGTCAGTTAACTGAAGAGCCAAGCAGAATGTCTCATGTTCTCTGTCATAAGTAATGTTGATTCATCGGGCAGCTTTTCCAACAGGGTGGTTTATCCATCACTCTGAAGCTGTGAAGTGTCCTGAAACATCTGTACATTTTAGAAAGGTTGTTCTGAGACTTTCAGTTCATAACTTTTGTGTAATGTTCTGCTGTATATGTTTTGCATTCAAACATGTAGCAGCACACTTCCAACGCACAAAACACACGGGTCCAGTTTGATTGGTTGCTGGTTATGTTAAATTCCATGAAATAACAATCCTTCCCATGAGTCTCATCCAACGTTTTTGAAATGAGAACACTTTGCTACATTTTCATGAATTTTAGAATTGGTTAAATTGATGTTTAGAATTAGAATGTCAACTATGAGAATCACTAGACAATTGGCCTTACAATCCTGAATATTCAGCCTTTTAAAATAATCAATTGGGTCCAACACATATCAACTAAATGAGAAAATTATGTACTGAATTCCCAAACAGAAGCACTACCATTTTTACATGGCTTGCCCATCAATGTGTCAACAACAAATCTTTCTGCCTCACTCTTGACATCTGGGGCAGATAAATATGTTTTTTTTTTTTTTGGCTAGTTTTGTATTTCTCAAACCAATATTATCTTTTTTTCTAATGTTTTTGTTTTATTTTTTCCATTGTGTGTTCTGTGATGATGTTTATGCCAACAGGTCTACTTCCAAGAGTTCTCTGGCCCCTCCTGTTTTTTTTAGAGAGCTGAAACACAACCATAGATTTTCTGAAGAAACGGGGGATATGTTTATTGATGCCATGTAGAGAAGACTCATGAACTGAACTGTACTGTACTCCTTTGTGTATAATAAATATTATAAGTAAAGTTTTACAATAGAAAATGTTGTTCTTGTCATTTTTTTTAAATCACTCACCAGTTGTCCACTTTTGAAAGAATATTTACTGATGAACTTATTTTACAATGACTATGAAATGAATCAAAGGACACGTGTCATAAACGTTCCTGTCGGTGGCGAACAAGTCATGGTCATACAACTGGCTCAGCGCAACGATGATAGATATACTGACAAGATGCATATCTCTCCGCCCGAACAATGGGAGTCGTTGTCCACGAAGCGACAGGACGTGCTGTCTAGCTCCCGCCTATCCTTTCTTTTTATTGGTGGAAACATCTCACTGTAATGCATGCATATTTTAGTATTCGATTAAGGTTGTTGACGTCAACCGCCTGTATTCAATGGGGAGAAACGCTATGCTACTATAGCCTCATATCATGAATATGCATAGCCATCCAGGGACAACGCCGATATAAAGTGTTTTCTCTCAAAGTTGCCGGGGAGTCACGTGTTGTACTTATAGCGGTACAAATGTAACAACTTAAAAAATACGAAACTTCTACTCGGTCAAATAAACCTCACGTAGTAAATAAGGCATTCATGTTTTGGTTGACCAAATTCGACCTCAATACAAAAAGTCCTTCCTTGGCCGGGGAAAATACGCCAGCCGCGGAGAGAGGCCGACGTTCCTCTTCCTCTCTGCCAGTGTATGACGTCACTTCCTGGTTTGTGAAATGGCGACGTTCATGTTGTAAACACAAGTCACGAAAGCCACGATTCCAGTCTACGTCTCTAAACGTATCTAATTTTGGTGATCCTGTCAAGGTAAGAAAAACATGCATTTGATCAGAGTGAGTTGTATGGTCTATTTTTGTCAGACCTTCGTCGCTTACTTGAATTATACATAGGGATGCACCAAAGTTAGCTAACCAGCCTGCCAGCGTGTTGGAAACCTTTGTTTTTGTCAATAACTTAAAGCCAGCTAGCTACACCATCAGCCCCGTATCCCTACATAAATCTGCATCATTTTATGAAAGCCACGTATTCGTTTAATAGTAGCTAGGTGACTGATCCAGCTTTGTGTCGTGTGCACTCCCAGCCGGTGACCCCATCACAGTAATCATGCCGGAGGAAGAAGAGGCAGCGACGGCTGCGACCAGCGCCGATGGGGTGGTGGGTCTGGAAGAACCCAAGAAGATGACCAGAGAGGATTGGAGGAAGAAGAAGGAGTTAGAGGAACAGAGAAAACTGGGAAATGCTCCTGCTGAGGTAGATGAAGAGGGAAAGTAAGTAAAATTAGCTGGACCAGTTCACATCAGAGTGGTCACACACACAGCCCAGAACTGGACCTCATCGTCTCTCTGTCGTCTGTTTGTATATAAAGAGCGAGAATCCTCTCTGTTTTCCAGTACTTTGGGCTAGCTAGTCATACCATTCCACACAGAAGAAACCAGCGGGCCAGTGGGTTCTCCTTTTGTGGAAGCATAGTGTGCTGACTAATTCTTCTTCCTCTTGTTTCCAGGGACATCAACCCTCACATTCCCCAGTACATCTCCTCAGTGCCCTGGTACATCGACCCTTCTAAGAGACCCACCTTAAAGCACCAGAGGCCCCAGGAGGAGAGGCAACAACAGTTCTCCTCCATCGAGGAGTGGTACAAGAGAGGGGTGCAAGAGGTGAGCAGATTCAGTGTTGTAATTCAGCTGTCTTCCATTGTAAAGCCTTAACTACAATAAATACTGTTGTGCATGTAGCAGTTAAAGCCACGAGCTGAGTTAAGGCATAATTCAGTTGTCTTCCGTTCTAAATCCTTAAACGTATGCCTGATCCCTGACCCTGTATCTCTCTGCAGAAAGCCATCAGCACCAAGTTCAGGAAGGGAGCTTGTGATAACTGCGGTGCCATGACACACAAGAAGAAGGACTGCTTGGAGGTGCTTACCACATTTAGTTTTATTGTCTGCAACCCAAGTGGCATCCTATTGCCTTTATAAAAAGTAGTGTACTATATAGGGAATAGGGTTCTGTTTGGATGTAGCCAGAGTATTATGTGCTTGGTTTGGAATCAATGATGATGCTCCACATCTATCTACCTATCCATATATATATCTATCCATTCATCCATCCCTATCCTTACCCCTTTCCAGCGGCCCAGAAAGGTGGGGGCAAAGTTCACAGGTAACGGCATGGCCCCCGACGAACACAGCCAGATCTCTCTGGATCTGGACTACGATGGGAAGAGGGACCGCTGGAACGGCTACGACCCTGAGGATCACATGCGTATTGTGGAGGAGTACGCCAAAGTAGACCAGGCCAAACAAACACTGAAATCTCAGAAACTCCATGAGGAGTTGGCTTCAGGGAAACTCACGGACCAAGCAGTAAGCCATCAGATTTTCTCACATAGCTGTGTTGAATACCACTTATTATTCTACACACTAAATATGTTGCTGAAGACTGCAAATACTGCATTAAATATTGGTCATTGGCACTTTATCCAAAATGAAATAAAATGCATTTGGTTGATTGGTTAATATCAATCTAGTAGGTAAATGCATGCTATATGCTTGTCAGTTTTCTGGTGGTGTGTGTTGATATACTCTTCTCTGTTTCCTGTAGAGCTCCTCAAGAAAGTGGGATGATGGCGAACGCACACAGGAGCAAAACAGTGAGGATGAGGATGAAGATAAGTACGCTGATGACATCGACATGCCGGGACAGAACTTTGACTCCAAGAGACGAATCACAGTCAGAAACCTGCGTATCAGAGAAGACATCGCTAAGGTGAGTCCAGTCATAAATGTTGAAGGTGTTTTGTGAGCCTTCCTACATTGGGCATCTCAATCTGTTTTTCCCCTCATCACCCATAGAAGTTACACATTTGTAATTATGACAAGTTTTGATGAAGAAGTATTTGTTAACTTATGCGTTTGTGTACTTTGCGCCCCGTAGTACTTGAGAAATCTGGATCCAGACTCGGCTTACTACGACCCCAAGACTCGAGCCATGAGAGAGAACCCCTACCAGAACACTGGCATGGTTCCTGAAGAGTAGGTTACAGTTCCTTTAACTATAGTGCTGAGCGACTAACCAACATGTAGGTTATTTTTTCAGTTTAAAAGAAATTGACAAAAGTTGGTTAAACTATTTGAATACCATTTAGTTCTTTTTTTGTGTGTGTGAGATCAATGCGATGATGACTTGGAATTAAATAATAAAGTCTTAAAATAAAATGTAATATACACAACAACTCTGGGGGCTCCCGAGTGGCGCAGCGGTCGAAGGCACTGCATCTCAGTGCTAGAGGCGTCACTACAGACCCTGGTTCGATTCCAGGCTGTATCACTACCGGCCGCGATTGGGAGTCCCATAGGGCGGCGCACAATTGGCCCAGCGTCGTCCGGGTTAGGGTTTGGCCGGGGTAGGCCGTCGTAGTAAATAAGAATTTGTTCTTAACTGACTTGCCTAGTTAAATAAAGGTTTACTAACATATTTCATTTACAAAAAAAAAAATGTATGTGAGTAAATGATGGTTAATAAGTGATAAGCAGTAATGAGCAGTCACTACCATCAGGGGACTTTATTCTGTGTTGTTACAGAATTAAACCCACATAATGCATAGTGCATTTAATGTGAGAAATGAAAAGTCGGTATTATTGTTTAATAATCAAAACCGAACCGACCTTAACAAGCACTAATCTCTCGGCACTATTTAGCTAATGACCCCCCATGAGTAAAACCCCTATCAGAACACTGGCATGGTGTCTGAACACTAGGTTACTATTCCTATAACTAACAGTCTAACTTCATGTCATGAATCTCTAATTACATATCATGAGTCTTAAACCATGTGTTGTGATTTTGTAATTACATGTTCCAAATCACTAAATACATGTCATGAATGCTGAAGTGAAAATGCTTATATTTTCTTTCACTGTGTCTTTGGGATGTGTCTGAAAGAATGCTTTGTCGTCGCTGAGAGATCTCCTAACTGTCTTCCTAAATGTGTGTCTGTCTGTGTCCTGTTTATTTGGCAGTGTGGGGTTCGCAGGAGACAACTTTGTACGTTACTCTGGAGACACCGTAACCATGGCTCAGACACAGCGTGAGTCAGTCTCTCTTTCCTGCCAACAACCCAACAGGGCTTTCTCTGAGGTTCTAAACACAGAGACCCAACATCGCAAGACGTCCGGGAACGCTTGCAAAGCATACTCGGCAGACCAAGGGGAAAATTCTTCCATAGTTGTTAATTTTCTCGATTTCTAAAGGCACAACCTAGACTTGAGCCAATGTCTTAAAGGGATACTTCCTGAATTTTGGCAATTAAGCCCTTTATCTACTTCCCCAGAGTCAGATGAACTTGTTGATACCATTTTTATTATCTGTGTCCATTATGAAGGAGGTCTAGAGGTAGTTTCGAGAGCCAATGTTAACTAGCGTCATGCTAGCTGTTCCCGTAGACATCCAGTCATTGAGCTAACGCTAGTTAGCAACTTCAAACTGCACGTATAGACAAAAATGGTATCCACAAGTTAATCTGACTCTGGGGAAGTAGATAAAGGGCTTCATTGCACAAATCCAGAATTATCCCTTTAAGTAACTGAACATGTTTTTAATCCAACCTCGACAAACTGACACATTTTCGTCAAAAATTAAGTTATATCGAGGTATTTCTATTGGACAATCAGTTTCTACATACACTATATATGCAAAAGTATGCGGACACCCCTTAAAACATGTGAATTCGGCTATTTCAGCCACACCCGTTGCTGACAGGTGTATAAAATTCAGCACACAGCCAAGCAATCTCCATAGACAAACATTGGCAGTAGAATGGTCTTACTGAAGAGCCGTCATAGGATGCCACCTTTCCAACAAGTCAGTTCGTTAAATTTCTGCCCTGCTAGAGCTGCCCCGGTCAACTGTAAGTGCTGTTATTAAGAAGTGGAAACGTCTAGGAGCAACAACGGCTCAGTCACGAAGTGGTAGGCCACACGAGCTCACAGAACGGGACCGCAGAGTGCTGAAGCATGTAGTACGTAAAAATAGTCTGTCCTTGGTTGCAATACTTACTACTGAGTTCCAAACTGCCTCTGGAAGCAACGTCAGCACAAGAACTGTTCGTCGGGAGCTTCATGAAATGGGTTTCCATGGCCGAGCAACCGCACACAAGCCTAAGATCACCATGCGCAAGCCAAGCATCGAGTGGTGTAAAGCTCACCAACGTTGGACTCTGGAGCAGTGGAAATGCGTTACAACATCTAGTGGAAAGCCTTCCCAGAAGAGTGGAGGCTTTTATAGCAGCAAAAGGGGGGACCAACTCCATATGAATGCCAGTGATTTTGGAATGAGATGTTCGACGAGCAGGTGTCCACATACTTTTGGTCATCTAGTGTATCTTCATATTAAACCATATTTGTTCATATTTTCTCCCATATTTCCCCACTTCTCATCTATTAGGCTCATAAAATGGTATCCATAGAGAGAGCATCCTAATGCCAGTATTCTTCATAGTTAGTCTAGCAAAGAGATTGTATGGAACTAAACATACTTCCTCCCCTCTCATCTCCTCCATCTCTCCAGTCTTTGCATGGGAGGCCTATGATAAGGGCTCTGAGGTGCACCTCCAAGCCGACCCCACCAAGCTGGAGCTGCTGCACCAGTCCTTCAAGGTCAAGAAGGAGGATTTCAAGGACAAACAGAAGGAGACTATCCTGGATAAGGTACAGAATAAATACACTACAATCCAGCCTCATTTTCAATGTAGATAAACTGCATGCAGAAAGTTGTGAAGCCCATAAAAGTGTCATCAATGTAATAAACATGATTTCAAGTTCCTCATACAGCAGGGTTTGGATTAATTCTACTTATTCAATTCCCCCTCCTTGTAAATTCTATTTAATTAAATTCTAATTCCAGGTCAGTCTTTAAATTGAGATAAATAAATTTGGGGTGACAGCGTAGCCTAGTGGTTAGAGCGTTGGACTAGTAACCGAAAGGTTGCAAGATCGAATCCGCGAGCTGACAAGGTACAAATCTGTCGTGCTACCCTTGAACAAGGCAGTTAACCCACTGTTCCTAGGCCGTCATTGTAAATAAGAATTTGTTCTTAACTGACTTGCCTAGTTAAATAAAGGTAAAAAAATAAATAATAATTCCAATGTTAGGTCAATTCCAATAATTCAATTCCCAATTCAATATTATCCCCAAAAATGTAAGCTTAAATAATTAAAAACAAATCCTACTGTCCATTTTTGATACTAAGTACATTAATTCCTTTAACTGGGAAATGTACAAATATTGAATTTCAATTCCAAAGATTAAATGTTTTCACAATTCCAATTCAAACAGTCCAAACAAGTCTAATTCAATTCTATAACTTAAAGATAGTTGAAATTGAATTCAATGTAAATTATTCACTTTGAGTGAATTAAATTGGAATTTCAAATTAAATTGGAATTGACCCCCAACCCTGTCATACATTAGTTAATGGTATAACTGTTTCATTCTTGTTTGTTTGTTGATGGTCCTATTGAAAAACTGTTACTCCTGTGTGTACTGACTGTTACTCCTGTGTGTACTGACTGTTACTCCTGTGTGTACTGACTGTTACTCCTGTGTGTACTGACTGTTACTCCTGTGTGTACTGACTGTTACTCCTGTGTGTACTGACTGTTACTCCTGTGTGTACTGACTGTTACTCCTGTGTGTACTGACTGTTACTCCTGTGTGTACTGACTGTTACTCCTGTGTGTACTGACTGTTACTCCTGTGTGTTCTGACTGTTACTCCTGTGTGTACTGACTGTTACTCCTGTGTGTTCTGACTGTGTCTCAGTACGGGGGTGAGGAGCACCTGGACGCCCCCCCCAGAGAGCTGCTGCTGGCCCAGACTGAGGACTACGTGGAGTACAGTCGTCACGGTGCCGTGCTGAAGGGACAGGAGAAGGCTGTGGCACGCTCCAAATACGAAGAGGACGTACTCATCCAGAACCACGCGGTGAGGCGTCTAGAACAGACTAACCCCGTAGAGATGAGTGCAGTCAGAACAGTCTCCGGTTAGACAGGAACCTTTGGAGTGTTCTTGAACGACCCTCTTGTGGAGGAGCACAGTGCTGGTGTTTTTAGAAGGACTTTGTCAGACAATAACAATTGGAGTGTTCAAGAACTGTGCCAACTAAAAAAGAGTAAAGGACAGTATTAAGGTTGTACAGTAGCATCTATTCAGATATGCATACTTACAGGGGTTTCTGGGTTTTTGCTTTGCAGTGTATCTGGGGGTCATACTGGAGAGAAGGCTGCTGGGGCTTTAAGTGCTGCCACTCCATGGTCAAACAGAGCTACTGCACAGGCGAGGCTGGCATCAAAACTACGGTCGGTATTCCACTAATCATCAGTCATGTTTGAGCCTTGGGTAATGTGATTTCCGTAGTCAATTATAAACACTCAAGTTTTTTTTACCCGGATGAGATGATTGACAGGTATCTCCCCCTATAGAGCTCCTCGGCCTGTGTTCCGTTTGAGGAGGGACTTGAGCAGGAGGAAGAGAAGGAGCCTAAGACTCTACTGGAGATGCACAGGGAGAAACTTAAAGAGAAGAAGAAGAAGAAAAAGAAGCAGAAGAAGAAGAAGCGCGGCTCAGACAGCAGCGACTCTGAGGAGGAAGATGAGGAGAAGAAGAAACAGAAACTGAACAAGGTGAACTTTGACTTCTTTGCTTTGATATGTGTCCGTGCCTGTGTGTTTATGTACATGTCAGTACACTCTCATCCTCCTACCTCCCCCTTACCCCCTACCTCCCTCTCGCCCCAGGCCCTGGCTGCAGAGGACGTGCGTCTGAAGCAGGTAGAGGAGATGATGAAGGTGGATGAGAGGAAGAGGAAGTACAACAGCCTGCAGGAGATCAAGGAGCCAACGGAGGAGGAGATGGAGGCCTTCAGGATGAAACGCTCCAGGGAAGACGACCCCATGGCCAACTTCCTGGAGCTGGGACAGTGATAAGAGGGATAGTGACAACCCCATACTCTATGCTCGCCCCTGCCTACAGTATACCCTCTACCATCTCCTCCCACCCCTGTACCCCTTCTCCTCCCACCTCTGTACCCTCTCCTATACCCCTACCCCCTGTACCCGTCTTCTCCCACCCCTGTACCCTACCCTCTACTCCCCTAAATCCCTTCCCTCCTCTCCTACCCCTACCCCTATCCTCTCCTAACCCCCTACCCTCTCCTACCTCTACCCTATCCTCTCCTATACTCCTACCTTGACCCTCTCCTCCTATCTCTACCCTATTCTCTCCTATATCCCTACCCTCTCCTCCTACCTCTACCCTATTCTCTCCTGTTCCCCTACCCTCTCCTACCTCGATCCCTACCCTCTCCCCATACCTCTACCCTATTCTCTCCTATAACCCTACCCTCTCCTTCTACCTCGAACCCTACCCTCTCCTCCTACCTCTACCCTATTCTCTCCAAACCCCCTACCCTCTCCTCCTACCTCTACCCTATTCTCTCCTATCCCCCTACCCTCTCCTACCTCGCCCCCTACCCTCTCCTCCTACCTCTACCCTATTCTCTCCTACCCCCTACCCTCTCCTCCTACCTCTACACTATTCTCTCCTAACCCCTACCCTCTCCTCCTACCTCTACCCTCTCCCCCCCATCCCCTACCCTCTCCTCCTACCTCTACCCTATTCTCTCCTACCCCCTACCCTCTCCTCCTACCTCTACACTATTCTCTCCTAACCCCTACCCTCTCCTCCTACCTCTACACTATTCTCTCCTACCCCCTACCCTCTCCTCCTACCTCTACCCTATTCTCTCCTAACCCCTACCCTCTCCTCCTACCTCTACCCTATTCTCTCCTAACCCCTACCCTCTCCTCCTACCTCTACCCTATTCTCTCCTACCCCCTACCCTCTCCTCCTACCTCTACCCTATTCTCTCCTACCCCCTACCCTCTCCTCCTACCTCCTCCTATCACACTCTGGAACCCAACCTCCTGTTCTTTGGTTAATGTTCTTACTCCTCAAGATCATGGTTGTCTTTTTATTATTAAGTCTATCAATGTGGTAGAATGTTATTTTCTTTCATATTTGTACATTTAGAATGAATTTTGAACTTTCAAACGACCGTTTATCCAATAAAAAGCATGACTTCCCTTGGTTCTCTTTTACGGGCATGATACACTAGCACAGGATGCCGCGCGGTGAAACACCGTTTCCCCATTCATTTCAATGGAAGGAAAGCGGAGAGGGCGGTGCGAAGGTGGCGAAAAAGTTACAACTTTTACCAACTTTGTGAAAATCACCAGCGGCGTCCGCTGAGCGATGACCAATCATATTGAGCGGTTTCCATGACGAATTTGAAGCTGTGCGACCCAAGGCAGGAGACTCTTCAGGGAAGATGGCTGACAAAAATACTAGGATGGAAGCAAATGTAAGTGATTATAACGAATCATGCCCCCCAAAAAAATACTGTTGAGAGGAATATGTTAGTTAATGTAGAGACAAACGATTATGCATATTTTTTAATCATGAAGTTAACTTACGAAAATCGCGATTTAGCAAGCTAGCTGACTAGCTAACATTAACCAGCTAGCTGGCTAGCTTTATGGGTGGTCTGACATGTGTATGAAATTGTAATTCTGGTTTGTTTTTAGGGACTCCTGAAACAACCAGCAAACCAGGCTGTCGTCTTGTGAAACAGTGGATGTAAAGAATCTAGCTAGCTAAAGCGTTTACTGCAAATTGAATGTACAATTTTGTAAGCTTGCTTTGCTGATATTTGCCATGCAATGCAGATAGATGAAATAACGCAGCTAGCTATGTTCTTGCTTATTATGCAGTGGATTATAAAAAATACCTGTATGCCTATGGATGTGTAGCTAGCTATCTAGCTGATCTGTGTATGGACCCAAACGTTTGATATACATATTAGTTCAGAACCTAGCTATGAACCTCAGCTATCATAGCCAGTTGTATCAACTTCACAACAGTCTGAATGACATTAATGAAGCCTATGGATTGAGTATAGTATAATATAACTTTGTGCCAAGGATGCAAGTCGTATATACATGTATTTATTACCATGCATGAGATCCCCACATTGTAGCCTGTACATTTAATATATTCACTGACCATGTACTCTACCTTGGCAAATAAAAGTGCAGTTCAGGTATAAAAGACAGATTATTTTTCACTCATATCCAATACCAGGAGTATCACATTCCAGTCTTTGTATGATGCTGTGTCTGCATGTATGTATTACAATTATACACTTCAGCAGTGTTTACCAATCTTGGTCCTGGGACATCAATGGTTACACATTGTAACTATGCATTAGACTAGAAACATGATTTAACTACTTAAAGGCTGATTTGTAAATCATATATGGAAATATAATTTAACATTACACTACACTTCCTAATCATCATGTAAATACTCTAAAACTGGTTCATCTCAATATCTGATGCCCTTCATCTGCATTGATCTGATAAACAGGATAGGTATAGTATTAAATCAAATGAGACCTCATTTTAACCAGTAGAGAATGTGAAACACTTTATTGAAAGTGCATTATCAAAGGGTTATAAATACATGCATTACAAATATAATTGTAATATTACAAATACAAATTCAATCTGTACTTCAATGCACATCTGTTGTGCATTATAATGCACAGGAAGAAAGGTGGCGAGAGGTGTAAAAGACAAAGGGAAAGAGTTATGAACTTAGGAGCAGGGAAGGCAGCATATGGTTAATGAATCAGTGCAACTCAAATATTTTCTCATTTCATCACAATTATATAATAGTGTCTCTAGTCAGCCCGAAGGTTATCTTAAGAGTGGGTGAGGTGGCGATGATGGGAATGGGGGTTGGCATCCTCTCTCACATCAAAACGTATCTGCAGACGAGAGACAGATGGAGAGAGAGAGCATGTTTAAGACTTGTTTTTATTTTTTATTCTAACGTTGTTAGTTATCATAATCATCAGGAGGTGAAATGCAAAACTGACCTTGGATCATTAACTCTGGGACTACTCCATCTCTCTGTATTTCAATGTCAAGCATCTCTTTAATAATACTTCCTGTTGACCTGACCAAGTGACCTCTCACCTCTGATCACGCTGTGTCCTCTATGTGTCATCCAGTTCAGATTCGGGAGGGGTTCACCGACACAGCTGATATAACCTAGAGGATTTAGGGAGAAGAGGAGAGAGGGATGAAGTAAAGGAGAGAGAGTTATTGAGAAAATAAGGTAGTTAAAGAGTCAGTGTTCAACAGGAAACTGTGTGTGACCTCACTGGTGTCCACACTAAGTGGCTGCAGAGTACTTTATGCTGAAAAACATGAACGGACACGCGAGGACAAACAATATAGCGTAGTTATAGAAATAATGAAGTGTCTTACCATGGTTGGTCCTCTTGCCTATTCTTTGAAGGTGGAAGGAGCCACAGTTATACACCTGAGCCTGCACAACACTATCCATCAATCAGATTGATACATGTGTGTGGGTTATAGGGTGTCTAATTGTTCAACATTTTTTTCAATATGGGTGATTTAAAATAGCCTGTTTTGTTTTTGTACAGACATCACACCCTTACCTAAACAGCACCCTCACCTGAGAATTAGAAATCAAAAGGAGAGAAACTGGGAATTGAATAACTGCAGTTGACATAGTTAAGTAAATGGAAGAATACTCTTATTGCAATGTGAATGGCTCTTAAAAGAGCCTTTGGTTGTGGATAGTGTAGTCTATGGTGTTGCCAGGGAACAGCACCCTCTTCGAAGAAGTAGGAGGTGAAGATCTCCCGCACACGGATTGCCTCTTGCTGCGTTGTTGGACCCCATCCTTGAAACATCCTGCAGAGCAGCAGCCTGATATTTCATTCACTTAGCTAGCTGTCTATACAGTATGTGAAGTTTGCTAGATAGCTAGCTAGCCAACTAGCTAGCACATTTAGCAGCTCATTTGAGTTAGCCTGCACTGTAGGTAGTTAGATAATAATCATTTTTTTTAAAAAATTTTCAAAATTCATTTACTTACTTGAATTGGTTCTCCTAGCCATGTGGACAATTGGAAACAGGGCAGCAAAGTTTGTTTGTCACCAGAGCGTTTTAGAGGATATTACTATTGAACTATGTATCCATTTAATAACCAGACCTTCATACAAACTTGCTATGCTGAATTCCTGACACAATCGAACATGCTGCTATATGCTGCCAGCACGCCCACAAGCGAGTCACACTGGGCGGCCTAAGCGGCACGAGGCAATTTACCGCTATCTAGTGTACATTCACCATTAGTGACAATTGATGGAATAAATACATTTTATATATTCCCATTCTGTTTGTGAATAATTTAACTCAGTACGCACTGAAAATGTCATATATCACTGAAAGTATAGGTGATGTAAGTGCTGTGTAAAGAAAATAAATTGGCTCACACTTTTGGTACCTAAGAAGTGCCAAGCACTGCAGACAAATAGTTGCTGCAAAAATACTTAGCTTGGCCCATGTCTGGTATGGGTTTGTGCTTGTCTCATCAGTGGAACCTGAAACAGGACATGGGAGAGAGACCTCTACACGCATCATCTTCGATCTTCTGATTCACAAACCAACAATGTCATTGTTCAATGGTCCCCATCTCTGGAATAGTTATATATTAGCTGTTTCTTTGCATGCCAATTAGTTTGAGGGCTTAATCACAATTTTATCATGTGTTTTATTTAGTTGACATTGTGGTTTTATTCTGTGAAGCATTGCCAACACAGTGCTTCACCCTCTTCTTCCAGCGGGGACATTTTGATGGGTTTTCTCTGGTTCTTGTGTCTGGACACATCTGGTAATCCTCAGAGTTTTTGCATGGAGCCGCCTTGAATGATCTTTGTTTTTCAGATTTCTCATTGTTATGGTGATAACCTGAGAAGTTGACGGTATAGTGCCTATCAAAACATCACCTAATGCAATTTGTCCCCTTGGCACAACTGTCCAAAGCTGTCAATCAATCACGAGCCTAGGGAATCAAGTGTCAGATTAAATTTCACACAATAACCGGTGAGAGAAAAGCCTCAAAACCAATACATTCAGCTTTCATCTTAAACTTTGCTTAATTTATTTATTTACATTACAAGGATTGTCAGAGGGTAATCTTGTTGAGTTGGTTGAAACTAATTACCTCATGGTGAAAGTATTGGTTGGCAGAGAGAGAACTATTGCTGAAACAGGGTGGATGTTCATGTTTTGCATTTGTGGTTAAAATACACACAGGATTTATTTTCAGTGCTGCACTTCAGAGATGGTATTTCGACCTGACATTGGAGTATTATGTAGGCGGTAAGGTTGTGCTTCCGTTCTGTGGAACTGAAGGGTTGGGCAACACATAAAAATCCTGCTCTTTGAGCCAAGTTGGCTCAAAGAGCAGGATTTTTATGTGTTGCCCAACCCTTCAGTTCCACAGAACGGAAGCACAACCTTACCGCCTACATAATACTCCAATGTCAGGTCGAAATACCATCTCTGAAGTGCAGCACTGAAAATAAATCCTGTGTGTATTTTAACCACAAATGCAAAACATGAACATCCACCCTGTTTCAGCAATAGTTCTCTCTCTGCCAACCAATACTTTCACCATGAGGTAATTAGTTTCAACCAACTCAACAAGATTACCCTCTGACAATCCTTGTAATGTAAATAAATAAATTAAGCAAAGTTTAAGATGAAAGCTGAATGTATTGGTTTTGAGGCTTTTCTCTCACCGGTTATTGTGTGAAATTTAATCTGACACTTGATTCCCTAGGCTCGTGATTGATTGACAGCTTTGGACAGTTGTGCCAAGGGGACAAATTGCATTAGATGATGTTTTGATAGGCACTATACCGTCAACTTCTCAGGTTATCACCATAACAATGAGAAATCTGAAAAACAAAGATCATTCAAGGCGGCTCCATGCAAAAACTCTGAGGATTACCAGATGTGTCCAGACACAAGAACCAGAGAAAACCCATCAAAATGTCCCCGCTGGAAGAAGAGGGTGAAGCACTGTGTTGGCAATGCTTCACAGAATAAAACCACAATGTCAACTAAATAAAACACATGATAAAATTGTGATTAAGCCCTCAAACTAATTGGCATGCAAAGAAACAGCTAATATATAACTATTCCAGAGATGGGGACCATTGAACAATGACATTGTTGGTTTGTGAATCAGAAGATCGAAGATGATGCGTGTAGAGGTCTCTCTCCCATGTCCTGTTTCAGGTTCCACTGATGAGACAAGCACAAACCCATACCAGACATGGGCCAAGCTAAGTATTTTTGCAGCAACTATTTGTCTGCAGTGCTTGGCACTTCTTAGGTACCAAAAGTGTGAGCCAATTTATTTTCTTTACACAGCACTTACATCACCTATACTTTCAGTGATATATGACATTTTCAGTGCGTACTGAGTTAAATTATTCACAAACAGAATGGGAATATATAAAATGTATTTATTCCATCAATTGTCACTAATGGTGAATGTACACTAGATAGCGGTAAATTGCCTCGTGCCGCTTAGGCCGCCCAGTGTGACTCGCTTGTGGGCGTGCTGGCAGCATATAGCAGCATGTTCGATTGTGTCAAGAATTCAGCAGTTTGTATGAAGGTCTGGTTATTAAATGGATACATAGTTCAATAGTAATATCCTCTAAAACGCTCTGGTGACAAACAAACTTTGCTGCCCTGTTTCCAATTGTCCACATGGCTAGGAGAACCAATTCAAGTAAGTAAATGAATTTTGAAAAAATTTTGAAAAAATGATTATTATCTAACTACCTACAGTGCAGGCTAACTCAAATGAGCTGCTAAATGTGCTAGCTAGTTGGCTAGCTAGCTATCTAGCAAACTTCACATACTGTATAGACAGCTAGCTAAGTGAATGAAATATCAGGCTGCTGCTCTGCAGGATGTTTCAAGGATGGGGTCCAACAACGCAGCAAGAGGCAATCCGTGTGCGGGAGATCTTCACCTCCTACTTCTTCGAAGAGGGTGCAGTTCCCTGGCAACACCATAGACTACACTATCCACAACCAAAGGCTCTTTTAAGAGCCATTCACATTGCAATAAGAGTATTCCAAATCAAATCAAAGTTTATTTGTCACATGCGCCGAATACAACAGGTGTAGACCTTACAGTGAAATGCTTACTTACAGGCTCTATCCAATAGTGCAAAAATTGTATTAGGTGAACAATGGGTAGGTAAAGAAATAAATCAACAGTAAAAAGACAGGCTATATACAGTAGCGAGGCTATAAAAGTAGCGAGGCTACATACAGACACCAGTTAGTCAGGCTGATTGAGGTAGTATGTAGATATGGTTAAAGTGACTATCCATATATTTATTTATTTTATTTATTTCACCTTTATTTAACTAGGTAGGCTAGTTGAGAACAAGTTCTCATTTGCAACTGCGACCTGGCCAAGAATAAAGCAAAGCAGTTCGACACATACAACAACACAGAGTTACACATGGAATAAACAAACATACAATCAATAATACAGTAGAAAAATCTATATACAGCATGTGCAAATGAGGTAGGATAAGAGAGTTAAGGCAATAAATAGGCCATGGTGGCAAAGTAATTACGATATAGCAATTAAACACTGGAATGGTAGAATTTGCAGAAGATGAATGTGCAAGTTGAGATACTGGGGTGCAAAGGAGCAAGATAAATAAATAGATACAGTATTGGGATGGGGTAGATTGGATGGACTATTTACAGGTGAGCTATTTACAGATGAGCTATGAACAGGTGCAGTGATCTGTGAGCTGCTCTGACAGCTGGTGCTTAAAGCTAGTGAGGGAGGTAAGAGTCTCCAGCTTCAGAGATGTTTGCAGTTCGTTCCAGTCATTGGCAGCAGAGAACTGGAAGGAGTGGCGGCCAAAGGAAGAATTGGCTTTGGGGGTGACCAGTGAGATATACCTGCTGGAGCGTGTGCTACGGGTGAGTGCAGCTATGGTGACCAGTGAGCTGAGATAAGGCGGGGCTTTACCTAGCAGAGACTTGTAGATGACCTGGAGCCAGTGGGTTTGGCGACGAGTATGAAGCGAGGGCCAGCCAACGAGATCATACAGGTCGCAGTGGTGGGTAGTATATTGGGCTATATGATAGATGATGAACAGAGGGTAGCAGTAGCGTAAAAGAAGGGTTGGCAGGTGGTGGGTGGGACACAATGCAGATAGCCCGGTTAGTCAATGTGCAGGAGCACTGGTTGTTCTGCCCAATTGAGGTAGTATGTACATGAATGTATAGTTAAAGTGACTATGCATATATGATAAACAGAGTAACAGCAGCGTAAAAAGAGGGGTTGGGTTGGGTGGGGCACACAATGCAAATAGTCCGGGTAGCCATTTGATTACCTGTACAGGAGTCTTATGGCTTGGGGGTAAAAAATGTTTTTTTTGTCCTAGACTTGGCACTCCGGTACCGCTTGCCATGCGGCAGTAGAGAAAACAGTCTATGACTGTGGTGGCTGGGGTCTTTGACAATTTTTAGGGCCTTCCTCTGACACGCCAGGCAGCTTAGCCCCAGTGATGTACTGGGCCGTACGCACTACCCTCTGTTGTGCCTTGCAGTCAGAGGCCGAGCAATTGCCGTACCAGGCAGTGATGCAACCAGTCAGGATGCTCTCGATGTTGCAGCTGTAGAACCTTTTGAGGATCTCAGGACCCATGCCAAATATTTTTAGTTTCCTGAGTGGGATTAGGCTTTGACGTGCCCTCTTCACGACTGTCTTGGTGTGTTTGGACCATTGTAGTTTGTTGTTGATGTGGACACCAAAGAACTTGAAGCTCTCAACCTGCTCCACTACAGCCCCGTCGATGAGAATGGGGGCGTGCTCGGTCCTCCTTTTCCTGTAGTCCACAATCATCTCCTTAGTCTTGGTTACGTTAAGGGATAGGTTGTTATTCTGGCACCACCCGGCCAGGTCTCTGACCTTCTCCCTATAGGCTGTCTCGTCGTTGTCGGTGATCAGGCTGTTGTGTCGTCTGCAAACTTAATGATGGTGTTGGAGTCGTGCCTGGCCATGCAGTCGTGGGTGAACAGGGAGTACAGGAGGGGACTGAGCACGCACCCCTGTGGAGCTCCAGTGTTGAGGATCAGCGTGGCAGATGTGTTGCTACCTACCCTCACCACCTGGGGGCGGCCCGTCAGGAAGTCCAGGATCCAGTTGCAGAGGGAGGTGTTTAGTCCCAGGATCCTTGGCTTAGTGATGAGCTTTGAGGGTACTATGGTGTTGAACGCTGAGCTGTAGTCAATGAATAGCATTCTCACATAAGTGTTCCTTTTGTCTTGGTGGGAAAGGGCAGTGTGGAGTGCAATAGAGGTTGCATCATCTGTGGATCTCTTTGGGCGGTATGCAAATCTAGGGTTTCTGGGATAATGGTGTTGATGTGAGCCATTACCAACCTTTCAAAGCACTTCATGGCTACGGATGTAACATCTGTAGTCATTTAGGCAGGTTGCCTTTGTGTTCTTGGGCACATGGACTATGGTGGTCTGCTTGAAACATGTTAGTGTTACAGACTCAATCAGGGTGTAAAAGGTGCGTAACTGGCTGCAGGGAAGTCAGGCGCAGGAGAGCAGAAATGGGTAACAACCGGAGCACTTTAATAAGGCAAAACAAACTGTACCCAGAACGACAAAATACGGGTCGAAATAACCCGTCGAAAACCAGTCTAGAGTGCACATACACATTACAACAAACAGTACCACACACAGACATGGGGGGAACAGAGGATAATATACATGTAGAGTAATGAGGGGATGTAAACCAGGTGTGCGGGAAAACAAGACAAAACAAATGGAAAATGAAAAGGCGGAGTGGCGATGGCTAGAAGACTGGTGACGTCGACCGCCGAACGCCGCCCGAACAAGGAGAGGGACCAACTTCGGCGGGAGTCGTGACACATGGACATGTTGAAAATGTCAGTGAAGACACCTGCCAGTTGGTCAGCACATGCCCGGAGCACACGTCCTGGTAATCCGTCTGGCCCCGCAGCCTTGTGTATGTTTTCCTGTTTAAAGGAATTACTCACGTCGGCTACGAATAGCGTGATCACACAGTCGTCCGGAACAGCTGATGCTCTCATGCATGCCTCAGTGTTGCTTGCCTCGAAGCGAGCATAAAAGTGATTTAGCTCGTCTGGTCACTGGGCAGCTCGCGGCTGTGCTTCCCTTTGTTGTCTGTAATAGTTTGCAAGCCCTGCCAAATAAGACAAGCATCGGAGCCGGTGTAGTATGATTCAATCTTAGCCCTGTATTGACGCTTTGCCTGTTTGATGGTTCGTCGCAGGGCTTAGCAGGATTTCTTGTAAGCTTCCGGGTTAGAGTCCCGCACCTTGAAAGCGGCAGCTCTACCCTTTAGCTCAGTGCGAATGTTGCCTGTAATCCATGGCTTCTGGTTGGGGTATGTACGTACAGTCACTGTGGGGACGACTTCCTCGATGCACTTATTGATAAAGCCAGTGACATGTGGTGTACTCCTCAATGCCATCGGAAGAATCCCGGAACATGTTCCAGTCTGTGATAGCAAAACAGTCCTGTAGTTTAGCATCTGCTTCATCTGACCACTTTTTTATAGACCGAGTCACTGGTGCTTCCTGCTTTAATTTTTGCTTGTAAGCAGGAATCAGGAGGATAGAGTTGTGGTCGGATTTACCAAATGGAGGGCGAGGGAGAGCTTTGTACCCGTCTCTGTGTGTGGAGTACAGGTGATCTAGAATTGTTTTCCCTCTGGTTGCACATTTAACATGTTGATGGAAATTTGGTAGAACTGATTTAAGTTTCCCTGCATTAAAGTCTCCGGCCACTAGGAGCACCGCCTCTGGGTGAGTGGTTTCCTGTTTGCTTATTTCCTTATACAGCTGACTGAGTGCGGTCTTAGTGCCAGCATCTGCAACTGTATTATTGACTATATGTTTTATTTATTCCATGTGTAACTCTGTGCTGTTGTATGTGTCGCACTGCTTTGCTTTATTCTTGGCCTGGTCGCAGTTGTAGATGAGAACTTGTTCTCAACTAGCCTACCTGGTTAAATAAAGGTGAAATAAAAAATGTAAATGAAAAAATTGTGCAGCTGAGTAAATTAGCCATACACTGTCTCATAAATATTTGTGAAATCTCTGTTTTGGTCAGCGAACCTCTGGTTGATGACAGCAGTGTGCTTGGGCTATTAGCCAGCAGTGTAAAGCCTCAGTGCTGTTTTGGCCAGCGAACCTCTGGCTGATGACAGCAGTGTGCTTGGGCTATTAGCCAGCAGTGTAATGCCTCAGTGCTGTTTTGGCCAGCGAACCTCTGGCTGATGACAGCAGTGTGCTTGGGCTATTAGCCAGCAGTGTAATGCCTCAGTGCTGTTTTGGCCAGCGAACCTCTGGCTGATGACAGCAGTGTGCTTGGGCTATTAGCCAGCAGTGTAATGCCTCAGTGCTGTTTTGGCCAGCGAACCTCTGGCTGATGACAGCAGTGTAATGCCTCAGTGCTGTTTTGGCCAGCGAACCTCTGGCTGATGATAGCAGTGTGTTTGGGCTATTAGCCAGCAGTGTAATGCCTCGGTGCTGTTTTGGTCAGCGAACCTCTGGCTGATGACAGCAGTGTAATGCCTCGGTGCTGTTTTGGTCAGCGAACCTCTGGCTGATGACAGCAGTGTAATGCCTCGGTGCTGTTTTGGTCAGCGAACCTCTGGCTGATGACAGCAGTGTAATGCCTCGGTGCTGTTTTGGTCAGCGAACCTCTGGCTGATGACAGCAGTGTAATGCCTCGGTGCTGTTTTGGTCAGCGAACCTCTGGTTGATGACAGCAGTGTGTTTGGGCTATAAGCCAGCAGTGTAATACATCGGTGCTGATGATCTCTACAACCACAGCTTTCCAACTGATAATTTCAAAATGCCTCCCTTATTTTTTCAGCTACCACCATGCTCCAGCTGTCTCTCATGGTGTGCTTGCTATCCATCACCATCACTACCTCCCAGTCCCAGATCCAGACTACACACCCCTTGTACAAGAAGGGCCACAACATCACCATCCATTCCTCCCAGCTGGTGTGTAGTCTACCCGGACATCAGGCCCGGTGGAACCCAGGATCCCCAGAGTACCCCAGGGAAGGATGGCCTGGATGGGGGAATGGAGAGAAGGGGGAGAGGGGTGGCAGATGTAGGCAGGGATGGAGAGAAGGAGGAGAGTGGTGACTGAGGTTCGCAGGGATGGAGAGAAGGAGGAGAGGGGTGGCAGATGTAGGCAGGGATAAAGAGAAGGAGGAGAGGGGTGACTGAGGAAAGCAGAGATGGAGAGAAGGGTGACAGACAGACAGGTAAGGAGAGAAGGGGGAGGGGTGACAGAGGTAAGAAGCCTAATGGTAGCATCCAGGTAGTAGCCTGGGCTGGGTCTGAAACCAAGTACTGTAGTACAACTCAAGGCTGAGTTAGTTAGCCCACTGAGCTGAAGCCTACAGAATAGGTATTACCTGTTAGTTAGCCCACTGAGCTGAAGCCTACAGAATAGGTATTACCTGTTAATTAGCCCACTGAGCTGAAGCCTACAGTAGAGGTATTACCTGTTAGTTAGCCCACTGAGCTGAAGCCTACAGAATAGGTATTACCTGTTAATTAGCCCACTGAGCTGAAGCCTACAGTAGAGGTATTACCTGTTAATTAGCCCACTGAGCTGAAGCCTACAGATCAAATCAAATCAAATTTATTTATATAGCCCTTCGTACATCAGCTGATATCTCAAAGTGCTGTACAGAAACCCAGCCTAAAACCCCAAACAGCAAGCAATGCATGTGAAAGAAGCACGGTGGCTAGGAAAAACTCCCTAGGAAAAACTCCCTAGAAAGGCCAAAAACCTAGGAAGAAACCTAGAGAGGAACCAGGCTATGAGGGGTGGCCAGTCCTCTTCTGGCTGTGCAGGGTGGATATTATAACAGAACATGGTCAAGATGTTAAAATGTTCATAAATGACCAGCATGGTCAAATAATAATAATCATAGTAGTTGTCGAGGGTGCAACAAGCACGTCCGGTGAACAGGTCAGGGTTCCATAGCCACAGGCAGAACAGTTGAAACTGGAGCAGCAGCACGGCCAGGTGGACTGGGGACAGCAAGGAGTCATCATACCAGGTAGTCCTGAGGCATGGTCCTCGGGCTCAGGTCCTCCGAGAGAAAGACAGAAAGAGAGAAAGAGAGAATTAGAGAGAGCATATTTAAATTCACACAGGACACCGGATAAGACAAGAGAAATACTCCAGATGTAACAGACTGACCCTAGCTCCCCGACACATAAACTACTGCAGCATAAATACTGGAGGCTGAGACAGGAGGGATCAGAAGACACTGTGGCCCCATCCGATGATACCCCCGGACAGGGCCAAACAGGCAGGATATAACCCCACCCACTTTGCCAAAGCACAGCCCCCACACCACTAGAGGGATGTCTCCAACCACCAACTTACCGTCCTAAGACAAGGCCGAGTATAGCCCACAACGATCTCCGCCATGGCACAACCCAAGGGGGGGCGCCAACCCAGACAGGAAGACCACATCAGTGACTCAACCCACTCAAGAATAGGTATTACCTGTTAGTTAACCCACTGAGCTGAAGCCTACAGAATAGGTATTACCTGTTAGTTAGCCCACTGAGCTGAAGCCTACAGTATAGGTATTACCTGTTAGTTAGCCCACTGAGCTGAAGCCTACAGTATAGGTATTACCTGTTAGTTAGCCCACTGAGCTGAAGCCGAAAGGCATTACATTTGGGAGCTAACATGAGTCTTTAGGTCACGCTAACCACTACCACTCTTGTAGTCCTTGATATTACTTCCTGTGTTAGCTTTAATGTTGTGTTCCTATGCAGTACACTGTATTGTGAGCTGTCTGGTGTGACTATATGAATGTGAATTAGCCAGTCCCTGTCTCTGTCTGATCTTCAGGTGAACAGGTCAGGCCCGGGAAACAATGTAAACTCTGGTTAAAGGTCATGAGGGCGTGGTTGCAAGCATGGACCCCGAGGGCTGAAGGGCCCGCGTGGGGCCCCAGGTTTGGCCGGACTGGGGGGCACCAAGGGGGAGACGGGGACACGGGTGAGCGGGGCTCATGGGGGATGTAACTGCGGCACCAACTCAGCCCGGTCTGCCTTCTCCCAAAAAGCGTCTCCCGATCCGGTTCAAACGGATTCTACTGAACGAGGGGGAACAACTACAACGCCACAACGGGGAAGTTTGTCTGCTCTGTCCCGGGAGTCTACTACTTCACTTATGACATCACACTGGCCAACAAGCACTTGGCGATCAGGCCGGTGCACAACGGGCAGTACAAGATCAAGACGTTTGATGCCAAAACTGGGATCCAGCATCCGGTTCCACTGTTCTCTGGTAAGAGAGTCAGGACCAGGTTCGGCTGCAGATCTTCTACTCTGAACAGAATGGGTTATTCTATGACCCCTCCCGGACAGATAGTCTGTTTACTGGGTTCCTGATCTATGCAGACCAGGAATATCTGAACTAGATGGACAAGAAGACCAATGAGGATTCATCACCTTCATCCTGATGGGTTGAAATACAATGGCACCTGCTTTTGCTTCCTTGTCCATTTGGGAAGAAAATTATGCCTGTCATCATTGCAATTATAGTTCAGCCTATTTACACTCAGTTTTGTTCGATAATTAAAATGTTTTCTAAAAAAGTGAATTGTAATAAGCCTACAGTATTATCGTTGCACATTATTGAAAAAGCTATGCCCTATATTGACACCAGGTGACACTGAGTTGTCTGTTGCCCAGCTAGTACTCATTGCTTAGTATTTATACTCAACAAAAATATAAACGCAACATGTAAAGCTTTGGATTCATGAGCTGAATTAAAAGATCCCAGAAATGTTCCATACACACAAAAAAGCTTTTTTCTCTCAAATCTTGTGCACAAATTTGTTTACATCCCTGTTAGTGAGCATTTATACTTTGCCAAGATAATCCATCCACCTGACAGGTGAGGAAATATCAAGAAGCTGATTAAACAGTATGATTGTTTCACAGGTGCATCTTGTGCTGGGGACAATAAAAAGGCCAATTTAAAATGTGCTGTTTTGTCACACAACACAATGCCACAGATGTCTTAAGTTTTGATTGAGCATTCAATTGGCATGCTGACTGCAGGAATGTCCACCAGAGCTGTTGCCAGAGAATTGAAAGTTAATTTCCCTACTATTAGCCTCCTCTAATGTCATTTCATAGAATTTGGCAGTACCTCCAACCAGCTTCACTACCGCACACCACCTGTAACCACGGCAGCCCAGGATCTCCACATCTAGCTTCTTCACCTGCGGGATCGTCTGAGACCAGTCGCCCGGACAACTGATGAAAGTGTGGGTTTGCACAACCAAAGAATTTCTGCACAAACTGTCAGAAACTGTCTCAGTGAAGCTCATCTACGTGCTCGTCACCTTCCCCAGGGTCTTGACCTGACTGCAGTTTGGCGTCGTAAACAACTTCAGTAGTCAGATGCTCACCTTCAACGGCCACTGGCACGCTGGAGAAGTGTGCTCTTCACGGATAAATCCCGGTTTCAAATGTACTGGGCAGATGGCAGACAGTGTGTATGGTGTTGTGTGGGCGAGTGGTTTGATGATGTCAACGTTGTGAGCAGAGTGCCCCATGGCAGAGGCGGGGTCATGGAAGAGGCAGGCATAAGCTACGTACAACGAACACAGTTGCATTTTATCGATGGCGATTTGAATGCACAGAGATACCATGATGAGATCCTGAGGCCCATTGTCGTGCCATTCATCCTCTGCCATCACCTCATGTTTTAGCATGATAATGCATGGCCCCATGTTGCAAGGATCTGTACATAAATCCTGGAAGCTGAAAATGGCCCAGTTCTTCTATGGCCTGCATACTCACCAGACATGTCACCCATTGAGCATGTTTGGGATGCTCTGTATCGACGTGTACAACAACGTCTTCCAGTTCCCGCCAATATCCAACAACTTCGCATAGCCATTGACGAGGAGTCAGACAACATTCCACAGGCCACAATCAACAGCCTGATAGACTCGAAAGGAGAATGTGCATGAGGCAAATGGTGGTCACACCAGATACTGACTGGTTTTCTGATCTACGTCCCTACCTTTCTTTTAAGGTATCTGTGACCAACAGATGCATATCTGTATTTCCAGTCATGTGAAATCCATAGATTAGGGCCTAATAAATTTATTTCAATTCACTGATTTCATTATATGAAGTGTAACTCAGTAAAATCTTTGAAATTGTTTCATGTTGTGTTCATTTTTGTTCAGTGTATAAACAGAATTCATTTTTTTTTCTTCTTAAAACTGCATTGATGGTTAAGGGCTTGTAAGTAAGCATTTCACTGTAAGGTGAAATACCTGTTGTATTCGGTGCATGTGACAAATAAAATTAGATTTGATTTTGTTATGGCTGATTGGAGGGAAAATGAGGAAAAGGATTTTATTTTCAAGTGACATTTTTTTTGGGGTGCTGTTTATATTCAGAAATAAGATGTTCCTACATGCAACTTTTTTTCTTTTTTTTCTATTGCAATTATCCCTCTCTGTCTAAATTAAACGAGAATGCACTAAACGTGTTACATGCCATTAAAAAGGTTTATTTTGTGTTATAAATCTTATTATAGTACATTTTACAATGTGCTAAAGTAAAACGTTTTTTACACACATGCCACTTGAGAAAGTTAATATAGTGATTTGTAATAAAAACTTGATTTAATCATCTCTACAGCGCTATCCGTTTTCAAAATGCCAGTGTTTGAGAGACAAGTTTAGTTTAATTGAAATCAATTAGAGAATGAGTTATTGCCGTAATTATCCCACTTTGGTCACGTGTTTTGGACTACATTTCCCATCTTACACTCGGTTTTTCGCGTACGCAAATTCACTATCTCCTCACCGACCGCAGCTGGGGAAGCTAACCACTTCGTTGAACGAGGATCCCTGGAAAAATCTTTGTGAAAGTGTAAACAGACGAGGTAACATCTGAATTAAACTGTTCTGAAGCATTGTTACTTTGTCAACTGAATAACGGAAACAGTCGTCGCTTTTCGCCGGTACCGAGGATAATACAAAACTTCCCAAAGAGGAATTGTTCATTCAGGATGTCGGAGTGAAACAAAGAGGTCTGGGGGCATTCCTGTCAGATAGGGTGAGCGGCACATGCGATCTTGGACATTTTGTGAATCTAAAAGTTTACTAAATGTGTGTATCAATGATTTAATGCTGTCAATAGTCAGGTGTGATCTTTGTCTAAGTTTAAGGTATAGGCCTATAAATAAGAGTATTAGAACCAAGAGTGGTCTACTTTTCTGTTAATAAAAACACTCGTGGTGTTGACACCGCTAAATGAGCGAGAGAGAAAGTCTTGACGAATGTTTCCATTATCAACGTATTGTTTTTCTCATAGCAGGTTTGTGACATCGTAGCAATTGTATTGTTAGGCCTAGAAAAAAGTTATTTTGTTACCCCAGCGCTACAATTGCCATTTAGTTTTTTTTTTCTTTTCTTTTCACTTTAAGGCATTTAAATCGCACCCACTTGCATGGGGAATGTATTGCAGTTCAGTACCATAGGCTCATTTGGTCCAATATTGGGCTAACGTTAGTCCAAGGACCCCATATACTCTGTTTAAAGGGCGAATTGGCTCTGAAAGACAAACTGGCAAATACTCCCATCTAAACGTGAAGCGATTTTCAATTGAGGTACGGTTCTAGAAAAACGTCCAAAATAATTTAACAAATGCAAAATGCACCGTTTTTAACCGGTTTTAACACAGTTGTTACAGCCAACAGTATTTTTCAGTGACAGGTTTGTGACTCCTGTCTTCCAGTTACACACCGGTTCGGAGACTCGGATCGACGTTTTATTTAGCACAGGCAGTCATCCGTCTGTTTTCCTTTAACAAGCGCTGTAACATGGACATATTGCTGTGTGGGAACCCTATAAAAGTGTATCAATTTAACTATATATATATATTTCTCGCAAATATGAAAGATTTAAAGTCTTTATGCTTCCAAACCCGTACCGCAAGTGCTGCGTGTTAATGTTCAGACGGAGCATCACGGCTCTTAACCGCTGATAAGTGTCTCTTAGGTGGAACGTATTGGAACTGAGTCATGAATGATCACGGGCGATGCAGTGCCACTGACCAATGTTTACTGTACACATGGTCATGGAGGAAATTAACTGTTACATTTTTAAGCTTACAAAAGAGCAGCCCACTATTTTCAATAGTTTCCCAGAATTTTGCATTTGAAACATTTCGAAAGGCTATTGGATGTGTTTTTTAAAAATGTATTTTAATCAAAGGCTGATCTTTAACTGCAATCGTTTTCAACTGATTGCTTAATTAATATCAAAGGCACATTTAACTTTGGGCCCATAACCCATTAATTTCTACAATGCAATTTTATATATATATATATATATATATATATATATATATATATATAATATAAATTCATAGTACAAATTAATAGAAAGGATGCCATGTTTTTTCCCCTTGAAATCAACACTTTTTTTTTTTTTTTTTTGCTGGGACTTCATCTCTGTTAGATTTTTTTAACCACCAGTATGAATATAGGATATTACAATTTTGTTCAAACAACTTATTCCATAAGTCCTTGTCCTTTTGATATCAAATACCTGAAGTTGTGATAAGACACCATAACATGCGGCGTACAGCCAGGACGTCTCTCTGACTTAGCCCACATTGCTGTGTCTCTGCAGGGTTGAACTTCATCCTTGTGGCCTTCTCTGAATGGGAAAGATGGAAAGGGAGTTACAGTGGTGGAAAGGACAGCTAGCAGGGGATATCCATCAGTCCCTCCGCATCAAGGTAAGACCAGCCAGTCATAGAATCAGAATGAATAGAATTCTGAATTTTAAATCTATGAATCCAGTTCTGTGGGTCTCCTTGGTTCATTCCCGGAGTTCCACTTTCCTCATCGCCACGTGATAAGAATCTCAACTGCATGGTGAAATGTGTATTATGGGGATGTTCTCAATTCCAGGGAAGGAGGCTTTGAGTCTGGTGGCATGCAGTTCACCTGTGCTTAAATGCATCTTAACCTGAAAAAGACAACTAATCTAGGTAACCTAGCGGTTAAGAGCGTTGGGCCAGTAACCAAAAGGTCGCTGGTTGAAATTCCCAAGCCGACTAGGTGAAAAATCTGATGTTCCTTTGAGCAAGGCAGTTAACCCTAATTGCTCCTGTATGTCACTCTGGATAAGAGCTTCTGCTCAATGGCTTAAATGTAAAATGTATGTTTTCTTGTTGACATACTGTAGTGCATTGGTGAAAACGAAGATCCAAGCCAGTACAGTGACATGATAGCAACTCCTCAACTTCTATTTATAGCTTCTATATGCTATATAGTGTAGTTAATGTTGGCAGATGGATATAATTACATGACTGCCATCTATATGAGTGTGGTCTAATTTAGATTACACAGAAGGGTTTAGGCTCATTAATTGGCTGATGCAGTAATTAGGCTAACCTCCGGCTTGATGATATTTTACTGTTTGGCCATTTTAAAGGCAGCATCTGTCACTGGACTGCCATCCTCATAAAGGGTGCAAGTATATCATAGCTAATTTGATTCTACTTAGGAAGAACAATATTGTGTGTGTGTGTGTGTGTGTGTGTGTGTGTGTGTGTGTGTGTGTGTGTGTGTGTGTGTGTGTGTGTGTGCTATGCACACGTCACATGTAGGGGGAGGATTTGGATAGTAGATGGCACTGTTGCAGGCAGCTGCCCGCACTCTGTTACACTCTGTTACAGTCTGGCAGTCTCCTTACAAGTCATTCACTTAGCCTGACAGTCATTTGATTTACTCTTGTGTAAATCACTGAGTTGGACGTCTGTAACCAGGGGTTGCGACGTCTGTAACCAGGGGTTGCGACGTCTGTAACCAGGGGTTGCGACGTCTGTAACCAGGGGTTGCGACGTCTGTAACCAGGGGTTGCGACGTCTGTAACCAGGGGTTGCGACGTCTGTAACCAGGGGTTGCGACGTCTGTAACCAGGGGTTGCGACGTCTGTAACCAGGGGTTGCGACGTCTGTAACCAGGGGTTGCGACGTCTGTAACCAGGGGTTGCGACGTCTGTAACCAGGGGTTGCGTAGATTAGGGCCTCCCTCCAACCCTTTAACCAATCTGCAGACTAAAGATGACAAATCCCTGTAAAACAACATGGAAGCTGATGTAAGGTCTTTGAAAGCCAAACGACACCCCAGACAAAATCCCCATCTCTAAATAATTGTAGCCCATCAGCAGGCTAGTCAGCCCCCCCCCCCCCCCCCCCCCCCAACACCTCACCTCTCTGCATCGAGTCCCCTGCCTTCCACTGCATTAATTATGCTGCGGTTCCCCTCAATGCCCTGCACCACTGAACCCTCAGACAGACAGATGGACCAGAGGCAAGGCATGCAGGGAGGGGGGCAGAGAGGAGAACTCAAGTCGGGGGTAGTGTTTATGGGGGTGTCTGTGTGTGTGCACGTTTTAGCACTGTTTATATTGCCCTTCAGCTGCCTATCACCTTAGTGATCACCATTGTTTATGTATTGACTACATACAACAAACTCAACAGACAACTGATGTAACTCGCAGATTAAACATGTGAGGCACATGTGTGCCGTAGATTGTGGTTATCAGTATCTTGGTCATGCTGACAGGCACCACAGGGTTACTCTTCATCGATCTACAGCAAGTCAGCATCCAGTGAAGATGAGCTTTACACGTGGGCAGTGTTTTGTTGTTTGGACAACCCTTAGGGAAGGGAAGTAGGCCCGCTGTCTCTGACAAATAATAGTAACCTGTATTTTTTTTGTATGGGTGGATGTTTTTGGTGTGCCTCTAGCAGCAAACCACAAACTGGTACAGCACTACTTAAAGAGATTAATCCACCCCTACTCAGTCTGATATTAAATAAATCCACATAAAGCCCTTGTTTTTTAGATCAAATATTCGTCTGTGGGGTATGAAGAAACAAAGCATTTATTGAAAAACCAAAACAACTCCTCGTTTTTCTAAGCCTGTATTAGGATAGAGACAGACTCGTGAAGCATTAAAGGCTATACATGTGGGAGAAAGTGTTTTTATCTCTCCCCTTGTCAAATGCGTCTTTAAGCTGAAGGTTCACGTGACGCTCCTCTATTCCCCTGTTCTATGTGCTTGACTAGGAGGACACTGGTTGTGTCCTAGGCGCGTGTCAAAAATGGCACCAGTGCACTACCACATCCCGCCCCAAACGGACACCAAAAATGCTCTCAAAGATCTTCATTGTGACCCTGAACAAACTGGAGACCGTGTACCCGGAGGCAGCGTTCATTGTCACTGGGGACTTTAACAATAGTAAATTTGAGAACCATCCTCCCGAATTACTATCAACACGTTGACTGTCCAACACGCAGAGATTCTCAATGGACCAACGCTACATGCTTTTCCGACACAGGTATAAGGCAATCTACCGTCCTCCTTTCGGCAAATCAGACCAGGACTCCATTTTGTTCCTCCCCGCCTACAAAGACTTGAGGGAAGTTCCGGCGTTCACGTCTGTACAACACTTATCTGACCAATCAGAATCCATGCTCCAAGGCTGTTTTGGTCACGTGGACTGGAATATGTTACAGGTTGCCTCTGGGGATAAGATCAATTAATACACTGACTCAGTGTCTTTCAAAAAACATGGATTGAGGGCAGCCTTGAAGGGTAAACTGAAGGAGACAGATGCTGCAGACAAGCTAAACACCTTTTTTCTCACGCTGAAGACAACGAGGGCTACGTGTTTACGGTCTCCACGGAGGATGTATGCAAGTCATTCAAACGTGTTAACCTTCGCAAGGATGCCGGCCCAGGGAGCATCCCTAGCAGTGCTCTCAGAGCATGTGCAGACCTGCTAGCTGTTGTGTTTTTGGACACTTTCAATCTCGCTCTAGCTCAGGCCTTTTTTCTCACTTTCTTCAAGATATCAACTATCATCTCTGTGCCCAAGAAAGGGAAAGTAACTGAAATGAATGACTACCGGCCTGTAGCGCTCACTTCCGTCATCATGAAGTGCTTTGAGAGGCTTGTTTAAAGACCACATCACCACCACCCTCCCCGACACTCAACCCTCTCAAAATTGCCTACCGCTCCAATAGATCCATTGACGACGCAATCGCCATGGTACCGCACACTGCACACTGCGCTCACCCAGCGCTCACCCAGCTGGACAAGAGGAATGCAAATCTGAGGATGCTGTTTATCCACTACAGCTTGGCCTCTAAGTTCACTGCAAAGTGCATGGCCCTGGGACTGAACTCCTCCTTATGTAACTGGGCCCTAGAATTTGACGGGCCGCCCCCCAGGTGGTGAATGTAGGAAACATTACCTCTTCCACACACATCCTCAACACGGGGCCCCCACAAGGATACGTCCTCAGTCCCCTCCTGAACTCTCTGTATATCCACAACTGCCTCGGTTTCAACTCCAAGTTCGCTGACGACACAACAGTAGTAGGTCTAATTACCAACAGCGACGAGACTGCCTACAGGGAGGAGCTAGGCACTCCAGGTAAACAACCTCTTCCTCAATGTCAGCAAAACAAAGGAGCTGATTGTGGACTTTAGGAGTGGCTGCCATGGAGACAGTCAAAAGCGTAAAGTTCCTCGGCTTACACATCTCAGAGGAGCTGAAATGGTTAAACCACACGGACACCGTGGTGAAGGCACGACAGCGTCTCTTTAACCTCAGGAGGTTGTCCTGAGAGGCAGTGATTGAATTGGCCTGTCCCCGAAGTCCCTCAGTGTTCTACAGGAGCACCATCGAGCGCTTAATGTTGGGCTGCAGCACAGCCTGGTATGGCACTGCCACTGACCAAGGCACTACAGAAGGAGGTGTGCTCAGCCGAACGCACCACTGGGTGAACACTGCCTGCCCTTCAGGACACCTACAACACCAGGTGTTACAGGAAGGCCAGGAAGATCATCAGGGACCTCAGCCACCTGAGCCACGGCCTGTTCTTCCCGCTTCCATCACTCTGACACGTGCAGTACAGGAGCATCATGGCTAAAACTGACTGGCCAATAGAACACTGGGCTCCAGAGTGGTGCACCGGTCTAAGGCACTGCATCTCAGTGCTAGAGATGTCACTACAGACACCCTGGTTCAGCGGTCTAAGGCACTGCATCTCAGTGCTAGAGGTGTCACTACAGACACCCTGGTTTGAATCATGCTGTATCACAACCGGCCGTGATTGGGAGTCCAATAGGGCGGTGCACAATTGGCTCGGCATCGTCCAGGTTTGGTCGGTGCAGGCCATCATTGTAAGAATGTATTCTTAACTGACTTGCCTAGTTAAAGGTAAAAAAATTAAATAAAACCAGTTTCTACCAGACGGTCAGGCTGCTGAATAGCCACCACTTGTCAGCTACCAGCCCCCTTTGGATCCCCCCTTTCTCAAACAGACTTCAACCCTGCCCCCACCCTAATGGGTATTTGTCATGCTGAATAGCCACCACTACTTCCTGTCCCCCTCCCCTTACATACCATGGGGAACCCTGTACCCCTCCCCTCACTCCACTTCCTGACCTAAATTGAAATGTAGAATTGGGTTCTATATGGAAATGTACTGTGTAGCCATGTCTACCATCCATGCCTATCTACAGTGCCTTCGGACAATTTGCTATGAGACTCGAAATTGACATCTGGTGCATCCTGCTTTCATTGGTCATCCTTGATGTTTCTACAACTTGATTGGAGTCCACCTGTGGTAAATTCAATTGATTGGACATGATTTGGAAAGGCACTTATCTGTCTATATAAAGCCCCACAGTTGACAGTGCATGTCGGAGCAAAAACCAAGCCCTGAGGTCGAAGGAAATGTATGTAGAGTTCTGAGACAGGATTATGTCGAGGCACAGATCTGGGGAAGAGTACCAAAACATTTCTGCAGCATTGAAGTTCCCCAAGAACACAGTGGCCTCCATCATTCTTAAATGGAACATGTTTGTAACCCCCAAAACTCTTCCTGGAGCTGGCCTCCTGGCCAAATTGAGCAATCGGGGTAGAAGGGCCTTGGTCATGGAGGTGACCAAGAACCCAATGTTCACTCTGATAGAGTTCCTCTGTGGAGATGGGAGAACCTTCCAGAAGGACAACCATCTCTGCATCACTTCACCAATCTGGCCGTTATGGTAGAGTGGCCAGACGGAAGCCACTTCTCAGTAAAAGGCACATGACAGCTCGCTTGGCGTTTGCCAAAAGGCACCTAAAGGATTCTCAGATCATGAGAAACAAGATTTTCTGGTCTGATGAAACCAAGATTGAACTCTTTGGTCTGAATGCCAAGTGTCACATCTGGAGGAAACCTGGCAACATCCCAACGGTGAAGCATGGCGGTGGCAGCATCATGCCGTTGGGTTGTTCTTCAGCGGCAGGGACTGGAGGACTAGTCAGGATCAAGGCAAAGATGAACTGAGCAAAGTACAGAGATCCTTGATGAGTACCTGCTCCAGAGCACTCAGGACCTCAGACTGTGGCGACGGTTCACCTTCCAACAGGACAACGACCCTAAGCATACAGCCAAGACAACGCAGAAGTGGCTTCGGGACAAGTCTCTGAATGTCCTTCAGTGGCCCAGACAGAGCCCGGATTTGAACCTGATCGAACATCTCTGGAGAGACCCGAAAATAGCTCTGCAGCGACACTCCCCATCCAACCTGACAGAGCTTGAGAGGATCTGCAGAGAAGAATGGGTGAAACTCCCCAAATACAGGTGTGCCAAACTTGTAGCGTCATACCCAAGACTCGAGGCTGAAATCCCTGCCAAATGTGCTTCAACAAAGTACTGAGTAAAGGGTCTGAATACTTATGTAATATTTAGTTTTTGTTTTTGTCATTATTGGGTATTGTGTGTAGATTGAGGGGGGGGGGGGGCACGATTTGAATCAATTTTAGAACAAGGTTGTAACTTAACAAGTCAAGGGGTCCGAAATACTTTTTGAATGCACTGTATGTTTGTGCGTTAGCCTATATTTATTTTCACTCTCCACCTGTTTCTCTCTCCGCTACCTTCTCCTTTCCTTCCCTCCATCTTCCTCATCCTCTCCCTCTAGGAGTTGAAGCTGCCTGTGTACCGGGCCCACTCCCCTCAGATAGGGATGCGTCGGTACTTTGCGGACCTGCTGGCCATACTGTCGAACCGCTACCAGCTGTGTCCTACAGCCAGACACCTGTCTGTCTACCTACTGGACCTGTTCATGGACCACTACGATGTAGCTGTCAAACAGCTCTACGTCATCGCTCTGTCCTGCCTGCTCCTCGCCAGTAAGTACCATGAGTGTTTACAGAATAAAGGTTCTCAGTTTCCTGCAGCTGACACAGTGGAATTACACCGCACATTAATGATGTTCCAGAAACTGTCATGAATGGTTAAGATATGCTATAACTGTGTTATTACACACAGCCTAACCCCCTCTGTTACCATCATTACCTTTTTTTTAATGATCATTTACTCCAGTGTCCAGACGATGGCTGGCTGGAAAGCCCTATATCATTTGTGGTGCTGTGGCTTTTCACATTGTTTCGGTAGAAACCCAGTCTCTGTGACTTTGTGAAGATTAGCCTGTGTCTGTACGTCTTCACGCGCACAGCTTTGACCCTAGCTTTGATAACGCTTCTGGGGGTTTTGCCTCTGGGTCTTTATTACTTCCTGGTGGCATCTGTCGATCTAAATGAATGTCCTACACAGCAAAGCGTATGAAAGCCGTTAGAGTAAAGACACAAAGGAAACTTGGACCTGGGTTTTGTCAGATGGCTGACTGTGATCTTGGAGTTGTGCTGCTGTTACTTTGCGTAGCCTAGTTTGTGTAGGAGTAGTTGCTGTGTGTGTGTGTGTGGTGATTAACGGCTTGTCTGTACATCAACACAGCGTCATGGGTAATTACACTAATGATGCTGTCAAACTGGGAGTCTGGGACGGGGCCCGCTCACTGGGGAGACGTGCGTGAGGCTGTTTTTAAGGGGAGCTCGTATAGTTCACTGGAACACTAAATAGCCTTCCCTGTAGCTCAGTTGGTAGAGCATGGTGTTTGCAACACCAGGGTTGTGGGTTCGATTCCCACGGGGGGCCAGCACAGGAAAAAAATAAAATAAATGTATGAGTTGTATGAAATGTATGCATTCACTACTGTAAGTTGCTCTGGATAAGAGCGTCTGCTAAATGACTAAAATGTAAAAATGTAAATGTAAATGAAAAGATGAAAACGTATCGGCCAAAAACCCTGTTAGAGGATTCTCTGACTTGACTTTAAGAAGTCTTTTGACTGTGTCTTTCAGTGAGAGAACAGTCAGACCCTTCTCTTAACTCCCTCCCACCCGCTAGGTTCCTCCAGCGATCAGCTCTGTGTGATTTTGATGAAGGCTTTGAAAAGGGCTGTTTGATTGAAGGTTGTCCTGGTTGGGTTTGCTGTTTAATCTCCTGAGGTGCTGGAATCTGGCCTAGTTGTTGAACTGGACTTCTGTCTGGTTGGTTGGTTCAGTACTCCGGTTCCCCTGAGTTTCAGGTCTGATGCCCACTCTGCTCTGTGCTCGTTCTGTGTCCCACAAATGGCACCCTATTCACTATATAGAGCACTACTGGCGAAAAGTAGTGCACTAACTAGGGAATAGGGTTGCCGTTTGGTACTCAGACTTTGACAGGCACACAATTGTCTTTGTTAAAATTCTACGAACTTCCGCGCAGGGTTAATCAATCACTGCCTCCATTGTGCCTCTCAACAGTCAGAACTTAATCCTGTTAGCCTATTGGTAATATCTCTGCTCTCTGGGGGGGGGGGGCTCTCTCTCTGGGGGGGGCGGGGGGCTCTCTCTCTGCTCTCTGGGGGGGCTCTCGCTCTGCTCTCTGGGGGGGGGGGGGGGGGGCTCTCTCTCGCCCTGTGTTTGAACTATGTGTGAGTGTGTTTTCATAGACACAGAAAGGTAAATTGTAGTTCTGTGGTATTCGTCCATAGTCGATTTGTGAGAGGAATGAAATGGAGTGTCAGAACAACTTCTTCCTAGGCAGTCACAGGGAAATGAGACCTATTGTTCAAAGTCTGTCTACACATTTAGCATCCTTTCATCAAAGCCTTTTTCCTAAAGGAATCCATACCCTTCCCATTGTCCCTTCATTTCAATGATGCTCATAGATGCCAAGATTCCAGACACCCCATGAGCTCTGGTCAAAAGTAGTGCACTATTTGGACTAGGGTTCAAAAGTAGTGCACTGTATAAGGTGCAATTTTAGGATGTAGACACATGGACTATGGTCCCATAGCTAGTGACTTCAACATTACTCTTCCTGGCATCCCTCTCTGAAGTCAGGACACTCTGCTCTGCATAGCAGGTATTTCACATCACTAATGACGTACACAATGAGTCTATCCCTCTCTCAATTCAATTTAAGGGCTTTATTGGCATGGGAAACATATGTTAACATTGCCAAAGCAAGTGTAGTAGATAATAAACAAAAGTGGAATAAAAATGAACAGTAAATATTACACTCAAAAGTTCCAAAAGATTCGACATTTCAAATGTCATATTGTCTATATACAGTGTTGTAACGATGTGCAAATAGTTAAAGTACAAAAGGTAAAATACAAAAACATAAATATGGGTTGTGTTTGTTCTTCACTGGTTGCCCTTTTCTTGTGGCAACAGGTCACAAATCTTGCTGCTGTGGTGGCATACTGTGGTATTTCACCCGATATGGGAGTTTATCAAAATCAGGTTTGTTTTCAAATTCTTTGTGGGTCTGTGTAATCTGAGGGAAATATGTGTCTCTAATATGGTCATACATTTGGCAGGAGGTTAGGAAGTACAGCTCAGTTTCTACCTCATTTGAGGGCAGTGTTCACATAGCCTGTCTTCTCTTGAGAGCCAGGTCTGCCTTCGGCGGCCTTTCTCAATAGCAAGGCTATGCTCACTGAGTCTTTACATAGTCAAATATTTTCTTAAGTTTGGGTCAGTCACAGTGGTCAGGTATTCTGCAACTGTGTACTCTCCATTTAGGGCCAAATAGCATTCTAGTGCGCTCTGTTTTTTTGTAAATACTTTCCAATGTGTCAAGAAATAATATTTTTGTTTCCTCATGATTTGGTTGGGTCTAATTGTGTTGCTGTCATAGGGGTCTGTTTGTGTTTGTGAACAGAGCCCCAGGACCAGCTTGCTTAGGAGACTCTTCTCCAGGTTAATTTCTGTGTAGGTGATGGCTTTGTTATGGAAGGTTTGGGAATCGCTTCCTTTTAGGTGGTAATAGAATTTAACGTCTCTTTTCTGGATTTTGATAATTAGTGGGTATCGGCCCAATTCTGCTCTGCATGCATTATTTGGTGTTTTACGTTGTACATGGAGGATATTTTGGCGGAATTCTGCCTGATTCTCAATTTGGTGCTTTTCCCATTTTGTAAATTCTTGGTTGGTGAACAGACCACAGACCTCAATCATAAAGGGCGACGAGTTCTATAACTGATTCAAGTATTTCTAGACATCCTAATTGGTATGTCAAATTTGATGTTCCTTTTGATGGCATAAAAGGCCCTTCTTGCCTTGTCTCTCAGATCGTTCACAGCTTTGTGGAAGTTACCTGTGGCGCTGATGTTTAGGCCGAGGTATGTATAGTTATTTGTGTGCTCTAGGGCAACGGTGTCTAGATGGAATTTGTATTTGTCATCCTGGCAACTGGACCTTTTTTTGGAACACAATTTTTTGGTCTACTGAGATTCACTGTCAGGGCCCAGGTCTGACAGAATCTGTGCAGAAGATCTAGGTGCTGCTGTAGGCCCTCCTTGGTTGGTGACCGAAGTACCAAATCATCAGCAAACTTCAGATTCTAGTAAGTTGAGGCCGGGTGCTGTAGACTGTTCTAGTGCCCTCGCCAAATCGTTGATATACATTGTATGTTGAAGAGGGTGGGGCTTAAGCTGCATCCTAGTCTCACCTCATGGCCTCTGGAAAGAAATGTGTGTTTTGTCAATTTTTAACTGCAGACTTGTTTGTTTACATGGATTTTGTTGTATGTTTGTTCCTCTAACACCACTTTCCATCAATTTGTATATCAGACCCTCATGATAAATCAACAAAGCATGAGAGGACTTTGCCTTTGGTTTGTTTGTCAATTATGGTGTGCAGGGTGAATACGTGGTCTTTTGTATGGTAATTTGGTTAAAAAGGCCAATTTTGACTTTTGCTCAGTACAATTGTTTTCACTGAGGAATTGAACTAGTCTGCTGTTAATGATAGTGCAGAGGATTTTCTCAAGGTTGCTGTTGACGCATATCCCACGGTAGTTATTGGGGTCAAATTTGTCTCCACTTTTGTGGATTGGGGTGATCAGTCCTTGGTTCCAGATATTTACATTTTAGTCATTTAGCAGACGCTCTTATCCAGAGCGACTTACATTTTTCTTTTCTTTTCCGTACTGGTCCCCCGTGGGAATCGAACCCACAACCCTGGCGTTGCAAACACCATGCTCTACCAAGTGAGCCACACGGGACCACAAAAACATGTAACAACTCCTACAGCTCTGTCACACGCTGGCTATGTACATAGTCAATGGTAGGCTTCGAGGGAACTCCTATGGTAGGTACTCCTATAGCTCTGTTACACACTGGCTATGTACATAGTCAATGGTAGGCTTCGAGGGGACTCCTATGGTAGGTACACCTATAGCTCTGTTACAGCTCTGGCTATGTACATAGTCAATGGTAGGCTTCGAGGGGACTCCTATGGTAGGTACACCTATAGCTCTGTTACAGCTCTGGCTATGTACATAGTCAATGGTAGGCTTCGAGGGGACTCCTATGGTAGGTACACCTATAGCTCTGTTACAGCTCTGGCTATGTACATAGTCAATGGTAGGCTTCGAGGGGACTCCTATGGTAGGTACACCTATAGCTCTGTTACAGCTCTGGCTATGTACATAGTCAATGGTAGGCTTCGAGGGGACTCCTATGGTAGGTAAACCTATAGCTCATCTCTTGGCAGTAGTACTGTAGACTACTTTATCACTGACCTCAACCCAGAGTCTCTCAGAGTGTTCAGTCAGCCCACTGACACCCCTATCAGGGTTGATGCCAGAGCTAAGGATGATGTGAAGGAGTTTTAGTATAGCCAATTGGAAGTTTGTGGTCTGTATATTTTATCATTTCATTGAGGATGCCATCAACACCACAGGCCTTTTTAGGTTGGAGGGATTGTATTTTGTCCTGTAGTTCATTCAATGTAATTGGAGAATCCAGTGTGTTCTGGTTTTTAATAGTTGATTCTAAGATTTGTATTTGATCATGTATATCTTTTTTGCTGTTTGTTATAGAGCCCAAAAAGATTGGAGAAGTGGTTTACCCATACATCTGTTTTTGGAAAGATAACTTTTTGTTTTTAGTGTTTTCCAATTACATTGAGCTGATTTCTGATGTGCCGTAGTGTATTTCTGCATTGTTTTAGTGATTCACCCTAGGCTCAGGTTTTCTGGCATTACATTGAGCTGATTTCTGATGTGCCGTAGTGTATTTCTGCATTGTTTTAGTGATTCACCCTAGGCTCAGGTTTTCTGGCTCAGTTTTTTTGGTTGGATAGTTCTCTCAATTTCTTTATTAGGTTTTTGCTTTCTTCATCAAACCATTTTGTCATTGTTAATTTCCTTCGGTTTTCTGTTTGAAATGTTCAGATTTGATAGGGAAGCTGAGAGGTCAAATATACTGTTCAGGTTTTCTACTTCCTAGTTTACACCTTCACTATTACAGTGGACGTTTTGTCCAGGAAGTTGTCTAAAGGATTGTATTTGTTGTTGCCTAATTGTTTTTTGGTAGATTTCCACACTACTTTCCTTCCATCTGTAGCATTTCTTAATATTACTCAGTTCCTTTGGCTTTGATGCCTCATAACTGAGCATAGCTATGTTCAAGTAGAGTGTGTTTTTGCTGTGACCTGATAGGGGTGTCAGTGGACTGACTGTAAACGCTCTGAGAGACTCTGGGTTGAGGTCAGTGATAAAGTAGTCTACAGTACTACTGCCAAGAGATGAGCTATAGGTGTACCTACCATAGGAGTCCCCTCGAAGCCTACCATTGACTATGTACATAGCCAGAGCTGTAACAGAGCTATAGGTGTACCTACCATAGGAGTCCCCTCGAAGCCTACCATTGACTATGTACATAGCCAGAGCTGTAACAGAGCTGTAGGAGTACCTACCATTGACTATGTACATAGCCAGCGTGTAACAGAGCTGTAGGAGTACCAACCATTGACTATGTACATAGGTACTCCTATAGCTCTGTCACACGCTGGCTATCATTGACTATGTACATAGCCAGCGTGTGACAGAGCTGTAGGAGTTGTTACATGTTTGTGTTGGTTATGTTGTCATAGTTGTGTCTAGGGGGGCATATGGGGGAGGGAATGCTGTCACCTCCAGGCAGGTGTTTATCCCCCTGTGTGCTGAGCGTGTCAGGTTTTTGGCCAGTTCTGGCATTTAGGTCACCACAGGCCAAATGTAAAATGTTTTGATTAATTTAATAGTGAGTCATGTCTGCTCTATACCAAATTAGCATACCCCCTGAGTCTCTTCCCTGTTTAACACCTGGCAGTTTGGTGGGTGGGACTACCAGCTCTCTGTAACCTAGGGGCCAACCAGTGGGTCCATCACCTCTATACCATGTTTCTTGTAGGATGACAATGTCTGTATTTTGAATTTCTTTGAAGTCCAGGTTCCTGCTCTTTAGGCCAAAGGCAGATGACCTCAGGTCTTGGATATTCCAGGATGAGATGGTAAAGGCTTTGTGTTCCATAAAGTGTCCAATGTTGGTCGTGTGGTTTGGCCTCAGGCCAGTAAGCGTGAGCAGAGCCTGCTGAGCATCTGGTACATGCCATTGGCTTAGGCTAGTGTAAGAGTTGGGGTTGGGCCTGTTTACCTGCTCACAGCCTGGGCGTATGTGTGACTTCCATGTTGAGGCCCTCTTTGCGGGAGTGGGAGGCATGGGGTGTGCAGGAGGGGCGTAGGTCTGATCTGAGGGGGCCTAAATGGGGTGTGGGCATGGTTGACTTGGGGGGGGGTGTGGATGTAGGTCCTCTATGTGTAGGTCCAGGGGGGGTCCCGCAGGTCTGGGAGGATGTCTCGCTGGTCTGGGCGGGTGTCTCGCTGGTCTGGGCGAGTGTCTCGCTGGTCTGGGCGAGTGTCTCGCTGGTCTGTTGCTCCTGTGTGAAGTGTTGGGGCTGCGTTTGAGGGTGATGTCCTTTAGGCTCCGGGCGAAGGTGGGCTCTGCTGCCTTGTATAGGTGGACCTGGTCATAAAGGCTGTTCAAGTCCAGGGTGGAGTGGTGGGCCAGGTAAACATTTGGTTTTCAGGCACAGTCACAGGAAATGCTTGTTTACCTGCTGTATGGTGGCAGGGTGACAGTGTTTTTGTGGTAGCAGGGTGGAGAACCATTTGTGCGTTGGGGAAAGTAGAAGAAGCTTTTTCATTCACTCCCTTCAGTGCTGTGGCCACCCTTTCCTACAGTGCTCTCAGGTTGTTTGTGCCTGTGTATCATGTGGCTGGGTGACCCTAGTTGGTCCTCAGACAGAAGGTCTAGAGCGCGCTGGGTGACCCTAGTTGGTCCTCAGACAGAAGGTCTAGAGAGCGCTGGGTGATCCTAGTTGGTCCTCAGACAGAAGGTCTAGAGAGCGCTGGGTGATCCTAGTTGGTCCTCAGACAGAAGGTCTAGAGCGCGCTGGGTGATCCTAGTTGGTCCTCAGACAGAAGGTCTAGAGAGCGCTGGGTGATCCTAGTTGGTCCTCAGACAGAAGGTCTAGAGAGCGCTGGGTGATCCTAGTTGGTCCTCAGACAGAAGGTCTAGAGAGCGCTGGGTGACCCTAGTTGGTCCTCAGACAGAAGGTCTAGAGCGCGCTGGGTGATCCTAGTTGGTCCTCAGACAGAAGGTCTAGAGAGCGCTGGGTGATCCTAGTTGGTCCTCAGACAGAAGGTCTAGAGAGCGCTGGGTGATCCTAGTTGGTCCTCAGACAGAAGGTCTAGAGAGCGCTGGGTGATCCTAGTTGGTCCTCAGACAGAAGGTCTAGAGAGCGCTGGGTGATCTGACAACAGAGTTTAGACAGTGTTTTCTTGGTGAATTGATCCATTTCAGTGAGGGAGTAGTACTCTGTGCTGGGAGGTTGACTTCTTGCTTGGGGTTGCTGGTCTGTGGGGTTGTGTAATGAAAAGGTCTGGGTTATCTTTCTCCAGAGTTTATCCTGCTCAACTATCTATTTGTTCATGTGAAAGTCCAGCTGAAACTGTTTGGTGTTGCCCTGTACCATTACTGTCTCTGCTGCAGTCTGTCTGTGAGTTTGGCTCTGGGTTCATGAGGTCAGTGATATCTTTCCAATAGATATACAGCACTGTGTTCATGATGAGGTCAGTGATATCTTTAATTTAACCTTTTATTTAACTAGGCCAGTAAGTGAAGAACAAATTCTTATTTAGAATGACTAAATCCTAATCCGGACTGCCCTATTGGACTCCCAATCACGGCCAGATGTGATACAGCCTGGATTCGAACCAGGTACTATAGTGACGCCTCTTGCACTGAGATGCAGTGCCTTAGACCTCTGCACAGCAATATGTTCATGTAATCTCATTGTATTTGTTCCCTCTCAAGGAGCTCAGCTGGCTGCTGACAGTTAGTTCTGTGCTGTGTATTATTCTGTGTCTCCCATGCTGCTGTCCTGCTCCACAGAGCCTAGTAGCAGTACCCACGTAGTATGCTGCTGTCCTGCTCCACGGACCCTAGTAGCAGTAACCACGTAGTATGCTGCTGTCCTGCTCCACAGAGCCTAGTAGCAGTACCCACGTAGTATGCTGCTGTCCTGCTCCACGGACCCTAGTAGCAGTACCCACGTAGTATGCTGCTGTCCTGCTCCACCGAGCCTAGTAGCAGTACCCACGTAGTATGCTGCTGTCCTGCTCCACCGAGCCTAGTAGCAGTACCCACGTAGTATGCTGCTGTCCTGCTCCACCGAGCCTAGTAGCAGTACCCACGTAGTATGCTGCTGTCCTGCTCCACCGAGCCTAGTAGCAGTACCCACGTAGTATGCTGCTGTCCTGCTCCACAGAGCCTAGTAGCAGTACCCACGTAGTATGCTGCTGTCCTGCTCCACCGAGCCTAGTAGCAGTACCCACGTAGTATGCTGCTGGTGCATTGGTTGAATGGGTTCAGTGGGTGAGTTTGAATGTTTTGTAATGGTTGTGAGTGTTACATTGTGTGTACCGGCTGTGGATGACCTGCAATAGTGTGGGCTAACGATTTGTGTTAGAGAGAAGGGGCTTTAAAAAGAGCAACCCCCCCATCCACCCACACACTGCGGCCGGCCTGTTTGGAGGGAGAGGGCCACCTGCCATATGCTCCCTGAATCATGCCCAAACAAAAGCCCGTCAGCCCTGGCCCAGGGTGGGGGAGGGGTACAGACACGGAGGTTGTCGTGTTTTTATGACTGACTACAAGAGGTTGACGTGTAGAGGCTTCAGGCTTCCGCTTAGAATCTTATCTGACTGGAACTCCATTTCCAGGGTATTTTAGTTCATCAGATAAACCAGACATGAGATCACTAAATCATTAGCCATTATAGTGTTTCAGATGGAGTTATCCTCCACCGTAGCCCCACTGCTAGGAGTGTTTCAGATGGAGTTATCCTCCACCGTAGCCCCACTGCTAGGAGTGTTTCAGATGGAGTTATCCTCCACCGTAGCCCCACTGCTAGGAGTGTTTCAGATGGAGTTATCCTCCACCGTAGCCCCACTGCTAGGAGTGTTTCAGATGGAGTTATCCTCCACCGTAGCCCCACTGCTAGGAGTGTTTCAGATGGAGTTATCCTCCACCGTAGCCCCACTGCTAGGAGTGTTTCAGATGGAGTTATCCTCCACCGTAGCCCCACTGCTAGGAGTGTTTCAGATGGAGTTATCCTCCACCGTAGCCCCACTGCTAGGAGTGTTTCAGATGGAGTTATCCTCCACCGTAGCCCCACTGCTAGGAGTGTTTCAGATGGAGTTATCCTCCACCGTAGCCCCACTGCTAGGAGTGTTTCAGATGGAGTTATCCTCCACCGTAGCCCCACTGCTAGGAGTGTTTCAGATGGAGTTATCCTCCACCGTAGCCCCACTGCTAGGAGTGTTTCAGATGGAGTTATCCTCCACCGTAGCCCCACTGCTAGGAGTGTTTCAGATGGAGTTATCCTCCACCGTAGCCCCACTGCTAGGAGTGTTTCAGATGGAGTTATCCTCCACCGTAGCCCCACTGCTAGGAGTGTTTCAGATGGAGTTATCCTCCACCGTAGCCCCACTGCTAGGAGTGTTTCAGATGGAGTTATCCTCCACCGTAGCCCCACTGCTAGGAGTGTTTCAGATGGAGTTATCCTCCACCGTAGCCCCACTGCTAGGAGTGTTTCAGATGGAGTTATCCTCCACCGTAGCCCCACTGCTAGGAGTGTTTCAGATGGAGTTATCCTCCACCGTAGCCCCACTGCTAGGAGTGTTTCAGATGGAGTTATCCTCCACCGTAGCCCCACTGCTAGGAGTGTTTCAGATGGAGTTATCCTCCACCGTAGCCCCACTGCTAGGAGTGTTTCAGATGGAGTTATCCTCCACCGTAGCCCCACTGCTAGGAGTGTTTCAGATGGAGTTATCCTCCACCGTAGCCCCACTGCTAGGAGTGTTTCAGATGGAGTTATCCTCCACCGTAGCCCCACTGCTAGGAGTGTTTCAGATGGAGTTATCCTCCACCGTAGCCCCACTGCTAGGAGTGTTTCAGATGGAGTTATCCTCCACCGTAGCCCCACTGCTAGGAGTGTTTCAGATGGAGTTATCCTCCACCGTAGCCCCACTGCTAGGAGTGTTTCAGATGGAGTTATCCTCCACCGTAGCCCCACTGCTAGGAGTGTTTCAGATGGAGTTATCCTCCACCGTAGCCCCACTGCTAGGAGTGTTTCAGATGGAGTTATCCTCCACCGTAGCCCCACTGCTAGGAGTGTTTCAGATGGAGTTATCCTCCACCGTAGCCCCACTGCTAGGAGTGTTTCAGATGGAGTTATCCTCCACCGTAGCCCCACTGCTAGGAGTGTTTCAGATGGAGTTATCCTCCACCGTAGCCCCACTGCTAGGAGTGTTTCAGATGGAGTTATCCTCCACCGTAGCCCCACTGCTAGGAGTGTTTCAGATGGAGTTATCCTCCACCGTAGCCCCACTGCTAGGAGTGTTTCAGATGGAGTTATCCTCCACCGTAGCCCCACTGCTAGGAGTGTTTCAGATGGAGTTATCCTCCACCGTAGCCCCACTGCTAGGAGTGTTTCAGATGGAGTTATCCTCCACCGTAGCCCCACTGCTAGGAGTGTTTCAGATGGAGTTATCCTCCACCGTAGCCCCACTGCTAGGAGTGTTTCAGATGGAGTTATCCTCCACCGTAGCCCCACTGCTAGGAGTGTTTCAGATGGAGTTATCCTCCACCGTAGCCCCACTGCTAGGAGTGTTTCAGATGGAGTTATCCTCCACCGTAGCCCCACTGCTAGGAGTGTTTCAGATGGAGTTATCCTCCACCGTAGCCCCACTGCTAGGAGTGTTTCAGATGGAGTTATCCTCCACCGTAGCCCCACTGCTAGGAGTGTTTCAGATGGAGTTATCCTCCACCGTAGCCCCACTGCTAGGAGTGTTTCAGATGGAGTTATCCTCCACCGTAGCCCCACTGCTAGGAGTGTTTCAGATGGAGTTATCCTCCACCGTAGCCCCACTGCTAGGAGTGTTTCAGATGGAGTTATCCTCCACCGTAGCCCCACTGCTAGGAGTGTTTCAGATGGAGTTATCCTCCACCGTAGCCCCACTGCTAGGAGTGTTTCAGATGGAGTTATCCTCCACCGTAGCCCCACTGCTAGGAGTGTTTCAGATGGAGTTATCCTCCACCGTAGCCCCACTGCTAGGAGTGTTTCAGATGGAGTTATCCTCCACCGTAGCCCCACTGCTAGGAGTGTTTCCTCTCTCACTCACCTTGTCAGGACCCAGGCAAGCACAACCAGTTCTGAGACTGGTCTGGGGCCCCTAAAGCACCTCTAGCCCCCCCCCCCCCCCTTCCACCACTGGGGGGGTTTGGAAACGAGCTGAGCGGTGCTTCAAAGAGATGTCGACTGCTGATGTTAAGCAGGGGGGGGGGGGGGGGTCCATGTTTGAACTGATATGCAGATTAACAGGGGATCCCCACAGTCCCTCATCTCCTCCCCTCTCTATCGATTCCTCTCTCGGTCTGTCTCTCTGATGTTTGGATTGAATTTTCTTAGAATTACAATCATGTTCTGATAATTAAAGGAATTCTAAGTCGATGGTAAAATTGTTCTGATCTAGAACAGTGATTTGTTAAACGCTGCTTTATTCCCTACAGAGAAATAGTTTTTTAAAAGTGTAGGCTAGTTCATTATCAAATTCGATTTGTCACATATGCCGAATACAACAGGTATTCAACCTTACAGTGAAAGGCTTACTTACAAGCCCTTGACCAACAATGCAGTTTTAAGAAAAATAAAAGTATTTACTAAAATAAACTCAAGTAAAAAAATAAAGAAAAATAACAATTAAAGAGCAACAATATAATAACAGTAACGAGACTATATACAGGCGGTACCGGTACAGAGTCAATGTGCAGGGGTACAGGTTAGTCTAGGTAATTGAGGTAATATGTACATGTAGGTAGAGGTAAAGTGACTATGCATAGATGATAAAGAGTAGCAGCAGTGTAGAAATGGGGGTGGGGGGGTCAATGCAAATAGTCCGGGTAGCCATTTGATTAGCTGTTCAGGAGTATGGCTTAACGGTGCTCCTTTTCCTTGGGGGTAGAAGCTGTTAAGAAGCCTTTTGGACCTTGACTTAGCGCTCCGGGACTGCTTGCCGTGCGGTAGCAGAGGGAACAGTCTATGACTAGGGTGGCTGGAGTCTTTGGCATATTTTAGGGTCTTCCTTTGACACCGCCTGGTTTAGATGTCCTGGATGGCAGCAAGCTTGGCCTAGTGATGTACTGGGCCGTATGCATGACCCTCTGTAGTACCTTGTGGTCGGAGGCCGAGCAGTTGCCATACCAGGCGGTGATGCAACCAGTCAGGATGCTCTCGATGGTGCAGCTGTGGAAATTCTTTTGAGGATCTGAGGACCCATGCCAAATCTTTTTAGTTTCCTGAGGGGGAATAGGCTTTGCCGTGCCCTCTTCATGACTGTCTTGGTGTGTTTGGACCATGATAGTTTGTTGGTGATGGGGACACCAAGGAACTTGAAGCTCTCAACCTGCTCCACTACAGCCCAGTCGATGAGAATAGGGCTGTGCTCGGTTCTCCTTTTCATGTAGTCCACAATCATCTATTTTGTCTTGATCACGTTGAGGGAGAGGTTGTTATGCTGACACCACACTGCCAGGTCTCTGACCTCCTCCCTATAGGCTGTCTCATCTGTCGGTGATCAGGCTGTTGTGTCATCGGCAAACTTAATGATGGTGTTGGAGTTGTGCCTGGCCGTGCAGTCATGGGTGAACAGGGAGTACAGGAGGGGACTGAGTACGCACCCCTGAGGGGCCCCCGTGTTGAGGATCAGCGTGGCAGATGTGTTACCACCTGGGGGTGGCCCGTCAGGAAGTCCAGGATCCAGTAGCAGAGGGAGGTGTTTAGTCCCAGGGTCCTTAGCTTAGTGATGAGCTTTAAGGGCACTATGGTGTTGAACGCTGAGCTGTAGTCAATGAATAGCATTGACTGAATGAATTGCAATATTTTAATGCCATTGATGTATTATTTAACCTTTTTTTATTTAACTAGGCAAGTCAGTTAAGAACAAATTCTTATTTACAATGACGGCCTAGGAACAGTGGGTTAACTGCCTTGTTCAGGGGCAGAACGACAGTCACCATCTCCCAACCCCTCCCTCCTTCCTCGCCCCGAAAGTGTTCCACACCCCTAGGCAGGACACGAGATGAGACCCACCCCCCCCCCCCAGACGGCAGAGGGCCAAGGATTCTTCCTGGTTACCCAAGCATTAGGCTCTAGAGGTCAGAATGGGTCTACATTGTGTGAACCGGCGGAGCCTAGAGGACAGACGGACTCACTCATTGGGGTTGTGGCGGAGCTGTGACCAGTTTCATCTGAAAGGAAGACGAGCCAGCAAATGAAATGAGTTTAAAGAGAGGAGAGAATTCCTCCAGAGCTGTTGAGAGTTATTTATATATATATATATAGGGCCTTCAAAGTATTCACACCCCTTGACTTTTTCCACGTTTTGTTGTTAAAGCCTGAATTTAAATTGCAATTGTTTTTCACTGGCCTACACGTAATACCCATGATGTCAAAGTGGAATGATTTTCATTTTTTTTTATTCACTAAAATATTACTAATTAATTAAAAATGAAAAGCTGAAATGTCTTGAGTCAATAATTATTCAACCCCTTTGTTATGGCAAGCCTAAATAAGTTCAGAAGTAAACATTTACTCAAGTCACAAAATAAGTTGCATGGACTCACCCTGTGTTTAATAGTGTTTTAATATGATTTTTGAGTCACTACCTCATCTCTGTACCCCACATATTTACAGTTATCTGGAAGGTCCCCCAGTCCAGCAGTGAATATCAAACAGATTCAACCACAAAGACCAGGGAGGTTTTCCAATGCCTTGGTGGCTGCATCATGTTATTGGTATGCTTGTAAACATTTACTGGGGAGTTTTTCAGGATATAAAAAAACTGAATGGAGCTAAGCACAGGCAAACTCCTAGAGGAAAACCTGGTTCAGTCTGCCTTCTACCAGACACTGGGAGTTGAATTCACCTTTCAGCAAGACACAAGGCCAAATCTACACTGGAGTTGCTTAGGAAGAGGGTGAATGTTCCTGAGTGGCTGAAGTAGATGTAAGTAAAAACTATTCTAAGACCTGGTTTAGTAATGATTTAACAACCAATTTGACAAAGCTTGAAGAATTTAGAAAATAATAATGGGTAAATGTTACATAATCCAGGTGTGGAAAGCTCTTAGAGACCCAGAAAGCGATTACAGCTGTTTCTACAAAGTATTTTTTATAAGTTTTCAATTTGTCATTATGAGGTATTGTATGTAGATGGGTGAGAGGGAAAACATATATTTACCCATTTTGAATTCTGTCTGTAACACAACAAAATGTGGAATAAGTCAAGGGGTATGAATTATTTTTGAAGGCAGTGAATCTATTAGTCTTGTGAAAGGGGGTTGGTGGATGTTGTAGTTTTCTGTAGTTTTGGTTTATTGTTACTGTCTCTGGCTGTAGTCATGTGTTCTTTTTTAGATTGAATCATCTATGTCTAGTTTATAGGCTAGCAGTGCTAAAATAGTCTTTCCCCTTCACATGAACTCCTTCAGACGACTGAGGACAGGGGATTGTTTTAATGAAGAGGGCAGGGACCGGATGTAGCATTGTGGTCATTCATAGAAATCAATACAGTCGGTCTCTGTGGGTGAGGTGTAGAGGAACACCGTAACAGTAGTCTCCTTTCCTCTGGGACTTTGGTGAAGACTGTAACAGTCTCCTTTCCTCTGTGACTTTGGTGAAGACCGTAAGTCTCCTTTCCTCTGGGACTTTGGTGAAGACCGTAACAGTCTCCTTTCCTCTGTGACTTTGGTGAAGACCGTAAGTCTCCTTTCCTCTGGGACTTTGGTGAAGACTGTAACAGTCTCCTTTCCTCTGGGACTTTGGTGAAGCCCGTAACAGTCTCCTTTCCTCTGTGACTTTAGTGAAGACCGTAACAGTCTCCTTTCCTCTGTGACTTTGGTGAAGACCGTAACAGTCTCCTTTCCTCTGTGACTTTAGTGAAGACTAACAGTAGTCTCCTTTACTCTGGGACTTTAGTGAAGACTAACAGTAGTCTCCTTTACTCTGGGACTTTAGTGAAGACTAACAGTAGTCTCCTTTACTCTGGGACTTTGGTGAAGACTAACAGTAGTCTCCTTTACTCTGGGACTTTAGTGAAGACCGTAACAGTCTCCTTTCCTCTGTGACTTTAGTGAAGACTAACAGTATTCTCCTTTACTCTGGGACTTTGGTGAAGACCGTAACAGTCTCCTTTACTCTGGGACTTTGGTGAAGACTGTAACAGTAGTCTCCTTTACTCTGACTTTAGTGAAGACCGTAACAGTCTCCTTTCCTCTGGGACTTTGGTGAAGACTAACAGTAGTCTCCTTTACTCTGGGACTTTAGTGAAGACCGTAACAGTCTCCTTTACTCTGGGACTTTAGTGAAGACTGTAACAGTAGTCTCCTTTCCTCTGGGACTTTGGTGAAGACCGTAACAGTCTCCTTTACTCTCAGTGGAACATAAGTGATGGCTGTAACAGTAGTTTTTTTTTGTTGTTCTTCTTCATCCCTCTAACTCTAGTGAAGAGCATTCTCATGTTTCTAAACTCCTTCAGCAGTGGTCTAATCCCCCCCAGCAGGTTCTCATGTTTCTAAACTCCTTCAGCAGTAGTCTAATCCCCCCCAGCAGGTTCTCATGTTTCTAAACTCCTTCAGCAGTAGTCTAATCCCCCCCCAGCAGGTTCTCATGTTTCTAAACTCCTTCAGCAGTAGTCTAATCCCCCCCAGCAGGTTCTCATGTTTCTAAACTCCTTCAGCAGTAGTCTAATCCCCCCCCAGCAGGTTCTCATGTTTCTAAACTCCTTCAGCAGTAGTCTAATCCCCCCCAGCAGGTTCTCATGTTTCTAAACTCCTTCAGCAGTAGTCTAATCCCCCCCAGCAGGTTCTCATGTTTCTAAACTCCTTCAGCAGTGGTCTAATCCCCCCCCCCCCCCCCCCCCAGCAGGTTCTCATGTTTCTAAACTCCTTCAGCAGTAGTCTAATCCCCCCCAGCAGGTTCTCATGTTTCTAAACTCCTTCAGCACTAGTCTAATCCCCTCCAGCAGGTTCTCATGTTTCTAAACTCCTTCAGCAGTGGTCTAATCCCCCCCAGCAGGTTCTCATGTTTCTAAACTCCTTCAGCAGTAGTCTAATCCCCCCCAGCAGGTTCTCATGTTTCTAAACTCCTTCAGCAGTAGTCTAATCCCCCTCCAGCAGGTTCTCATGTTTCTAAACTCCTTCAGCAGTAGTCTAATCCCCCCCAGCAGGTTCTCATGTTTCTAAACTCCTTCAGCAGTAGTCTAATCCCCCCCAGCAGGTTCTCATGTTTCTAAACTCCTTCAGCAGTAGTCTAATCCCCCCCAGCAGGTTCTCATGTTTCTAAACTCCTTCAGCAGTAGTCTAATCCCCCCCCAGCAGGTTCTCATGTTCCTAAACTCCTTCAGCAGTAGTCTAACCTCCTCCAGCAGCACACCTTTAACCCCTCTCTGGGTGCGCTCTCCTGCCTCATCACACACGTCCACAGGGCCGACTCGCAGCCCTCTGCAAGGCAGTACTCATGAGGGCTGTTCCTCTCTCGATAAGACGGTAAAGAAGGGACCTATAGTTTCAGAAGTGGACAGGCATGCACTTGGATCATTAAAGGAAGCATTTACTCCACCTGTAAGCTGAGGAATGAACTCTATCTCTCTCACACACACATACAGCTCGTAGGTTAGTCACTGTTAGTCTTGTTGACATGAAACGGGACAGGTTGTGAAAAAAGCAGCTTGTCCCTATGAGTTCTACCTCCTTTCAGAAATGTAGTTTCAGCTTGAATAGGTTTTGTGTATCCCTTGTTTTTAATAAGAACACGCCCAATCAACAGCTAATACAAGTAGTAAACCAAAGAGACATCATTGAAGACAATGAGAAGACTGACAACACATGTCCCTACCACAATGTAAAAGAGGGTTTTGAAGAGATGGCTGTTTATGGCTGCACCTGTGGACACGAGTCCAGCACACTGACTAGACTACTAGCCTATAGGATATGATGGTAAAGTGTAGACTGAGACTGGGTCTAGGCTGGAGTGGGCTGGGCCGGCCCTAGGCTAAAGCAGCAGGAGTGAACTGCTGTTCTGTTCACTCCCACCCAGCCATTGTTTCCTGTTCTGGTTGTGAGATGCCATTACAGCCTATGTGTTAACTGTTTCCTGAGAGCTGCTATAGCCTGCTGGGGTGATTGGCTGGGCTCTCTGTTTCTCCTTTAAAGGGTTAATGGTAGGCTACAGCATCGGCAGTAAAACTCACACTTGAAGAGCCTATATATATCTCTATATCCACACACACACTGCTTTGGCTAGCCTTGAGACAAAGGGGAGGAAGTGAGTTAGAGTAGGGGGGAGTTGGAGAATGGGGAAAGAGGGAGAGAATCTGAAGTTAAATGTATACTGGTGCTTCTGTCCCCAACCAAGGAGGTCCTACAGCAGCACCTAGATCTGTCCCCAACCATAATGGTGTTCCAATAAAGGTCCAGTTGCCAGGACCACAAATACAAATTCCATCTAGACACCGTTGCCCTAGAGCACACAAATAACTATACATACCTTGGCCTAAACATCAGCGCCACAGGTAACTTCCACAAAGCTGTGAACGATCTGAGAGACAAGGCAAGAAGGGCCTTCTATACCATCAAAAGGAACATAAAATTCAACATACCAATTAGGATGTCTAGAAATACTTGAATCAGTTATAGAACTCATTGCCCTTTATGATTGAGGTCTGTGGTCTGTTCACCAACCAAGAATTTACAAAATGGGACAAACATCAAATTGAGACTTAAACAGCGTAAAACACCAAATAATGCATGCAGAGCAGAATTGGGCCGATACCCACTAATTATCAAAATCCAGAAAAGAGCCGTTAAATCTACAACCACCTAAAAGGAAGCGATTCCCAAACCTTCCATAACTAGGCCATCACCTACAGAGAGATGAACTTGGAGAAGAGTCCCCTAAGCAAGCTGGTGCTG
>NC_138295.1:9622500-9747500 GCF_965601325.2 Salmo salar | reverse complement strand
ATTGGAGAGAGTCTCAGTCTTAAACCATTTTCCACACAGTCTGCCTGTATTTAGTTTTCATGCTAGTGAGGGCTGAGAATCCACTCTCACATAGGTACGTGGTTGCAAAGGGCATCAGTGTCTTAACAGCGAGATTTTCCAAGGCAGGATACTCTGAGCGCAGCCCAATCCAGAAATCTGGCAGTGGCATCAGAACCGCTTGTTGTAATTTTGATGAGGCTCTCTTGTTCAGATATCGGTAAGTGGACTGGAGGCAGGGCATGAAAGGGATAAGGAATCCAGTTGTTTGTGTCGTCCGTTTCTGGAAAGTACCTGCGTAATTGCTCACCCAACTCACTCAGGTGCTTCGCTATATCACATATGAAATTGTCCGTAAGCTTGAGTTCAGTTGCACACAGGAAATCCTACAATGATGGAAAGACCTGTGTGTTGTTCTTGTTAATGCAGACAGAGAAGAGCTCCAACTTCTTAATCATAGCCTCAATTTTGTCCCGCACATTGAATATAGTTGAGTCCCTGTAATCCTAGATTCAGATCATTCAGGTGAGAAAAAAACATCACCCAGATTGGCCAGTTGTGTGAGAAACTCATCATGTAAGCGGTCAGACAAGTGAAAATTATGGTCAGTAAAGAAAACTTTAAGCTTGTTTCTCAATTTTTTTTAAAACGTGTCAATACTTTGCCACTTGTTAACCAGCGCACTTCTGTATGTTGTAAAAGCGTTACATGGTCGCTGCCCATATCATTGCATTGTGCAGAAAATACACAAGAGTTCAGAGGCCTTGCTTAACAAAGTTAACCATTTTCACTATAGTGTCCAAAACGTCTTTCAAGCTGTCAGGCATTCCCTTGGCAGCAACAGCCTCTCAGTGGATGCTGCAGTGACCCAAGTGGCGTCGGGAGCAACTGCTTGCACATATGTTACCACTCCTCTATATCTCCCTGTCATGGCTTTAGCGCCATCAGTACAGATACCAACATGAGCAGCAGCTACGTTTGGCTACATACGGACCGTTAGTGGAATTCCCGCGAGAGAGTAACGGTTAATGTGATTGGATGTTAATTATTTGACTAGGCTACCTGTATTTGACATTGAGTTGTTATTTCACTGAACACTAGATATTTAATTATATTTTTGGCAGTGAAATGAGGCTACTCAGGCGGGGGGAGCACCTGCTCTACACCATTTCTAACGGTCTCTCTGTGTTCCTCTAGACCATGCGTTCCTGAGTTTCCGGCCGTCTCAGGTGGCGGCAGCATGCGTAGCGGCGTCTCGTATCTGTCTCCAGATTTCTCCTGGCTGGACCACGTCTCTACACCTACTGACTGGATACACCTGGGACCACCTCACACACTGCATCAAACTCATGCTGCTGTAAGTCTCACACAGGACACACACACACATCTGAGACCAATTGAATGCTTGAATGCACAGACATACAGTACCAGTCAAAAGTTTGGATACGCCTACTCATTCAAGGGTTTTTCTTTATTTTTTACTATTTTCTACATTGTAGAATAATAGTGAAGACATCAAAATGATGAAAAAACACAGAATTATGTAGTAACCAAAAAAGTGTTCAACAAATAAAAATGTATTTTATATTTGAGATTCTTCAAAGTAGCCTCCCTTTACCTTGACAGCATTGCACACTCTTGTCTCTTTCCTCCACAGTGCACATGACAGCGACGTGAAGGAGGCCAACAAACCCACCCCTCCGTTGTCTCACCCTCCTCTCTCCCACCTCTCCCCGGTCCCAGCAACCACCTCCTCCACCCCCCAGCAGCTCCTCTTCCAGCCCAGCCCAGTGGGCTTCCCACACCTCCCCCCCTCCCTGTCCCAGCTCCACGCGCTAGCCGACTCCCAGGCTTTAGGGCCTGCTGGAGTCAACATGTCCCAGGACTTCCTCCAGAGCCACAGGATGGGGCAGCTCACCGGGGCCGACACCATGACCTCTACAGCAGGGGCCTTCCCCTCCTATCCTAGCCTGACTTCGGGGCTGCAGCCTGGGGCTCGGGTGGCACCGCTGGCCTTGCAGGGCCCCATCTCTATGCAGGTAGCCTTGGCTGCAGAGCCGAGACACTGCCTCAGCATGGCCTACAGCCGGGGGTACCTGGGGGGCGTGGGCCCCCACCACACCTTCACGGCAGCGGGCTGCTTCGACAGATGACGCCAGGAGACGGAGGAGAGGATGAACAGCAAACCGCCCCGAGCCAGGGACAGGGAGCGCTACAATCCTCTCCCATCACTACTTCCTCCTCCTCTCCGCTCCCTGGCAGACCACCTCTCTCTCTCCATCAGCACCCCGTCCCCCTCCTCGGCCGCCCCCCGCCCCGCGCCCCCCACCTTCAGACAGAGACGGAGAGAAAGACTGCTCAAACGCAAGCAAAGGTCGAAGGGCACCGATGACCCCATGGAAGTCATCACACTGACATGACGCCACTGACTGATGTTGAACACTGTGTTCCAATCACATCAAAGGAACAGAAGCATTAACACACTGTAGAATGGTCACGGTATGTCCCTGGTTAAGATGCTGTCATCACTGTGAACCAGAGGCTATGCAGCATGATTCCTCCCCAGTGCCTCCTGTGTTTTGACCAGAGTGAGGTCTGTCTGAATTCATCTGAAGATGAAGTGCTGCTGGATCTCTCTCTGTAATCCAAAAATATGAACTCAACTGAAGAGGAAAAATAGACCAGTAAAGTCTTGAGCTGCTGACTTGGGAACAGTGGTATGACTTGTTATAAGCAGACATACCAGTGAGTTGAAGATGCTATGTGTGTGTGTATATATAGGCTTTATATCACTCTTATGCCAGTGAATAAAGGGATTATGTCATTAAGTGCTATAGGGGCACTCTGAGAATTCCTACCCATAATCCTCAATGGCTGGATGGGGAGGGGAGGCCAGAGTTCATTGTTCTGTCACAGCAGAGGAAATCCACAGTTACCATACCTGTCATGTTTTGGTTCTCTTCCCATCCTCCTTCCTTTTGAGCGAGAGAGAATATTAATGTAGCATTCTAATTCTATGCTTGGAACTTTGTTGACGTGTACATAATGAAATGCTGCTGCCTTCTATATGAACTGATGGTTCTGTGTGAGTTGAAGACTTATTTCCGTGAACCACAGCGTATATCAGGGACTTGACGTAACAGATTACTTGAATATGATGCCATTGAAACGTGATTTTAATTTAAATTTACACATTTGTTCGTTGTTGCTTTTTTTGTATTCCTTGGTTAAGTTAAAAACAAACAACTTTATACCGGCGTGAAACACATTGTTTGTTTTCAAAAAGCCATTGTATAACAACTGAATATTCAGGCTCAGGTTGTTAGGCTGATGATATCCAATCAGCCGTCTCCTTAATGAGGAGGTTACCCATTCAGCTGTCTTACTATTTAGTGTGTTTTAAGTAGATGCTAGCATGGCACCCAGGAGGGTTTCTCACTTCTCCCCCAGAGGAAGAGGACCTGCCTTTTTTTTAAATGACATACTAAGATATATAAAACACACTGTTTGCATCCTGGTGGAATCAGTGACCTCGCGGTCGATGAAACACACAGCCCATCTGCAGCTTAACATCACTAATTGCTTCCTACATTTTCTAAAACTTCCACTTCCTGCTGGAACGTAAACACATCCAGATTCCCCTTCTGCGTCACAGGCGGTCTCGCTGGTTACCGTGGCGATGGCCGAAAATCTAAATCAGGGGCTCACTCAGAAGGACAGTTGGAACGTTACAGAATGTTTAGATGCCCATAACTGTTCTAAACAGCACATTTCTATCTGTTGTGTAGAGCAGGGAATGATGGAAGCTCTAGAAATCACATTTCTATCTGTAACAGTGTTAACTTCTGGTCCTTTTCTGTCGGTATGCTTTGAATGTGTACATTTTACTATGGTTGTACCTTGTCCCCAACAGTTTTCATACTTGAACTATGCTGATACTGCTAAGGCTGTGTTCTGATTCTCAATGTTCTAGGCTTTGATATTGAGACCATTTCATTGAACACTTGCTTTAGCACGATATCTGGCAAGCATCTGAAATGTGTCTAAACGTTTATATAGCATATACCTTACTGTAGTCTAGATAGTATTTTACTACAAATGGAATGAAGGGCTTAGTAGCAACCAAATGCATCTTCCTGACTGATCTCTTCTGAACTGTCACTCCCACTCACTGTATGGTCATCACTACTTTTATAGACAAAAGGATTCTGCCTTTTAACTTTGTATAGTTTTTTTTTAAGTGTGTTTTATTTAGTCTTGTTCTTCCTGTGTTAATAAAGATGGATGCAGTCGGTGTGGAGTACTGGGTCATATTCATTAGGCACCAAACGGAAGAAGACTGACAAACAGGGAGGGACTAAATAAGCATTCTTATTGAACAAGTTCGTTTTCTGTTGCAAAACATTTTTGCTACGGTATGACCTATTGAGCAACACCCTGTTTTTTAAGTAAAAGTACTCTCTTCCCTCACTAAAAAGCTACTTCTCACTGAGGTCTCAAGGTGTTTTTGTTGGTAGAACCATAGCATTAGAATAATTCATTCTGTTTATGGCTACAACTCTTCTCACAGGCATCACCACCGGTTCATCTTTTAGGACTTATTCTTTGACATTATTTTGTGGTTTGACTCAATGTTGATCATTGCTGCCAGAAAGCAGAGAGCTCTGAACACTAATAACTATGTTGCATATTGCAGCCTTGACTGGTGTACTGCACATATTGCTATAGTGATTATGTGCTGATAAAACACCAAACAACCACACCATTGTCCAATGAAATGACATGAGAAATGTCCCAGTATTTTTGTAGATAAAGGGGCTTCTATCAGATGAGCTGTTGAAATAAACAACAATGAACTGAATATCTTCACTGAGTTGGTGTTTGTTTTGTTTGATATTCATGTTATTGTATTATTGAAACAATCCCAAATGGCCACCTATTGGCTATAGTCAAAAGTAGTGCACTATATGTGTGTGTATTTAACTAGGCAAGTCAGTTAAGAACAAATTGTTATTTACAGTGACGGCCAAACCCTCCCATAACCCAGATGACGCTGGGCCAATGGTGCGCTGCCCTAGGGCATAATTTGGGCGGCACTCTTAGCTTCCACCAATCCAGTCTTCAGGTCATTGACATGTTTCACTGAAGATAGGAAACAATGATACATTATTCTAACATTACCTTTTAACCCCCCCCTCCCCCATTTTGTTCTTTGCCCTAGAACTACACAGCTGATTCAAATAACCCAAGTCATCAAGCTGTGATTTTTATTTTATTTATTTTATCAGCTGTGTAGAGCTGGGGGGGAAAAAACTAAAAGTACACCCAGGGGGCCCAGGACCAGAAACCCTGGTCGAGCTGACTTAAAGCGAGGGGGAGGGATATGAAGCCCAGGACCAGAAACCCTGGTCTAGCTGACTGAGGGGGAGGGATATGAAGCCCAGGACCAGAAACCCTGGTCGAGCTGACTTAAAGCGAGGGGGAGGGATATGAAGCCCAGGACCAGAAACCCTGGTCGAGCTGACTTAAAGCGAGGGATATGAAGCCCAGGACCAGAAACCCTGGTCTAGCTGACTTAAAGCGAGGGGGAGGGATATGAAGCCCAGGACCAGAAACCCTGGTCTAGCTGACTTAAAGCGAGGGGGAGGGATATGAAGCCCAGGACCAGAAACCCTGGTCTAGCTGACTTAAAGCGAGGGGGAGGGATATGAAGCCCAGGACCAGAAACCCTGGTCGAGCTGACTGAGGGGGAGGGATATGAAGCCCAGGACCAGAAACCCTGGTCTAGCTGACTTAAAGCGAGGGGGAGGGATATGAAGCCTAGGACCAGAAACCCTGGTCTAGCTGACTGAGGGGGAGGGATATGAAGCCCAGGACCAGAAACCCTGGTCTAGCTGACTTAAAGCGAGGGGGAGGGATATGAAGCCCAGGACCAGAAACCCTGGTCTAGCTGACTGAGGGGGAGGGATATGAAGCCCAGGACCAGAAACCCTGGTCTAGCTGACTTAAAGCGAGGGGGAGGGATATGAAGCCCAGGACCAGAAACCCTGGTCGAGCTGACTTAAAGCGAGGGGGAGGGATATGAAGTGTCCCTCAGACATTTTTCTACAAATCAACTCTTTTCAGTCCTCACACTCCACCCCCTCGTCTCATTCATCATTCAGCGTGGTCTACGACATTCTGTCACTCACTCAGACTAGAGTGGTTTATGAATATGAACACACATTTAGCACACAGTGAAACACATTACCATCCATGACCATCCAATTAATTCCTTCCAAAAATAATTGTCCATTTATTTATATTTTTTCATATACTATAGCTTCTGATGGGATCACTGGAGGAGGATGTAGTGAGATCAAGTAGCAGGAGTCACCAGCCACACAGCCCATCTGTAGAGACTAGTGAAGACACCAGCCACACAGCACATCTGTAGAGACTAGTGAAGACACCAGCCACACAGCCCATCTGTAAAGACTAGTGAAGACACCAGCCACACTGCCCATCTGTAAAGACTAGTGAAGACACCAGCCACACTGCCCATCTGTAGAGACTAGTGAAGACACCAGCCACACTGCCCATCTGTAGAGACTAGTGAAGACACCAGCCACACTGCCCATCTGTAAAGACTAGTGAAGACACCAGCCACACTGCCCATCTGTAGAGACTAGTGAAGACACCAGCCACACTGCCCATCTGTAGAGACTAGTGAAGACACCAGCCACACTGCCCATCTGTAGAGACTAGTGAAGTCACCAGCCACACTGCCCATCTGTAGAGACTAGTGAAGTCACCAGCCACACTGCCCATCTGTAGAGACTAGTGAAGACACCAGCCACACAGCCCATCTGTAGAGACTAGTGAAGACACCAGCCACACTGCCCATCTGTAAAGACTAGTGAAGACACCAGCCACACTGCCCATCTGTAGAGACTAGTGAAGTCACCAGCCACACAGCCCATCTGTGGAGACTAGTGAAGTCACCAGCCACACAGCCCATCTGTAAAGACTAGTGAAGACACCAGCCACACTGCCCATCTGTAGATACTAGTGAAGTCACCAGCCACACTGCCCATCTGTAGAGACTAGTGAAGTCACCAGCCACACAGCCCATCTGTAGAGACTAGTGAAGACACCAGCCACACTGCCCATCTGTAGAGACTAGTGAAGTCACCAGCCACACTGCCCATCTGTAGAGACTAGTGAAGTCACCAGCCACACAACCCATCTGTAAAGACTAGTGAAGACACCAGCCACACTGCACATCTGTAGAAACTAGTGAAGTCACCAGCCACACAGCCCATCTGTAGAGACTAGTGAAGACCAGCCACACTGCCCATCTGTAAAGACTAGTGAAGACACCAGCCACACTGCCCATCTGTAGAGACTAGTGAAGTCACCAGCCACACTGCCCATCTGTAGAGACTAGTGAAGTCACCAGCCACACAGCCCATCTGTAGAGACTAGTGAAGTCACCAGCCACACAGCCCATCTGTGGAGACTAGTGAAGTCACCAGCCACACAGCCCATCTGTAAAGACTAGTGAAGACACCAGCCACACTGCCCATCTGTAGATACTAGTGAAGTCACCAGCCACACTGCCCATCTGTAGAGACTAGTGAAGTCACCAGCCACACAGCCCATCTGTAGAGACTAGTGAAGACACCAGCCACACTGCCCATCTGTAGAGACTAGTGAAGTCACCAGCCACACTGCCCATCTGTAGAGACTAGTGAAGTCACCAGCCACACAGCCCATCTGTAAAGACTAGTGAAGACACCAGCCACACTGCCCATCTGTAGAAACTAGTGAAGTCACCAGCCACACTGCCCATCTGTAAAGACTAGTGAAGACACCAGCCACACTGCCCATCTGTAAAGACTAGTGAAGACACCAGCCACACTGCCCATCTGTAAAGACTAGTGAAGTCACCAGCCACACAGCCCATCTGTAGAGACTAGTGAAGACACCAGCCACACAGCCCATCTGTAGAAACTAGTGAAGTCACCAGCCACACAGCCCATCTGTAGAAACTAGTGAAGTCACCAGCCACACAGCCCATCTGTAGAGACTAGTGAAGACCAGCCACACAGCCCATCTGTAGAGACTAATGAAGACACCAGCCACACAGCCCATCTGTAGAGACTAATGAAGACACCAGCCACACAGCCCATCTGTAGAAACTAGTGAAGACACCAGCCACACAGCCCATCTGTAGAGACTAGTGAAGACCAGCCACACAGCCCATCTGTAGAGACTAATGAAGACACCAGCCACACTGCCCATCTGTAGAGACTAATGAAGACACCAGCCACACTGCCCATCTGTAGGCTAAGAGCCCGCCCCTGCCCACGTGAGACGGAGCACCAGCCACACAGCCCATCTGTAGAGACTAGTGAAGACACCAGCCACACAGCTCATCTGTAGAGACTAGTGAAGACACCAGCCACACAGCCCATCTGTAGAGACTAGTGAAGTCACCAGCCACACAGCCCATCTGTAGAGACTAGTGAAGACACCAGCCACACAGCCCATCTGTAGAACGGAGCCCGCCCCTGCCCACGTGAGACGGAGCACCAGCCACACTGCCCATCTGTAGAGACGGAGCCCGCCCCGCCCTCGAGGCTGGAAGTCCCGCCCCGCCCCGAGGCTGTGGGCGAGGAGAGCAGGGTGGGATGTGAAATATGGTGCAATTTTCTTTTTTAAACAATCAAAATGACCTCCATGGCTCCTTCAGTTATCCCAGCATTCCATAGTGCTGTTGGAGGATATGGTAGTCAGATCAAAAAGCCCCTATGTAGGGAGTGCAGTGGGAGGTATGGCGGGGTGCAGTGGGAGGTATGGCGGGGTGCAGTGGGAGGTATGGCGGGGTGCAGTGGGAGGTATGGCGGGGTGCAGTGGGAGGTATGGCGGGGTGCAGTGGGAGGTATGGCGGGGTGCAGTGGGAGGTATGGCGGAGTGCAGTGGGAGGTATGACGGGGTGCAGTGGGAGGTATGGCGGGGTGCAGTGGGAGGTATGGCGGGGTGCAGTGGGAGGTATGGCGGAGTGCAGTGGGAGGTATGGCGGAGTGCAGTGGGAGGTATGCTGGGGTGCAGTGGGAGGTATGCTGGGGTGCAGTGGGAGGTATGGCGGGGTGCAGTGGGAGGTATGGCGGGGTGCAGTGGGAGGTATGGCGGAGTGCAGTGGGAGGTATGTAGGGAGTGCAGTGGGAGGTATGGTGCAGTGGGAGGTATGGTGGGGTGCAGTGGGAGGTATGGCGGGGTGCAGTGGGAGGTATGGTGCAGTGGGAGGTATGGTGCAGTGGGAGGTATGGTGCAGTGGGAGGTATGGCGGGGTGCAGTGGGAGGTATGGCGGGGTGCAGTGGGAGGTATGGTGCAGAGGGAGGTATGGTGGGGTGCAGTGGGAGGTATGGCGGGGTGCAGTGGGAGGTATGGTGCAGAGGGAGGTATGGTGGGGTGCAGTGGGAGGTATGGCGGGGTGCAGTGGGAGGTATGGCGGGGTGCAGTGGGAGGTATGGTGCAGAGGGAGGTATGGTGGGGTGCAGTGGGAGGTATGGTGGGGTGCAGTGGGAGGTATGGTGCAGAGGGAGATATGGTGGGGTGCAGTGGGAGGTATGGCGGGGTGCAGTGGGAGGTATGGCGGGGTGCAGTGGGAGGTATGGTGCAGTGGGAGGTATGGTGGGGTGCAGTGGGAGGTATGGTGCAGTGGGAGGTATGGCGGGGTGCAGTGGGAGGTATGGCGGGGTGCAGTGGGAGGTATGGTGCAGTGGGAGGTATGGCGGGGTGCAGTGGGAGGTATGGTGCAGTGGGAGGTATGGTGCAGTGGGAGGTATGGCGGGGTGCAGTGGGAGGTATGGTGCAGTGGGAGGTATGGCGGGGTGCAGAGGGAGGTATGGTGCAGAGGGAGATATGGTGGGGTGCAGTGGGAGGTATGGCGGGGTGCAGTGGGAGGTATGGTGCAGTGGGAGGTATGGTGCAGTGGGAGGTATGGTGCAGTGGGAGGTATGGCGGGGTGCAGTGGGAGGTATGGTGCAGTGGGAGGTATGGTGCAGTGGGAGGTATGGCGGGGTGCAGTGGGAGGTATGGTGCAGTGGGAGGTATGGCGGGGTGCAGAGGGAGGTATGGTGCAGAGGGAGATATGGTGGGGTGCAGTGGGAGGTATGGCGGGGTGCAGTGGGAGGTATGGTGCAGTGGGAGGTATGGTGCAGTGGGAGGTATGGTGCAGTGGGAGGTATGGCGGGGTGCAGTGGGAGGTATGGTGCAGTGGGAGGTATGGTGCAGTGGGAGGTATGGCAGGGTGCAGTGGGAGGTATGGCGGGGTGGGGTTAGGGCCAGTAGTGGACCATTCTCTCCAGGCTTTGTTTGTGAAGCTAAGACGTAGGGTGGCCGGCTTCTTTTTCATTTGTCTGTTGATGGAGAGTGTGTGTGTGTGTGTGTGTGTGTGTGTGTGTGTGTGTGTGTGTGTGTGTGTGTGTGTGTGTGTGTGTGTGTGTGTTGTATTCATGGTGGAGATTCCTCACCCTGCTCTTGTCTTCATTGGGTGGCTGGTGTCTGTGTCCACATGCTGCTGAGGAATTTACTGGGGCTTCTTGAAGACACGCTGGGCATGATCAGATGAATGTATTGTCCCAGGGATTAAATGTATTTTAAAAAGTTAAACCAACATTGACTACTAACATAAATAAATGTAAACAGTTTTGTTGATAATTCTGTTCCTGTCCAGTTCATAAAACCAGCAACTCTTGTAGAGTGGTCAAGCCTCTGGTGCAACCAGGGGTTGGGTAAGTTACTTTTTAAATGTAATCCGTTACACTTACTAGTTAGGACTACCTGTCCAAAATTGTCATCAGTAGCGTAGTTTTGTGGATTACCCCAAATTAGTAACGTAACCTCATTACTTTCATGCCGAGCCTTCAACTGTGTGTCTCGAGACATTTCAAAACGCTTTGAGACATGTTTTGAAACATTGCTGTTTTGAAGACGTGTTTTAAGAAGATATTTCTAAAACGTGTATTGAGATAATGTGTCTCAAGCCACCCCCATGCTATTTTGTGCCATGTCTTGAAGACTTGCAATGCTATGGGACGTCTCAAGACACTATTGTTATTTAGGGCTATATATTGGGCTCCCGAGTGGCGCAGCGGTCTAAGGCACTGCTTCTCAGTGCTAGAGGCGTCACGACAGACACCCTGGTTCGATTCCAGGCTGTATCACAACTGGCCGTGATTGGGAGTCCCATAGGGCGGCCCAGCGTCGTCCGGGTTTGGAGGGAGGGGTCATTGTAAATAAGTATTTGTTCCTAACTGACTTGCCTAGTTAAATAAAAATACATTTAGACAGCACCTGACACATTTTATGAATGTCTATATAATTGAATAAGAAGAAATTATTCAAGAAACATAAGAGAAAATAATGAAAACCACTGACAGAGAGACAGAGATTACTCCAGAGAAGGCTGCCTAGAGAGACTCTCTCTGGTTGGACAGCCTCATGTGGCGTCTTCTCAGTGTCAAGGCCACTCTTTTACATTTGAATTCAAAACATTATCACAAAAGGCAAACAAAACATAATTGAAATACATGTGAGGATCACTCTGGCCTGCACTCATATTCCTGTTCATAAAGTTTGGAATTTAGGATTGTTTAACATATTAAATTCACGGAACTTTCTTTAGTTAACTGACAGTTGATACAAGTCTCAAAACAGCCCGGCAAACCTGGAGGATTTACAATCAGATGTTCAACTTGAGGTAAGCAAGCAAAGCATTTGAATGTATACTGAGAAATATAAAAGCAACAATTTCAACAATTTTACTGAGTTACAGTTCATATAAGGAAATCAGGGAATCGAAATAAATTAATTATACCCTAATCTATGGATTTCACATGACTGGGCAGGGGCGAAGCCATGGGTGGGCATTGGTCCAACCACTTGGGAGCCAGGCCCACCCACAGAGGACCCAGGCCCAGCCAATCAGAATGAGTTTTACCCCACAAAAGGGCTTTATTAAAGACAGACATACTCTTCAGTTTCATCAGCTGTACGGGTGGCTAGTCTCAGGCGATTCCGCAGGTAAAAAAGCCGGATGTGGAAGTCCTGGGCTGATGTGGTTACACGTGGTCTGCGGTTGTGAGGCCGGTTGAGAAAAAACTACATTATTAGAGAAATTAACATTAAGTTACCTGGCAACAGTTCTGGTGGTCATTCCTGTAGTCAGCATGCCAATTGCATGCTCCCTCAAAACTTGAGAAATCTCTGGCATTGTGTTGTGAGAAATAGGCTTTTTGTGCGTATGGAACATTTCTGGGATCTTTTATTTCAGCTCATGAAACCAAAGCTTTACATGTTGCGTTTGTACTTGTGTTCAGTTTATAAATGTATGTTACTCCAGAATAATATTTTGTCAATATTAAGAATTATGTTTTGACATCTTGTTTTAGCAATGCCACAATTTATATTGAAGACTCTGTTTAGCTAACAACTGTCATTAGCTTAGCTAAATTAGCAAAAAAAATCTCTAATTCCAGGTTGTTACATTTGCCTATGGAGTCCATGGGAGATCAGAGAGAGAGGAAGGGATCATGTCAAATTTTAACTTCAATGATATCTCAGCCTTATCACCACCTTCAATCTTAAAGGTCATGAACAGTCAAAATAATGTTAAATTAAATTAGATGATATTTGGATGAAACCAGATCAAAGTATGATGACCAAAGTATGAATAATGACTGTTGCCTCTACATTGATAAAGTTTGATCATAAAGTTACTGGTTCCATCTAGAGGTCGACCGATTAATCGGAATGGCCGATTAATTAGGGCCGATTTCAAGTATTCATAACAATCGCTAATCGGCATTTTTGGACACCGATCATGGCCGATTACATTGCATTCCACGAGGAGACTGCGTGGCAGGCTGACTACCTGTTATGCAAGTGAAGCAAGGAGCCAAGGTAAGGTGCTAGCTAGCATTAAACGTATCTTATAAAAAAAACAATCAATTTCACATAATCACTAGTTAACTACACATGGTTGATGATATTACTAGTTTATCTAGCTTGTCCTGTGTTGCATATAATCAATGCGATGCCTGTTAATTTATCATTGAATCACAGCCTACTTCGCCAAACGGATGATTTAACAAGCGCATTCGCGAAAAAAAGCACTGTTGTTGCACCAGTGTACCTAACCATAAACATCAATGCCTTTCTTAAAATCAATACGCATGTATATATTTTTAAACCTGCATATTTAGTTAATATTGCCTGCTAACATGAATTTAATTTTAACTAGAGAAATTGTGTCACTTCTCTTGCGTTCAGTGCAAACAGAGTCAGGGTATATGCAGCAGTTTGGGCCGCCTGGCTCGTTGCGAACTGTGTGAAGACCATTTCTTCCTAACAAAGACCATAATTAATTTGCCAGAATTTTACGTAATTATTACATAACATTGAAGGTTGTGCAATGTAACAGGAATATTTAGACGTAGGGATGCCACCCGTTAGATAAAATACGGAACGGTTCCGTATTTCACTGAAAGAATAAACGTTTTGTTTTCAAAATGATCGTTTCCGGATTTGACCATATTATTAATGACATAAGGCTCGTATTTCTGTGTGTTATTATGTTATAATTAAGTCTATGATTTGATAGAGCAGTCTGACTGAGCGGTGGTAGGCAGCAGCAGGCTCGTAAGCATTCATTCATTGTTTTTTTGCGACCTGGCCAAGATAAAGCAAAGCAGTTCGACAACATACAACAACACAGAGTTACACACGGAGTAAAACAAACATACAGTAAATAATACAGTAGAAAATAAGTCTATATACAATGTGAGCAAATGAGGTGAGATAAGGGAGGTAAAGGCAAAAAGGCCATGGTGGCAAAGTAAATACAATATAGCAAGTAAAACACTGGAATGGTAGATTTGTAGTAGAAGAAAGTGCAAAGTAGAAATAATGGGGTGCAAAGGAGCAAAATAAATAAATACAGTTGGGGAAGAGGTAGTTGTTTGGGCTAAATTATAGATGGGCTATGTACAGGTGCAGTGATCTGTGAGCTGCTCTGACAGCTGGTGCTTAAAGCTAGTGAGGGAGATAAGTGTTTCCAGTTTCAGAGATTTTTGTAGTTCGTTCCAGTCATTGGCAGCAGAGAACTGGAAGGAGAGACGGCCAAAGGAGGAATTGGCTTTGGGGGTGACCAGAGAGATATACCTGCTGGAGCGCGTGCTACAGGTGGGTGCTGCTATGGTGACCAGTGAGCGGAGATAAGGGGGGACTTTACCTAGCAGGGTCTTGTAGATGACCTGGAGCCAGTGGGTTTGGCAACGAGTATGAAGCCAGGGCCAGCCAACGAGAGCGTATAGGTCGCAGTGGTGGGTAGTATATGGGGCTTTGGTGACAAAACGGATGGCACTGTGATAGACTGCATCCAGTTTGTTGAGTAGGGTATTGGAGGCTATTTTGTAAATGACATCGCCGAAGTCGAGGATCGGTAGGATGGTCAGTTTTACGAGGGTATGTTTGGCAGCATGAGTGAAGGATGCTTTGTTGCGAAATAGGAAGCCAATGCTAGATTTAACTTTGGATTGGAGATGTTTGATGTGAGTCTGGAAGGAGAGTTTACAGTCTTACCAGACACCTAGGTATTTGTAGTTGTCCACATATTCTAAGTCAGAGCCGTCCAGAGTAGTGATGCTGGACAGGCGGGCAGCGATCGGTTGAAGAGCATGCATTTAGTTTTACTTGTATTTAAGAGCAGTTGGAGGCCACGGAAGGAGAGTTGTATGGCATTGAAGCTCGTCTGGAGGGTTGTTAACACAGTGTCCAAAGAAGGGCCAGAAGTATACAGAATGGTGTCGTCTGCGTAGAGGTGGATCAGAGACTCACCAGCAGCAAGAGCGACATCATTGATGTATACAGAGAAAAGAGTTGGCCCAAGAATTGAACCCTGTGGCACCCCCATAGAGACTACCAGAGGCCCGGACAACAGACCCTCCGATTTGACACACTGAACTCTATCAGAGAAGTAGTTGGTGAACCAGGCGAGGCAATCATTTGAGAAACCAAGGCTATTGAGTCTGCCGATGAGGATGTGGTGATTGACAGAGTCGAAAGCTTTGGCCAGGTCAATGAATACGGCAGCACAGTATTGTTTTTTATCGATGGCGGTAACAATATCGTTTAGGACCTTGAGCGTGGCTGAGGTGCACCCATGACCAGCTCTGAAACCAGATTGCATAGCGGAGAAGGTGCGGTGGGATTCGAAATCGTCGGTAATCTGTTTGTTGACTTGGCTTTCGAAGACCTTAGAAAGGCAAGGTAGGATAGATATAGGTCTGTAGCAGTTTGGGTCAAGAGTGTCCCCTCCTTTGAAGAGGGGGGATGACAGCAGCTGCTTTCCAATCTTTGGGAATCTCAGACGACACGAAAGAGAGGTTTAACAGGCTAGTAATAGGGGTTGCAACAATTTCGGCAGATCATTTTAGAAAGAAAGGGTCCAGATTGTCTAGCCCGGCTGATTTGTAGGGGTCCAGATTTTGCAGCTCTTTCAGAACATCAGCTGAATGGATTTGAGAAAAGGAGAAATGGGGAAGGCTTGGGCGAGTAGCTGTGGGGGGTGCAGTGCTGTTGACTGCGGTAGAGGTAGCCAGCTGTGCTTCACGCATTGCGCTGTTTATGACTTCAAGCCTATCAACTCCCGAGATCAGGCTGGCAGTACTAAAGTACCTATTAGAACATCCAATAGTCAAAGGTATATGAAATACAAATGGTATAGAGAGAAATAGTCCTATAATAACTACAACCTAAAACTTCTTACCTGGGAATATTAAAGACTCATGTTAAAAGGAACCACCAGCTTTCATATGTTCTGAGCAAGGAACTTAAACGTTAGCTTTTTTACATGGCACATATTGCACTTTTACTTTCTTCTCCAAAACTGTGTTTTTGCATTATTTATACCAAATTGAACATGTTTCATTATTTATTTGAGACTAAATTGATTTTATTGATGTATTATATTAAGTTAAAATAACTGTTCATTCAGTATTGTTGTAATTGTCATTATTACGATTTAATCGGACGATTTTTATTTTTATTTATATATATATATATATATATATATATATATATATTAAATCGATGTCAGCTTTTTTTGGTCCTCCAAGAATCGGTATCATATCGGCGTTGAAAAATCCTAATCGGTCGACCTCTAGTTCCATCCCCCATGTCAAACACTTGGATTCATTATTAAGGGGACATCACCTTAACTTCTATTTTAATACACCAATGGCAACATGACATTCTCCTATCTAATTTAAATAAGTACCGCCTTGTAACCAACATCGGAGAAGGCGTGTTTGCAAAGGGGCATAGTATATATGGCTAGATAGCTACGCTACTTGTGCTAAAATTGTGTCTGGTGTTAGCTAGTTACCAGCTAGCATGGTCTTCAGCCAGCATGGAACAAAAGGGAGGGGAGGAGGGGGGTTCGTTCAAAACTTTCACCCAGTTGTCATGCCAACACATCAGTCAGTGCTGCTGTGAACCTTATCACAAGAGACATACCAAACGGGAGATGTATATAAAAACCAAAAATTGACATCATTGAAACAAATTAAAATGATTTTACTGCAACACTGTTCACTGTATCCAAGTTGCTTGACATAGACATATCAAACAACTGTCGTCAATCTACACACAATACCCCATAATGACAAATACTTTTTTTTTTTAAGTTTTTGCTAATCATGTCCAATCAATTGAATTTACCACAGGTAGACTCCAATCAAGTTGTAGAAACATCTCAAGGATGATCAGTGGAAACAGGACGCACCTGAGCTCAATTTCAAGTGTCATAGCAAGGGTCTGAATACCTGTTTTTTTTTTATTTAATATATTTGCAAAAATGTCTAAAAACCTGTTTTCGCATTGTCATTATGGAGTATTATTGTGTGTGTAGATTTCTGAGGAAATTGTTTTATTTAAATCAAATTTTAGAACAAGGTTGTAACATAACAAAATGTGGAAAAAGTCAAGGGGTCTGAATACTTTCCGAAGTCACTGTAAGCTCCCCACCCACTGAGTCTGCCTTTTCAAACTTCCTGGTAGTTAGTCATGAGATAAAAAGTACTTTGTCAAATGTATCATTTCTATCCCCCAAAAAATATTATGGGTGATATTGGAGTCAATCAAAAGACATGGGAATTAGAATGACTGTTCGGGACCTTTAACATGTCTCAAGACATCAAGTTTCGCTGTTAAAAAAAAAAAAAAAAAAAGAAAGGTAGGGACGTGGATCAGAAAACCAGTCAGTATCTGGTGTGACCACCATTTGCCTCATTCAGCGTGACATCTCCTTCACATAGAGTTGATCAGGCTGTTGATTGTGGCCTGTGGAATGTTCTCCCACTCCTCTTCAATGGATGTGCGAAGTTTCTGGATATTGGAGGGAACTGGAACACGCAGTCGTACATGTCAATCCAGAGCATCCCAAACATGCTCAATGGGTGACATGTCTGCTGAATATGCAGGGCGTGGAAGAACTCGGATGTTTTCAGCTTCTAGGAATTGTGTACAGATCCTTACGACATGGGGCTGTGCATTATCATGCTGAAATATGAGGCGATGCCGGCAGATGAATGGAACGACAATGGGCCTCAGGATCTCGTCACGGTATCTCTGTTTATTCAAATTGCCAAAAATGAAATTGTGTACATTGTCCGTAGCTTATGCATGCCCATACCACAACCCCACCTTCACCATGGGGTTAGCCTTCCTGAGATGTTTTCTGACAGTTTGTGCAGAAATTCTTCGGTTATGAAAACCCACAGTTTCATCAGTTGTCCGGTGGCTGGTCTCAGACGATCCCGCAGGTGAAGAAGCTGGATGTGAAGGTCCTGGGCTGGCGTGGTTACACGTGGTCTGCGCTTGTGCAGGTTGGTTGGATGTACTCCAAAATTCTCTCTAAGAAAAAAGAAGCAAAGAGTAGCTGCTGCCTTGGCAGGAACTACTGGGGATCCTTGATAATGTTGTCAGTCCTGGGGCCCCCCTGGGTGCACAGTGGTAGGACCCCTTCTTTATTGTTTTGATGTTAAATCTGAAGACAAAGTAGAAAAGTAAGTCACTGTGTCTAGAGAGCAAACATACAAAGCTTCATTATAACAGAAATTATACTGAACAAAAATATAACCAAAACATGTAAAGTGTTGGTCCCATGTTTCATGAGCTGAAACAAAAGATCCTAGAAATGTTCCGTATGCACAAAAAGCTTGACTTGCCTAGTTAAATAAAGGTTAAATAAAAAAAATGACAAGCAGGGTTGACTACTGTAATGCTCTGTCTGGTCTACCCAAGAAAGCCATTGGTCAACTGCAAACCCTACAGAATGCTGCAGCACGGGTACTGTCCAAGACCAGATGGAGAGAACACATTACATCGGTTTTAAGGTCTCTGCACTGGGTGCCTGTGAGCTTTAGAATTAATTTTAAGATTCTTCTATTGGTTTTTAAATCCATCCATGAATATGCACCCCAATACATGTCAGACATGCTTTTAAGTTACGTACACACTAGGTCCCTCAGGTCCTCTGGCCTTTTAAGTATCCCAAAGCCTAGAACCAAGAGGCATGGAGAGGCAGCTATTAGTTATTGCGCCCCCCAGCCTCTGGAAGAGCCTGCCAGAGAACCTGAGGGGGGCCGAAACTGTAGCCATGAAGTGCTTTGAAAGGCTGGTCATGGCTCACATCAACACCATCCTCCCGGACACCCTGGACCCACTCCAATTTGCATACCGCCCCAACAGATCCACAGATGACGCAATCTCAATTGCAGTCCACACTGCCCTTTCTCACCTGGACAAAAGGAACACCTATGTGAGAATGCTGTTCATTGACTACAGCTCAGTGTTCAACACCATAGTGCCCATGAAGCTCATCACTAAGCTAAGGACCCTGGGACTAAACACCTCCCACTGCAACTGGATCCTGGTCTTCCTGACGGGCCGCCCCCAGGTGGTAAGAGTAGGCAACAACACGTCTGCCACGCTGACCCTTAACACTGGGGCCCCTCAGGGGTGTGTACTTAGTCCCCTCCTGTATTCCCTGTTCACTGACGACTGTGTGGCCAAAACGACTCCAAAATCATTATTAAGTTTGCTGACGACACAACAGTGGTAGGCCTGATCACCAACAACGATGAGACAGCCTATAGGGAGGAGGTCAGAGACCTGGCAGTGTGGTGCCAGGACAACAACCTCTCCCTCAACGTGCGCAAGACAAAGGAGCTGATCGTGGACTACAGGAAACGGCGGGCTGAATAGGCCCCCCATTAACATCAACGGGGCTGTAGTGGAGCGGGTCGAGAGTTTCAAGTTCCTTGGTGTCCACATCACCAACGAACTATCATGGTCCAAACATACCAAGGCAGTCGTGAAGATGGCACGACAAAACCTTTTCCCCCTCAGGAGACTGAAAAGATTTGGCACGGGTCCCCAGATTCTCAAAAGGTTCTAAAGCTGCACCATCGAGAGCATCCTGACCGGTTGCATCACCGCCTGGTATGGCAAATGCGCAGGCTTCTGACCGTAAGGTACTACAGAGGGTAGTGCGAACGGCCCAGTACATCACTGGGGCCAAGCTTCCAGCCATCCAGGACCAAGATAATAGGAAAGCCCATAAAATTGTCAGAGACTCTAGTCACCCAAGTTATAGACTGTTTTATCTGCTACCGCACGGCAAGTGGTACCTGAGCGCCAAGTCTAGGACCAAAAGACTCCTCAACAGCTTCCACCCACAAGCCATAAGACTGCTGAACAATTCATAAAATCGCCACCGGACAATTTACATTGATGCCCCCCCCTTTTGTACACTACTGCTACTCACTGTTCATTCTCTATGCATAGTCACTTCAACCCCACCTACATATACAAATTACCTCAACTAACCTGTACCCCTGCACACTGACTCAGTACCAGTGCCCCCGTATATAGCCTGGTTATTGTGTTACTTTTTATTTTAGTCTACTTGGTAAATATTTTCTTAACTCTTCTTGAACTGCACTGCTGATTAAGGGCTTGTAAGTAAGCATTTCACGGTAAGGTCTACACTTGTTGTATTCGGCGAATGTTACAAATAAAGTTTGATTTGATCTGTGGACAAATTGAAAAGAAAGCTTAAAACATATTTTTAGCTTTGCTTTTCCTTCGGATGCTTTTGAATTGTTCCGTTTGTGTCATTTAGTATTTTTTTTTTTTTTTTTTTTTTTTGTGAAGTAAATATTTCAGCTTTTATTTTCATAGTTTTTATTTGCAACCTTGTGGTGGGCCGTCACAGTAGAAAGTTACGAACTCTTCAAATAAACATAAACTGATGTAGTGGCACCATCTAGTGGAGAAAAAGAAACGTCGTTGTGCCATTTGCAAACGTTTCAACTACAACCAAGCCCCTGATTGGTCGTATTTGTTGTCTTTAACTATGTGCTCGTCTATGATTGGCTATAGTGATTTTTACCAACTCTGAAAACATTCTTTCCAATTACAAGTTCAAAACGATAATCAAACAAAATACTGTTTGAACTTTGAAAGGTAACAATCGAAATATTACTTTCATATAGACGGTTATTTCAACAACAACAAAAATAGGACACGGTCAAAGTTCCTGAACTGAAAAGTAACATAGGAACTATTTTAGTGGGAGTTGGTTTGTCCTACCCGGATCAGGAAGATGGTTATCCAGGATCCATGGTGTCTTTCCGAGGCAGCAAAATGAGAGGTTTTGGTACATTTATCAGCAGACCACTGCTTTTCCTATTACTTCACTTTATTCTAGTGAAATGCGATATAACAGACGGCAATGCAGAGCACTTAAAGCGGGAGCATTCGCTCATGAAACCGTACCAGGGTAAGTACGCTAACGACTTGTATCTTGTCAATAACGTTAACTGCTAGGAGCCAGTCATACTAATTAACTAGATAGTTGACTAACTAGCCCAATAGGGTGCAACTGCAGCCCGCAATTCGGGGCGTTCCCGCATTCCATTGTTTCCGTCATAACATGCTGACCAGACCGCTCGCGCGCATGTTGATTTTGACCCTATCAGGACACGCAGGTTGAAATATCAAAACTAACTCTGAACCAAACTAAATTAATTTAGGGACAGGTCGAAAAGCATTAAACATATGTTAATTTAGCTAACTAGTTTGCTGTTGCAACAGTTAGGGTGGGGTTAGGGTTTCACCACCCTATACAGGGGAAACTCACCACTCTATACAGGGGAAACTCACCACCCTATACAGGGGAAACTCACCACCCTATACAGGGGAAACTCACCACCCTATACAGGGGAAACTCACCACCCTATACAGGGGAAACTCACCACCCTATACAGGGGAAACTCACCACCCTATACAGGGGAAACTCACCACTCTAACCCCACTCTATACAGGGGAAACTCACCACCCTATACAGGGGAAACTCACCACCCTATACAGGGGAAACTCACCACCCTATACAGGGGAAACTCACCACTCTAACCCCACTCTATACAGGGGAAACTCACCACCCTATACAGGGGAAACTCACCACCCTATACAGGGGAAACTCACCACCCTATACAGGGGAAACTCACCACCCTATACAGGGGAAACTCACCACCCTATACAGGGGAAACTCACCACCCTATACAGGGGAAACTCACCACCCAACACCACCCTATACAGGGGAAACTCACCACCCTATACAGGGGAAACTCACCACTCTATACAAGGGAAACTCACCACCCTATACAGGGGAAACTCACCACCCAACACCACCCTATACAGGGGAAACACACCACCCTATACAGGGGAAACTCACCACCCAACACCACCCTATACAGGGGAAACTCACCACCCTAACTCCACTTAAACACTCTTTATTTGTATGTATTTTATTGGCCCATACACCCCTCTCTTCGAAGGACAAAAATATTTTTTGTTACTTTTATTTTTTTACAGATATTTTGTTACATATATATTATTTCCCATGGGATCTTTACTCACCAAAGAGTTGGAACACCCCTTTTAAAGTCCCACATTAAATTTTATTGATAAACATTTCATTGTTAATTAGTACTTCAACATTATTCAAATGAAATGAACGTTATAAAAGTGTATAGTATAAATTACAGTGATCTGTCATTGAACTTACTGCCTTCTTATCCCTTTCAGCAGCATATTTCTCTTTGTTTGTCTGTGCCCTGGTGGCATTCATACAACGTTGTGCCCACGTCTTGGTTACTCTCCCTACTGAGTTTTTTCCCCCCCCTGCCAAAGCCTGTGCATCTGTTGCTGGTCAAAAATACGATATGTTACCATTAGGATGGGATATCATATGTTACCATTAGGATGGGATAGCATATGTTACCATTAGGATGGGATAGCATATGTTACCATTAGGATGGGATAGCATATGTTACCATTAGGATGGGATAGCATATGTTACCATTAGGATGGGATATCATATGTTACCATTAGGATGGGATATCATATGTTACCATTAGGATGGGATAGCATATGTTACCATTAGGATGGGATATCATATGTTACCATTAGGATGGGATATCATATGTTACCATTAGGATGGGATAGCATATGTTACCATTAGGATGGGATATCATATGTTACCATTAGGATGGGATATCATATGTTACCATTAGGATGGGATATCATATGTTACCATTAGGATGGGATAGCATATGTTACCATTAGGATGGGATAGCATATGTTACCATTAGGATGGGATAGCATATGTTACCATTAGGATGGGATAGCATATGTTACCATTAGGATGGGATAGCATATGTTACCATTAGGATGGGATAGCATATGTTACCATTAGGATGGGATAGCATATGTTACCATTAGGATGGGATAGCATATGTTACCATTAGGATGGGATAGCATATGTTACCATTAGGATGGGATAGCATATGTTACCATTAGGATGGGATAGCATATGTTACCATTAGGATGGGATAGCATATGTTACCATTAGGATGGGATAGCATATGTTACCATTAGGATGGGATAGCATATGTTACCATTAGGATGGGATATCATATGTTACCATTAGGATGGGATATCATATGTTACCATTAGGATGGGATAGCATATGTTACCATTAGGATGGGATATCATATGTTACCATTAGGATGGGATAGCATATGGGGTGGCAGGTAGGCTAGTGGTTAGAGCGTTGGACTAGTAACCGGAAGGTTGCAAGATCGAATCCCCGAACTGACAAGGTAGAAATGTGTCGTTCTGCCCCTGAACAAGGCAGTTAACCCACTGTTTCTAGGTCGTCATTGAAAATAAGAATTTGTTCTTAACTGACTTGCCTAGTTAAATAAAGGTAAAATAACTGTAAAAAATGATTAGGTCCTTGGCCCTTGAGGAGTAACATTAGGCTCCTTAAGAGTACATCTTGGGCCAGGCTTGGGGTAGCCAACTCCACTCAACTCTGTTTAGTCTGCTTATTCATAACTCTTATTTCCATTGCATTACATTGAGCCATTGACCATTACATTGAGCCATTGACCATTCCCCTTGTGAGAGGGGGGAGGGGAATTGCATTTTGTATTTGAAAGATTCTTACTTGTTTATATGAAAGTTAAGTTCCAAAGAGTTCCAAAACTGCTAACGAGGATTAATAATGTTTTTAAACGTTAAAACAGAGCGTTGGGATTGTAGTTCACATGGTGCCAGCTGTCCTCCATACCATCAACTGAGAACCCAAGACTGGGACCGGCTATAAGCCACCTTGGGTTCTCGAGAGCTGGGCTAGGGGTGCCAATGAGTAATTGATGAACAATGGAATTCTTCACATTCTTCTCCCATGTTTCCCTGAAATCCTGCTCGACTCTTCACTAAAATGTTGTACAGGTGTTGGAAGCAGCCCATCCAGTCAGTGGGACTTCTGGGGTAGCACGCTAGTCACCAGCTCGTATGTGCGCCTGACACCTGATGAGAGAAGTAAACAGGGATCCATATGGAACACAGTGGTGAGTAAGGAACTAGCTTCTATGAAATGTATTCTGTTTGGCATTACAGACCGAAAATACAGTCTACTCTCAAATCCATTATAGCTTGATTGGAGAATATCTACATTTTAAACTGATTAGGTCCAATTCATGGTTGAATTGATGATCCAATGTCATTGTGTTTTCTCTGTGCAGCCTGTTTATCTAAAAGACTGGGAGATGCACGTGCAGTACAAGATCCACGGATCGGGGAAGAAAAATCTCCATGGAGACGGCATCGCCATCTGGTACACGAAGGAGAGACTTAATCCAGGTAATGCATCATCTTGCCAAAATAGAATCTTTGTCATCAATCACTTCCTCATTCCAGTACAACGCTTTGGCAATCAAATCAGTAGACTAGTCTATGTGATGTGGTAGCACTGGGTTGCATTTGCCGTAATCACTTTAAGTCTCAGTCATGTGCTCATCATATCTCGCCTCTTTGCCTTCCATTCAGGCCCAGTCTTTGGAAACCAAGATCATTTTGTTGGCCTGGCTTTATTTGTGGATACCTTCCGCAATGATCTCCATGGGATGGATGTAAGTGCAGCGATCTGGCTGGTTGACTTGACGTGATTCTTCCCTTTGCAGGGTCTGTGTTTGGCAGCAATGCTAAGTTCCACGGTCTCGCCCTTTTTATAGACACGTACCATAACGATGAGGCGGCTGACGTGAGTTGATGAAGCTACATTTATCATTATTCTCCTGCGTTTCATGTCAATGTGATGGAAGGATTTTAATGTGATGTATTTTCTTTTGAGTTTCTTTGTTATTTTTTCATATGAAGCTTTTTAGTTGCCTTCTGAGAAGGACCTTTTTGTAACATCATGAACATCACCTTTAATATGCTGCATTCGACTTATTACACATTTTGAATTACATGTACAAATATTTTTGCATCACAGAGTAAGATGGATTGATTGGTAACTGAGTCAGGACTAGGATCAAATAATTGATTCACAATGTCTATCTATATTGAATATTTGTCTGTTTTCTGTTGTTACATCCCTTGTGTTTTACACTAGCGTTCCTTCCCCTACATCTCTGCCATGGTGAGTAATGGTTCTCTGCCCTATGACCATGGGAATGATGGACGTACCTCTGAACTGGGAGGCTGCTCTTCTGAGATCAGGAACAAAGACCATGACACCTACCTGGCCATTCGCTACTCCAAGGGCAGACTCACGGTAGGAATCCCTTTTTAAGATATATAAATTACTATAGTCTAGACATCTTGGACTGGTATCCTAAACGCAGATGAGACTTAACCTAGTCCTGTATTAAACGGCATGCTTAATGGAGATGCTCCTTGGAGCATGCTTTTTGGTCCAGGACTACGCTTCGTCTTTGTCTGGGAACCAGGCCTCTTGTGTTATGAAATGTATGTATATATTTTTTCTTCTTCTATGTTATAGACTATATGTTATGTAATTGACATGATATATTTCTATTCAAATAATGGCAATTGCTGAATTGTGTCATTCTGATCTCTACAGGTGATGATTGACATTGATGATAAGAATGAATGGAAAGCGTGCATTGACATCGGGGGTGTCCGCCTCCCCACGGGGTACTACTTTGGGGCTTCTGCTGCTACAGGAGATCTCTCTGGTAGGTTGGGTCAGGTTGTAGAGACTGATTCTAGCTACAGGGGATCTCTGGTAGGTTGGGTCAGGTTGTAGAGACTGATTCTAGCTACAGGGGATCTCTGGTAGGTTGGGTCAGGTTGTAGAGACTGATTCTAGCTACAGGGGATCTCTGGTAGGTTGGGTCAGGTTGTAGAGACTGATTCTTGCTACAGGGGATCTCTGGTAGGTTGGGTCAGGTTGTAGAGACTGATTCTAGCTACAGGGGATCTCTGGTAGGTTGGGTCAGGTTGTAGAGACTGATTCTTGCTACAGGAGATCTCTCTGGTAGGTTGGGTCAGGTTGTAGAGACTGATTCTAGCTACAGGAGATCTCTGGTAGGTTGGGTCAGGTTGTAGAGACTGATTCTAGCTACAGGATATCTCTGGTAGGTTGGGTCAGGTTGTAGAGACTGATTCTAGCTACAGGGGATCTCTGGTAGGTTGGGTCAGGTTGTAGAGACTGATTCTAGCTACAGGAGATCTCTGGTAGGTTGGGTCAGGTTGTAGAGACTGATTCTAGCTACAGGGGATCTCTGGTAGGTTGGGTCAGGTTGTAGAAACTGATTCTAGCTACAGGGGATCTCTGGTAGGTTGGGTCAGGTTGTAGAGACTGATTCTAGCTACAGGGGATCTCTGGTAGGTTGGGTCAGGTTGTAGAGACTGATTCTAGCTACAGGGGATCTCTGGTAGGTTGGGTCAGGTTGTAGAAACTGATTCTAGCTACAGGAGATCTCTGGTAGGTTGGGTCAGGTTGTAGAGACTGATTCTAGCTACAGGGGATCTCTGGTAGGTTGGGTCAGGTTGTAGAGACTGATTCTAGCTACAGGGGATCTCTGGTAGGTTGGGTCAGGTTGTAGAGACTGATTCTAGCTACAGGGGATCTCTGGTAGGTTGGGTCAGGTTGTAGAGACTGATTCTAGCTACAGGGGATCTCTGGTAGGTTGGGTCAGGTTGTAGAGACTGATTCTAGCTACAGGGGATCTCTGGTAGGTTGGGTCAGGTTGTAGAGACTGATTCTAGCTACAGGAGATCTCTCTGGTAGGTTGGGTCAGGTTGTAGAGACTGATTCTAGCTACAGGGGATCTCTGGTAGGTTGGGTCAGGTTGTAGAGACTGATTCTAGCTACAGGAGATCTCTCTGGTAGGTTGGGTCAGGTTGTAGAGACTGATTCTAGCTACAGGGGATCTCTGGTAGGTTGGGTCAGGTTGTAGAAACTGATTCTAGCTACAGGGGATCTCTGGTAGGTTGGATCAGGTTGTAGAGACTGATTCTAGCTACAGGAGATCTCTCTGGTAGGTTGGGTCAGGTTGTAGAGACTGATTCTAGCTACAGGAGATCTCTCTGGTAGGTTGGGTCAGGTTGTAGAGACTGATTCTAGCTACAGGGGATCTCTGGTAGGTTGGGTCAGGTTGTAGAGACTGACTCTAGCTACAGGGGATCTCTGGTAGGTTGGGTCAGGTTGTAGAGACTGATTCTTGCTACAGGGGATCACTGGTAGGTTGGGTCAGGTTGTAGAGACTGATTCTAGCTACAGGGGATCTCTGGTAGGTTGGGTCAGGTTGTAGAGACTGATTCTAGCTACAGGGGATCTCTGGTAGGTTGGGTCAGGTTGTAGAGACTGATTCTTGCTACAGGGGATCTCTGGTAGGTTGGGTCAGGTTGTAGAGACTGATTCTTGCTACAGGGGATCTCTGGTAGGTTGGGTCAGGTTGTAGAGACTGATTCTTGCTACAGGGGATCTCTGGTAGGTTGGGTCAGGTTGTAGAGACTGATTCTTGCTACAGGGGATCTCTGGTAGGTTGGGTCAGGTTGTAGAAACTGATTCTTGCTACAGGGGATCTCTGGTAGGTTGGGTCAGGTTGTAGAGACTGATTCTAGCTACAGGGGATCTCTGGTAGATTGGGTCAGGTTGTGGAGACTGATTTTTGCTACAGGGGATCTCTGGTAGATTGGGTCAGGGTGGATTAAATAGAAACTGATTCTTGCTACAGTGGATCTGGTAGGTTGGGTCAGGGTGGATTAAATAGAAACTGATTCTTGCTACAGTGGATCTGGTAGGTTGGGTCAGGGTGGATTAAATAGAAACTGATTCTTGCTACAGTGGATCTGGTAGGTTGGGTCAGGGTGGATTAAATAGAAACTGATTCTTGCTACAGTGGATCTGGTAGGTTGGGTCAGGGTGGATTAAATAGAAACTGATTCTTGCTACAGTGGATCTGGTAGGTTGGGTCAGGGTGGATTAAATAGAAACTGATTCTTGCTACAGTGGATCTGGTAGGTTGGGTCAGGGTGGATTAAATAGAAACTGATTCTTGCTACAGTGGATCTGGTAGGTTGGGTCAGGGTGGATTAAATAGAAACTGATTCTTGCTACAGTGGATCTGGTAGGTTGGGTCAGGGTGGATTAAATAGAAACTGATTCTTGCTACAGTGGATCTGGTAGGTTGGGTCAGGGTGGATTAAATAGAAACTGATTCTTGCTACAGTGGATCTGGTAGGTTGGGTCAGGGTGGATTAAATAGAAACTGATTCTTGCTACAGTGGATCTGGTAGGTTGGGTCAGGGTGGATTAAATAGAAACTGATTCTTGCTACAGTGGATCTGGTAGGTTGGGTCAGGGTGGATTAAATAGAAACTGATTCTTTCAAGATGTAGATCACTCCTTTCTTTTTTTTTTTTTTTAGGTCTCGAACACAAATGTAAAAACTGCACGCTGAGAAAGATAATGCCTGACCTTGATTCAATTCTTATTTAAAACATCTTGCTGTGCAGGAGAGTATACACAGATTGAACCAATTACTTGTTTGTCATTTCACAGTCTGGCTTTGTCCATTGTACATTTGAAGTCTATGGTGATTCATGCTAACACAACTCTCATGTTGCAGATAACCATGACATCATCTCTATGAAGATGTATCAACTGATGGTGGAACACACACCTGATGAGGACAGTCTGGACTGGACCAAGATTGAGCCAAGCGTCAGCCTGCTGAAGTCCCCCAAAGGTAGGTAGATTTATTTGATAAAGAAAACCCATTTCTGTTCTAACCAAATAGACAAAGATGGTATTCCATTTGACCACAGTTAGGTATTTGTCATCTTACTGTAGATCATGTACGGTATTGGTAGGTGAGTAGACTTGTTAGATTGAGTTAACCATGATCATTCTTTAATTTTTCTCTTTCACAGACAACATTGATGATCCTACTGGTAACTTCCGAAGCACACCTCTTACTGGCTGGAAGGTCTTCCTGCTTCTGCTATGTGCTCTACTGGGAATTGTAGTTTGTGGTGTTGTAGGGGCTGTAGTCTTTCAGAAGCGCCAGGAAAGAAACAGGAGGTTTTACTGAGAGGAAAAACATATTTCTGTATGTGAGAGGTATTTGTAAAATGAACTGTTGTGAAAAATACAGATTCAGCAACACATCCAAAGTGAATTTTCTAAAGATTGTACAAATGTTTATATCTGCTGAAGCACCGTGATGATTACAGTCACTTATGGTATTGTCCAATGTTTGTGAAATAACCATGACTAATGGTTACTACCAGGTATGAGTGACCTTTTGATGGAGGTAGTTTGTTTTTATTCACCCTTTCACAGTACAGGGGATACTTGTTGATTTGGATCAATCTGTAAAACACTTTGTTAAATAACTTTCAGAGGAGATTTACTTTCACAACATTTTCTGTATAAGTTGATTTATTTTCCCCTCATCTTTTTATACAATTGGGTTCTGAGTGATTGGACTGATTTTACATATGTTTAGGATTTCATTTAGTTTTACATTGACCTCTAACTGCTCTTGACTTTGAATTCAATATGGGTGTTGGGAAGGATTTCGGGCACATTTACATTTGGTAACGCATACTGGAGGCTTTACAAATCTCTCATGGGAGATTGCGTCACATTTTACATTAGATCCACGGGAATTGTGTTTTTAATTATTCTGCATAAAGTGTTTCTTTCCTTTTGAGGTGGCTGCTTTAAACACGGATTATTTGAGTGGAAATATCCCTTTACCGTGATTGAATGACTCAAACTGAACAAGGCCGTTGTTGAGTTATCCTGTAAGACTCAATAAAACTGGTCTCCCCAAATGTCTTCTTCTAATGTGTAGTCCTAATGCTTTCATATCATGTTGTGTGACAGACAGTACACGTTAGCCCTGGACTTTTTCTATTAGCTTAAACTAATTGATATCTAAATTGAAGACCATAGTCAGTTAATTATTTTCATTCGTTTTGTGAGTGTTGGGTTAAGAAATAATACATTCGTAGTGCATAATCATGAAACCGGAAGAACATTACTTAGAACTACCATAACCACAAGTCTAACTCAAGTGTTGATTGGACGATGACCAGCGATAGGTTACGTGGCATTGGTGTCCGCGCAGACTCAGATTACAACATCCTTCGTCTATCATCGCCTGGAAGATGATGGCAGTCAAAATGCAGTCTTGTGTGTTGTTAGTTTTGCTTTTGAACGTTTATTACACCTTTGTCTCTTCGCTGTACTTCCACATCGGGGAGACTGAGAAGAAATGCTTCATAGAGGAAATTCCGGATGAAACCATGATCATCGGTCAGTAAAGTTATCTTGGGATTGCTATGCTATTTAGCCTCGGGATGTCAGCTAACGTTAACAGCTATCTAGTTAGCTAGTTATCTAGCCAGCCAACATTAAATGTGTCTGTTAACTTACTTTTCAGTTGACTTGTTGACAGACTTGCCTAGCTAGCTACTCAAATTCATGAGCAGGTTAGCTAACTAAGTTAACCAGTTAGCTAACGTTAGCTATACAAATCAAATACAATTTTATTAGTGGCGTACACATTTGCAGATGTTAACGCAGGTGCGAAATGCTCATGTTTCTAGCTCCAACAGTGCAGTAATATCTAACAATACAAATCTGACACTTGTCATATTGATGTCGTCAACTAGCTACAACTATCATGATTTGGATACTTTAATAAATATAAACCATATCTAGTGTAACAACATATTTTACTGTCGTACCATCCATATCGTAGGTCCTGCCCAGAAACAACCCCAGGCCCTAACACTTTACCCTCTAGCTAGCCACTTGTAAAGATAGGACCGGTAGAAGCAGTCATTGGCTGGCATGTGTAAACAATTGCATTTTTCTCTTTTTAGGAAACTATCGTACACAATTGTACGACAAACAGAAAGAAGAGTACCTTCCTGCCACACAGGGTCTGGGGATGTTTGTTGAGGTGAAAGACCCAGATGAGAAGGTAGGATGCTACACTCAGAAACCAGTATCATTCACATCATATGTTATTCTCTGAGAGAACCCTGTGAGAATAATTAAAAACCAAGCTGCATTGAATAGTAATTATACCGAAAAAGTGTTGCTTCCTGTGTTTTTTTCTTGTCTGGACTCTAGGTGATCCTGTCTCGTCAGTACGGCTCGGAGGGAAGATTCACCTTCACCTCTCACACCCCAGGAGAACATCAGATCTGCCTTCATTCCAACTCCTCCAAGTTTGCCCTCTTCGCTGGAGGAATGCTTGTAAGTACATTAGTGTGACAAATGTGGGGAAAAAAGGCTATTGCACTCACAATGTGGGTCAATAAGAAAAGCTGATGGCAGGATACAATATGGGATGGGGGGGGTGTAAGTGTTTTGAAAATAACTATGTTGATGCTCCTCTGAATTGCTGTGAACCACCCTCAGAGAGTTCACCTGGACATCCAAGTGGGAGAGCACACCAATAACTATGCAGAGATTGCAGCCAAAGACAAGCTGACAGAGCTGCAGCTGAGAGTGAGACAGCTGGTGGAGCAAGTGGACCAGATCCAGAAGGAGCAGAACTATCAGAGGGTGAGTACATTTTTAAATGTTATTTTTTTTATTTAACCTTTATTTAACTAGGCAAGTCAGTTAAGAACAAATTCTTATTTACCATGGCGGCCTACTCCGGCCAAACCCTAACCCGGACGACGCTGGGCCAATTGTGCCCGGCTCTATGGGACTTCCGATGACGGCTGGTTGTGATACAGCCTGGGATCAAACCAGGGTCTGTAGTGAAGCCTCTAGCACTGCTTAGACCGCTGTGTCACTTGGGAGCCCAACTCTAACTCAAGTCTACATCAGCTGTCCTGCTGAGTAAAGCCCTGGACACACTGGTATTGTTTGCTTGCCATTAGTACTTGGCACCTCTGAAAAGAGAGCTGGCTGTAATTTACAAACTGATTCTACATGTAGAAAAATACTAAAATAATGTCACAGACATCTACCTGCAGGTGGTCCGTAAAACACTGAGCGGAATGAACGCGAAACGAACCATTTGGTGGAATGTTTTCTCCTTAAAATATCAGTCTTTTCAAGGCAGTTTGATTTAAGACATTTGCTGAATTCCATATTTACCTCTAGCCCCCACACTCTAGCCACTCCTGTAGATCTGAGGGGATTGGATAGATTTGAGTAATGGCTTAATATAGTCTTCTGAATGGCTGGGTGGGAATATCGCCATATTGCTTCCGCCTATCCTATCCTGTCAGATCTACTAGTGAGTAGGGGTCGGGTTGGAGTTCAGATATTGATTCCCTTGGCTTGTGTGCTACTATTTGTATTTCTAAAAGCTTTGCTATGTCTTTTTCAGTACCGTGAGGAGCGCTTCAGGCAGACGAGTGAGAGCACAAACCAGAGGGTTCTGTGGTGGTCCATCGTTCAGACATTGATCCTTGTGGCCATTGGCTTCTGGCAGATGAGACATCTCAAGAGTTTCTTCGAAGCCAAGAAATTAGTGTAGACCTGCACTCTCATTTTGTTGTTTCTGAGTCTGGGTTGGGGATCAATTCAGTAAATTCAGGAAGTGAACTTTAACTCTATTATTCAATTGAAAATTCTCCCATTGTTTTCTATGAGGCATTTTTCATTCATCAATTCAGGTTTTAAATTCACTTCCAGAATTGATAAGTGAAATGAACCCAACCCTGGTCTGAATGCAGTACTCAAACATCAGTCCGAATGTGTGTTTGCTCCCAGAAGTATATGTGCAGACTGGTGAAGTTACCATCCTATCAGTGAAAACCACCCAATTACTTTGTATTTTGATAGGACTCTGCTTTTGGATTTTTAAGACCCTTTTATGACATTGATAATGCCCATCCCTGTTTCTATAAGATATCAGTCTGCAATTAGTTTATTTATGATCCTCTACATTATGCTATATGTTTTACTTTAGGCTGGGGAAAAAATTGTTTTATACTATTGATGATATCAAACATGGTTTATACTATTGGTGATATCAAACATGGTTTTATACAATTGATGATATCAAACATTGTCCTTCGACGGTTAAAACCACCTGTATTTTTTTCTCAACACATACTGCCCCCCGACGCCCCCGTAATATATTTCTGTTTGTGACTGTCAGTCATATTACAGGCCGCATCTCTTCTCTCAAAATAACAGCTGTGTTTTCAAACTAATTAGACAATGTTCTCACTCTACATGCATTATAATGGGGTTTTGTTACTGGCTGAGAGAGATCACCTATTTTAGTTCAGAGCCATACAACAGAAATGGTGACTTGATTTATGAAATGTATTTTTGGTCATGTGTGCATACTGGTCTTTGTGTCTGGATGTTTTTATTTAGATTCAAATGAATTTATGTTTCAACCCCAGATGTATTTAGTGTCAGTTGTGGTCTGTGTGTTTAGAAACAGAAAGACATCCATTTTTTTTTTTTTTATGGAGCTCTTGAAAATGTGGAATCTTCTCCTGTCTTGTTAGCCAGTATCTGTATTCACAAAGCGCATTGGAGTAGGCTTTCTGATCTAGTATCTGTTACCCCTTGCTATTCATTTTGATTTAAAAGTGAAAGCTGATCCTAGCTCAGCACTTCTACTCTGAGACGCTTACTGAATACGGGCTCTGTCTGTGTTTTATTTAATGTTCAATTTATAAAGCTGGAAAGTGAGACAAGAAACATGACATTTTAGTTAAAGGGTGGTGATAGTGTCTGATGTTAATATGGTAGTTCTATGGAAGACAAAAAGTAATGTGAAATACTAGCTATGCATTTGCTTAAGTAAGAAAGCAGTTCACAGTTTCTCCCTAACTTGCTGAATACACTGCCAAAGATGTTCACTTACCACAATCCATTGACTTGATGATGGTCAAGTGAATATTGATTTAAAGAGATTTGCTTGTTTTTTTTCTCTCCATCTATACTGCATATCTAAGTGAACCAGGAGAGATGGTGTTTTTGGCTTCTGTTTTGTCCATTTCCTTTCTCCAAATACTCAAGTAGAGTTATGAAGACACTGATTTATTTCAATAAAGAACTGCTGTCCAGGTTAACAGTTTGCTCCAGTTCTCATCATGCACAAGGAGTTGATTCGTGGGTAAACATCCATTGTACACTTAAAGTATTTAGCCAGAAAGCAGTCTTTGCTTCTTGTCTATCATAAAACAATTATTAACTATACTGGATCATTTTTGCAAAAACATTTTTGTTCAGTTAATCTGTTTTTTTTGTGTATCCTTAATGTTCCCAAAATGATTCCTAATTGTGTTAGTTCATCATTGGTGTTTTTTTTTTGTTGTTATGGTTAGATGTCAGAGATTGAGTGTGATTTTAATTTAATTGATTTTAATGGTTTATTTTGGGTGGGAATATTTTAGATTCTGTAAATTTGAAAACGTGTCTAAATTGCAGTCAAATATAAAGTTGTGACCTTTGGCTAGCTAGCTTGAATTACTATTTCCCAAGACACTTTGCCAAACAAAAATAGATCAGACGTGGGTCCATCCATTGGGAATGCGTTCTATAGTTCCCCAAATGCATAGGAATGTTTAGTCTTGATAATGTGTTTCTCCCGGAGCAATGTCTTCGGCGAACTTTAGAAAAACAGGTTGTGATATGTTCGTGAGTAGAAGCTCTTTTAGTGAACTAACGAATTATGTCAATGTAACTTTCGTATGGTAGTGTGTGTGAAACACACCGTTAATTATCGAAACAAATTATATTTGTGTAGTTTGTTGCTAGACTTCTTTTGCTTCCCGAAATCCACGGGTCTCACTGTGCGGTAGGTCATGGCGGGTAGGAACAACATTTCCCATGCTCCTCTATGTTGCCACGTGTCCACCCGGGGCGTCTTCATTACGCCGATTCCGTTCCAAAACGTTTCTTTAAACGGAAGGAAATGGGTCTGGACCTACCCGAACGTGTCCAATATCGTGTCCAACTCGTTTTAGCTGTAAAACGTTTTACAACACTTTGGACTAATGATTACACCCCTGTTAGAAAGCTCGCTAGTCATTAGCCAGCGTCAAGCCAAAGCTTTGCCAATGTAACAAGAAAATTGACACGGAATGTCAGTAACCAAAGGCGTATTGTGACATTTCGAGGAAGAATATGACAAGAACATCGAAATCCGACTGCAAAGGAGAGAACCATGAAGAATGGAGAAGTTCGATTGTAGAATCACGACAAAAACATTCTCTGTTTCATGAGTAGCTAACTACTGTCAAAATCTGGGGAATAGCAATACTCTTATTTTTTCTGTGCAACCTTGAAGCTGTTGTCATTTGCATTTTTGAAAATGATGTATTCATCTAGAAGAAAACCAGTCCTCTATTTCAAAGAAGACAGAAGGTAAAACATAACGGTATTTGGTATCTGATGTTAACAATGAGAGATTATCCAATCCTAGACTGGTTAGGCTAGATGAGGGAACAGATTTATGCATTTCAAGACATTAGCAAACTAGTAAAATGTCATTTTTATCTACTAGTGAGGCCTATGTGAATCATAAAAATGCACTACTACTGTAGGTACACTAAAGCCTAAATCTCTATTACATTGGGCCACTAGCCTATTTCTCAAAAACGTTTGAGAATGCAGCTGGTGTAAAATGGATTGCAGGCAGGTGTTGAAGATGGTTAAAGTATTTCACATCATTTCTTGGTATTGTTCAACCTCAAAGAAATGAGACACCAAAAGTACCTCGTCCAGAAGAGCGTAATCAGTGAGTAGCTGACTACAATAGAAGTGTGTTACTCTCAGATTTTGTTGTGTGAAATAATGTTGGTGCATTGATTTGTTTGTTTGCTGGTAAAAATTGCATGGAAGTATTTTAAATCAGCCACTCAGCCTTATAATCTAGACGTAGCCAATGCATACAGTGTATATGGGTTTGGTTGTGCAAGCGTTTTAATGTACAATACTAATACCTAACTGAGTTATTGAAACATTTTGAACTATTAGCTGTTTTCCAATGACAATGTGATGTCTTTCGGGCTACTTAACCGCTCACTTTTACATGCATGGCACTTGATCAATTTGTGGTGAAGGTGTGCGTCATAACATTGATTGACTTCACAACATTGCTCAATATGAGACTTGCTATTACTTCTACTTTCAGATTCTGGTCTGGGAAATGCACTGTCTACAAACTATTTGGTCTGTGTGTGGTTCCGGTACTGGTCTCCCTCCTATGGCTCCAACTCAGCTGTACAGGAGACATGGGCCGGGTTGTAGTGGATGACAGGCGCCTCCAACATCAGCCCTGTCCGCTGGACAGACAGGCATCCGCTGCGGACGACCCTTCCTGGGGTCCTCACAAGCTGGCCCTCCTGATACCTTTCAGGGAGAGGTTTGAGGAGCTGTTGGTGTTTGTCCCCTTCATGCACACCTTCTTGAACAACAAGAAAATACTGCATAAGATCTTCGTAATCAACCAGATGGATCACTATCGGTAAGTGATGGAAGACGTTATTTTGCCTTGTTAGTCATTAGGCCTACAACAGAAGTGTTGTCTAATCTGAAGACCACAACATATTCTATTCTGTTCTATCCTGTTCTATTCTATTTCAGTCCTATGGTGGTTGATGAATTCTGATTGGCACAGGGGAACTATAGTCTGGATGTGTGCCTAGGTGATTTGCGCCTTACCAAATAAATATTGACTCCTCCTGGAAGTAAATAATGAGTTCCACCCATATCTCACCACAGGTTCAACAGAGCCTCTCTCATTAACGTTGGTTACACGGAGAGTGGTAACGACACCGATTACATCGCCATGCATGATGTGGACTTGTTACCTCTGAATGAAGCTCTGGACTATGGTTTCCCAGAGGAGGGCCCTTTCCACGTGGCCTCACCAGAGCTGCACCCCCTGTATCACTACAAGACATACGTGGGAGGAATCCTGCTGCTCACCAAACAGCATTATCACATGGTAGGTTAGCCTATTGTTAAGTCAATCATTCATTATCCATAATAATAGACAGCACTTCAAAGCGCCAATATGTTCAATATTTTTTTTTTTTTACCCATGCACATATTAAAATACAATTATTTGTCACATGCACTGAATACAGCTGGTGCAGACATTACCGTGAAATGCTTACTTAAGAGCCCTTACCAATGATGCAGAGTTTAAAAATAGTAACACAAGAGAAATAAAATACACAAAAATGGAGCTATATACAGGAAGTACCAGATCAATGTGGAGCTATATACAGGAAGTACCAGATCAATGTGGAGCTATATACAGGAAGTACCAGATCAATGTGGAGCTATATACAGGAAGTACCAGTACCAGATCAATGTGGAGCTATATACAGGAAGTACCAGATCAATGTGGATCTATATACAGGGAGTACCAGATCAATGTGGAGCTATATACAGGAAGTACCAGATCAATGTGGAGCTATATACAGGAAGTACCAGATCAATGTGGAGCTATATACAGGGAGTACCAGATCAATGTGGAGCTATATACAGGGAGTACCAGATCAATGTGGAGCTATATACAGGGAGTACCAGATCAATGTGGAGCTATATACAGGGAGTACCAGTACCAGATCAATGTGAGGCTATATACAGGGAGTACCAGATCAATGTGGAGCTATATACAGGGAGTACCAGTACCAGATCAATGTGGAGCTATATACAGGGAGTACCAGTACCAGATCAATGTGGAGCTATATACAGGGAGTACCAGATCAATGTGGAGCTATATACAGGGAGTACCAGTACCAGATCAATGTGGAGCTATATACAGGGAGTACCAGATCAATGTGGAGCTATATACAGGGAGTACCAGATCAATGTGGAGCTATATACAGGGAGTACCAGTACCAGATCAATGTGGAGCTATATACAGGGAGTACCAGTACCAGATCAATGTGGAGCTATATACAGGGAGTACCAGTACCAGATCAATGTGGAGCTATATACAGGGAGTACCAGTACCAGATCAATGTGAGGCTATATACAGGGAGTACCAGATCAATGTGGAGCTATATACAGGGAGTACCAGTACCAGATCAATGTGGAGCTATATACAGGGAGTACCAGTACCAGATCAATGTGGAGCTATATACAGGGAGTACCAGTACCAGATCAATGTGGAGCTATATACAGGGAGTACCAGATCAATGTGGAGCTATATACAGGGAGTACCAGAACAAGATCAATGTGGAGCTATATACAGGGAGTACCAGTACCAGATCAATGTGGAGCTATATACAGGGAGTACCAGTACCAGATCAATGTGGAGCTATATACAGGGAGTACCAGTACCAGATCAATGTGGAGCTATATACAGGGAGTACCAGATCAATGTGGAGCTATATACAGGGAGTACCAGTACCAGATCAATGTGGAGCTATATACAGGGAGTACCAGTACCAGATCAATGTGGAGCTATATACAGGGAGTACCAGTACCAGATCAATGTGGAGCTATATACAGGGAGTACCAGTACCAGATCAATGTGGAGCTATATACAGGGAATACCAGTACCAGATCAATGTGGAGCTATATACAGGGAGTACCAGATCAATGTGGAGCTATATACAGGGAGTACCAGTACCAGATCAATGTGGAGCTATATACAGGAAGTACCAGTACCAGATCAATGTGGAGCTATATACAGGGAGTACCAGTACCAGATCAATGTGGAGCTATATACAGGGAGTACCAGTACCAGATCAATGTGGAGCTATATACAGGGAGTACCAGTACCAGATCAATGTGGAGCTATATACAGGGAATACCAGTACCAGATCAATGTGGAGCTATATACAGGGAATACCAGTACCAGATCAATGTGGAGCTATATACAGGGAGTACCAGTACCAGATCAATGTGGAGCTATATACAGGGAGTACCAGATCAATGTGGAGCTATATACAGGGAGTACCAGATCAATGTGGAGCTATATACAGGGAGTACCAGTACCAGATCAATGTGGAGCTATATACAGGGAGTACCAGATCAATGTGGAGCTATATACAGGGAGTACCAGTACCAGATCAATGTGGAGCTATATACAGGAAGTACCAGATCAATGTGGAGCTATATACAGGGAGTACCAGTACCAGATCAATGTGGAGCTATATACAGGGAGTACCAGTACCAGATCAATGTGGAGCTATATACAGGGAGTACCAGATCAATGTGGAGCTATATACAGGGAGTACCAGTACCAGATCAATGTGGAGCTATATACAGGAAGTACCAGATCAATGTGGAGCTATATACAGGGAGCACCAGTACCAGATCAATGTGCAGAGATGAACATGTACATGAAGGCAGGGTAAAGTGACTAGGCATCAGGATAGATCATAATAATTGTATGATTGTGGTGTGTTGTTTTAGCTGTGTCATGTTCTGTGTTCCTGAAGTGCAACGGCATGTCCAACCGGTTCTGGGGATGGGGAAGAGAAGACGATGAATTCTACAGGAGACTAAGAACTGCTGGATTACAGGTAAACCAGGACTGTCCTTTACAGTGAGGGGAAAAAAGTATTTGATCGCCTGCTGATTTTGTACATTTGCCCACTGACAAATAAAGGATCCGTCTATACTTTTAATGGCAGGTTTATTTGAACAGTGAGAGACAGAATAACAACAACAAAAATCAAGAAAAACGCATGCCAAAAATGTTATAAATTGATTTGCATTTTAATGAGGGAAATAAGTATTTGACCCCCTCTCAATCAGAAAGATTTCTGGCTCCCAGGTGTCTTTTATACAGGTAACGAGCTGAGATTAGGAGCACACTCTTAAAGGGAGTGCTCCTAATCTCAGCTTGTTACCTGTAAAAAAGACACCTGTCCACAGAAGCAATCAATCAATCAGATTCCAAACTCTCCACCATGGCCAAGACCAAAGAGCTCTCCAAGGATGTCATGGACAAGATTGTAGACCTACACAAGGCTGGAATGGGCTACAAGACCATCGCCAAGCAGCTTGGTGAGAAGGTGACAACAGTTGGTGCGATTATTCGCAAATGGAATAAACACAAAAGAACTGTCAATCTCCCTCGGCCTGGGGCTCCATGCAAGATCTCACCTTGTGGGGTTGCAATGATCATGAGAACGATGAGGAATCAGCCCAGAACTACACGGGAGGATCTTGTCAATGATCTCAAGGCAGCTGGGACCATGGTCACCAAGAAAACAATTGGTAACACACTACGCTGTGAAGGACTGAAATCCTGCAGCGCCCTCAAGGTCCCCCTGCTCAAGAAAGCACATACACATGCCCGTCTGAAGTTTGCCAATGAACATCTGAATGATTCAGAGGACAACTGGGTGAAGGTGTTGTGGTCAGATGAGACCAAAATGGAGCTCTTTGGCATCAACTCAACTCGCCGTGTTTGGAGGAGGAGGAATGCTGCCTATGACCCCAAGAACACCATCTCCACCGTCAAACATGGAGGTGGAAACATTATGCTTTGGGGGTGTTTTTCTGCTAAGGGGACAGGACAACTTCACCGCATCAAAGGGACGATGGACGGGGCCATGCACCGTCAAATCTTGGGTGAGAACCTCCTTCCCTCAGCCAGGGCATTGAAAATGGGTCGTGGATGGGTATTCCAGCATGACAATGGCCCAAAACACATGGCCAAGACAACAAAGGAGTGGCTCAAGAAGAAGCACATTAAGGTCCTGGAGTGGCCTAGCCAGTCTCCTGACCTTAATCCCATAGACAATCTGTGGAGGGAGCTGAAGGTTCGAGTTGCCAAACGTCAGCCTCGAAACCTTAATGACTTGGAGAAGATCTGCAAAGAGGAGTGGGACAAAATCCCTCCTGAGATGTGTGCAAACCTGGTGGCCAACTACAAGAAACGTCTGACCTCTGTGATTGCCAACAAGGGTTTTGCCAGCAAGTACTAAGTCATGTTTTGCAGAGGGGTCAAATACTTATTTCCCTCATTAAAATGCAAATCATTTTATAACATTTTTGACATGCGTTTTTCTGGATTTTTGTTGTTGTTATTCTGTCTCTCACTGTTCAAATAAACCTACCATTAAAATTATAGACTGATCATTTCTTTGTCAGTGGGCAAACGTACAAAATCAGCAGGGGATCAAATACTTTTTTCCCCTCACTGTACGTGTCACAAAGAGACCGACATAGCTAGGAATTTGGGTTAATCCCTGAAAATACTCCAAAAGAATGATAAGCCAATGACGGATTAGCATCAGTATCTGATACATCTCCCTACATAGTAGAACAACTCAAGAGTACGTTTGCATGTAGATCAGCAAAACAGCTGCCGCCACGTCTCTAAATACTATGAATAATATAATCAATCTGTCATTTTCTGTTTGTCAGCTCTTCAGGCCCAGTGGGATAAAAACAGGGTATAAAACCTTTCGCCACATCCATGACCCTGCCTGGAGGAAGAGAGACCAGAAGAGAGTGGCTGCACAGAAACAGGTAGAGATGCATTCACTGGACACCTACTACCGTGTTGTATTGTTATGTGTTCTATTCTCAGACAGATACTGGATTGATCTCCTCGGGTTGTATTTCTAATCACAGTACTGACATTGTTTTTCTGTCCTCGTTTTTTGGAAGGAACAATTCAAGGTTGACCCTGAGGGCGGGTTGACTAACTTGCAGTACAAGGTGGAGTCGAGACAGGAGCTGACTATTAGTGGAGCCCCTGTCACTGTCCTCAACATCAAACTGGGGTGTGACACGGACAAGACTCCCTGGTGTCTGTTGAACTAAGATGGCCTCCATGATAGACCTATGCTGCCTCTCATCTGGGTTATGTTCATTATCCATCAAACGGAAGAAAACAAACTAAAACAGGGAGGGACTACCTGAGCTTCTCCAATGAGAAACACTTGTTTTTGTGTGCCCTAATGAATATGACCCTGGTGCTACAGAAGGGGTGCTGTTAGCCCCTGCTTGCTGTGCTACGTCGGGACAGTTTCTGGTCCTGAGGACATGGCTAAAACAAACAACCGCACCAGGAGACATGGGTACCATATTCTGGCCGGTCCAGAAAAGAGGCTTTGGCCTCTGACCTTTGAACCCAGCAACGCCTTCCCTCATTGGAGAGATGGAATGTATTTATAAACTAGCTAAATGATGTTGTCCTTTAGAACTGCAGCGTAGCCGTCTGGCTTGCATTCAGAACTGTGAGTGACTGGATCTCATGCAGGCCTAACATCAGGGGCTTTAAACTACAGACGCTTTGCCAATATTGACGACACATGAAAGGAAAGGTGTACTGAAATCATAAGCAAAGTCCTTTGTATCTGTTTATCCAGGGACAGACAAGGACCAACCCTGCTTAGCTTCGGAGGCCAACCAGCAGTGGGATGTAGGGTGGTCTGTTGCTGGGTGTGATACCAGTGGATCATTTTCAGGAATCACTTTTCTGTCCTTCAGTTGAACTCTGCTGTACTGTCTGGCTTAATGTCTTATCATCAGAGTTAGTTTACTATGAAAGGGTTTTCTTTCTGAACTTGTAATGCACCGGATTGGCATGCCACCTCCATGATACATAGCGCTGTATTCTCATCCGGTATCCATTGTGACCCATCATGTAGTCAACTAGTAGTGAGTTGAGTATCAGAGTGCCATTTTGGGTTTGTTGTTGATGGTAAATCAGCTTTTAAGGTTTACAGTTTGTGCTTTTAGAACGTTTTCAGAGAACGACTTGATATTATGAAAGTATGTTTGGGTAAATGAACATATGTTTAGGTAATGTCAAGCGTATGTTACAACAGTTTGGCCATATATCATACTGCTGCAATGTCTTTTTGAATGATGGTACTGAAAAATGTATTTGTACAATATTCAGTATTTATATAAAGTTATGACTCAAAACCCCGGGAAAAACATGCACATTGTCTTATTCTCATTATAAATGTCTTCATTGTACATAATATGATTAACACATCTGTATCGTATTTTCAATACTTAACAGGATCTAACTGATCAGTTTGAAGTTCTGTATGACAGAAGACCATTGTACTTAGACTTCGTTATGTTGACGTTTCTCACTAGAATTGAAAAGTACTTGTTTCAGTTGAAACCTTCTCAGGAAATGCTTATAGGGTTAGTTAATAACTGATGGCACTTTGCTTGACAGTGTAAATGAAGGTGTGTAACCTGTTGTTTAGATTTCAGGTGCTTAAAGCGACCACTAGCCTGTCATTCCAGGTGTCTTTAATCTTCCTGATCCTGTAAACAGCCTTTGAAGTCAACCCTGCATTGTCCCGCTGGTTATAGACAAGACACATTTTGAATCCAGTAGATACTTGTATCACTACCAAGAAGTCTACAATAGCCTGTCTGAAATGTAAATGTATTGTAAGTTTATAAAATCAAGCATAACTTGTTATGCATTTAAAGTCGGCTCAAGACTGTAGTAGTTAGGCCTATTTCTGCTTCATGACCATGAAAAGATTCATTATTGCATTTAAATAGCCTAGGGAGCAAGCGACCATATGTCCTGTCCATATGCGATTATGTTGTATGCCTTTTGTAGCCTAATATTTATAGAAAAGACTATAGCACATTTATTTCATAAGCACAAACTAAGTCTCACTCAATGGCAACTTTGCCTAATTCTGGGGGCAGACGTTTCCCGAAATCCAATGGCATTCGTTTTCGATTAGATCGTTATTTCATTTGAATATCACAATGAAAACCTTTAGGCCTGTCTACTGAAACATGATTGTGTTGATTTGTCACTTCAGCCCGGCATGCAAAGCTCCTGTCTGAAGTGTTTGTCAGGTCATAATTGATCCATCGGCTCTTGGTCGACCAGAACACGGCCCCATTTAGGACAAGCCCCATCAGGAAAGGTTTACACTAATCTCCTCAAAGTAGTTTCTGACTCGATGGGACAACACCTCTCAGGCCCTCTGATCTATCTGTTGAGGCGGGGTATAAAGTCCTCGCCTCCCGCCTGGAGAAGGAGCCACATTGAGCCACACTCAACCGCGCAGCATGACGAGAGGAAGCCTGAGCGCGAGTTCCCTCAACGGGACATCTCCTTTCTCATTACCATCATACTTTCCTTTTTATGGTGGAGCAACGGACATCTCCTCATGCTTGCCAATCACGATTCTATCAACAACACAGACAAAAAAAGCGTGATCCTTCAGTGTAGAAGTGATCCATTCCGTGGGTCCTTCCGGGGAAGCAGCCACACAACAAGCCATGCACATCCAGCGACCAGGCGGAGGCGCACTGCACCATCCTGCGATGCTGACTTGGGCTCATTTTGGAGACACAAATTCACTTCACCCAGTTTACTAGAGGCGTCTAAGTGGTTATAATCAAGTTCTGTAGAACGGTAAGATTTAAAGTTTAATTTATGTCGTAAATGTTTCCGACTTTTATTGTTATGGTCCAAAGGATAGTAGCATATACATTATAGGTCTCGCATTGAATTGTATTGTAAAACTGATGATCTGACTCCTCTATATATTCCAAATGGAATAAGGATCATTGGGATAATGTATAATTAAGAATATATAGCAAATGAATGTTTGTTTTCTCTCAGCAGGAGATTCCGCACTATCTACACACCGACAACCAGCTGACTAAAGTAGAAGAGGTGTGCAGTAAGCAGCGGTACATGATCACCGGACGGAGAAGATTTTTCTGGCCTCATCGCTCAGACTGACCGAGACACAGGTCAAAGTCTGGTTCCAGGACAGGAGAACGCGGTGGAGGAAGGCCCACGGGGACATGGTCGTTGTACCGGAGAGACACACTAAGGGTGAAACATCGAGCAAGGAGGAGGATTAGTTGATTTCCGTGGACAATGACGAGTCATGGGTGTATTTTTTAAAATGTGTTTTATATTAGTAAATGCCTTGAGTCCATCACACACATTCATGATGATTGTTGAATTCTTATTCTTGTCAAACAAGAGAGAAAATTGCCGATATTTTACCACTGTGTGGCCTGGCATGGTATGCTTTTGCTCATCAGCTAGGCTATGAGTCACTGAAGATTTAGCCACATAATTTTTGTAATGTATTTTATATTCCTCATATCACAACATTCCTTATGTGATATAATTTCCCCCGCCTTCCTTTTACACCTGGAGTTTTTATTGGGTTCCCTTTCAGTTTATGTGGTGGCATTTATCCACGTACCGAACCCAGGGTGTGGGCATAGCCTTGTTCTGAACCCAGGGTGTAGGCATAGCCTTGTTCCGAACCCAGGGTGTAGGCCTTCTGTACTGAACCCAGGGTGTAGGCATAGCCTTGTTCCGAACCCAGGGTGTGGGCATAGCCTTGTTCTGAACCCAGGGTGTGGGCATAGCCTTGTTCTGAACCCAGGGTGTAGGCATAGCCTTGTTCCGAACCCAGGGTGTAGGCATAGCCTTGTTCCGAACCCAGGGTGTGGGCATAGCCTTGTTCCGAACCCAGGGTGTAGGCATAGCCTTGTTCTGAACCCAGGGTGTAGGCATAGCCTTGTTCCGAACCCAGGGTGTAGGCATAGCCTTGTTCTGAACCCAGGGTGTAGGCATAGCCTTGTTCTGAACCCAGGGTGTAGGCATAGCCTTGTTCCGAACCCAGGGTGTAGGCATAGCCTTGTTCTGAACCCAGGGTGTAGGCCTTCTGTACTGAACCCAGGGTGTAGGCCTTCTGTACTGAACCCAGGGTGTAGGCCTTCTGTACTGAACCCAGGATATAGGCCTTCTGTACTGAACCCAGGGTGTAGGCCTTCTGTACTGAACCCAGGATATAGGCCTTCTGTACTGAACCCAGGGTGTAGGCCTTCTGTACTGAACCCAGGATATAGGCCTTCTGAACTGAACCCAGGGTGTAGGCCTTCTGTACTGAACCCAGGGTGTAGGCCTTCTGTACTGAACCCAGGATATAGGCCTTCTGTACTGAACCCAGGGTGTAGGCCTTCTGTACTGAACCCAGGATATAGGCCTTCTGAACTGAACCCAGGGTGTAGGCCTTCTGTACTGAACCCAGGATATAGGCCTTCTGTACTGAACCCAGGATATAGGCCTTCTGTACTGAACCCAGGGTGTAGGCCTTCTGTACTGAACCCAGGGTGTAGGCCTTCTGTACTGAACCCAGGGTGTGGGCCTTCTGTACTGAACCCAGGGTGTGGGCCTTCTGTACTGAACCCAGTATATGGGCCTTCTGTACTGAACCCAGGGTGTGGGCCTTCTGTACTGAACCCAGGATGTAGGCCTTCTGTACTGAACCCAGGGTGTGGGCCTTCTGTACTGAACCCAGGGTGTGGGCCTTCTGTACTGAACCCAGGGTGTAGGCCTTCTGTACTGAACCCAGGGTGTGGGCCTTCTGTACTGAACCCAGGGTGTGGGCCTTCTGTACTGAACCCAGGATATAGGCCTTCTGAACTGAACCCAGGGTATAGGCCTTCTGAACTGAACCCAGGATATAGGCCTTGCCTCCTGTATTGCTGTTGTTTCTGTTCTTAATGTGGAATATTTTCGACTGATCACTGTCTCTATATTGTTGTTTTGACTGATATTTTTTAGCTACTTGATATGCAATTCTCTTGTATTTTTTATTTTTTTTTAATAAACCTTTGACCTATAGATGTGAAATGATGAATAAAATATAGGAAATGCCTTGTCCAAAACAGCAAGTGGAGATTTATTAAAGAACACACAACTTGCTGCAAATAACTATAGGCTACATTAATATATCATCCAAATCGACTAATTCTAATATACTCGGATGACAATAGTGTGATGGACAGAAGACTGCAGGTATAGCACCAAACTGAGTGACTAATGCATTATGGGCCACTACAGACTGTTTATTCGTTTTCAATGAGTTAAGACGTCCCCCCAGGCATACTGGCCTTCACTTAACCAGGTATTATGTTCCTAGAAGCCAGGTGTGTGGAGGTAAAAGCTTAAAGTCAGACCCAACACTGACATTCTTCTCCCTAATTGACCTTTATGGACTCGAGCTGACAGAGACAGGAAATGTTTGTGCGCGAGAGTAAATAAATCAGACAGTCCGGAGAGAGAGAGAGAGACAGCCATAAGGGCACAAAACGTTCCACAATTTGAGCCTAAATATGCTTCAAGGTTAAATTCCTCCTCACGCCATTTGCACAAATTATATATATATATATATACCTTCTTTTTTTTTTATTGTGTTATTGGCGGTACGCTTGTTTACTCCATGTGTAACTCTGTGTTGTTGTATGTGTCGAACTGCTTTGCTTTATCTTGGCCTGGTCGCAGTTGTAACTGAGAGCTTGTTCTCAACTTGCCTACCTGGTTAAATAAAAGTGAAATAAAAAATAAATTAAAAAATTGTAATTAGGTTGTAGATGGAAGTTTCCATTATGTAGTTATTAAAAAATAATACGTGTGAAATGAATTAACATGATATAATTAATAACTAATAAAGTTAAAGTAATTCGGGGTAAATAAAATAAAAAATAATATTGTTGAATTGAATTAAACATTTTTTTGTTGCAAATAGGTAATTATAGAAAATATCATGAATTCTATCCCAGATCTGATTTCAACAGAACATCAATATTATCTTAAAAAGTAAAGGTTTTTGCTCAACCCGCACTGACCTTTACTGAGACCATTAAAATCCACTAGAGGGCATTGACCACATAATAGTTTGCGTGAATGCATTGACATGGAGGCTACGGTTTTTTTATTTTTATGTATGTAGTTCTGTCCTTGAGCTGTTTTTGTCTATTAATGTTCTGTATTAGGTAATATTTCATGTTTTGTGTGGATCCCAGGAAGAGTAGCTGATGCTTTTGCAACAGCTAATGGAGATCCTAATAAAATATTTAAAAAAAATAGAGCACCCATAGTAACCAATTCATTCACTTGAAATCATTCATTTACCACCAAATTAAATGTAAATGAAAAGAAATTATTAAACCAGCACAAGATTTGACAAAAATGATGCCCTTCAACTTTACCCTTGACAAATGTACTTAAATAGGGCAATATTGTAACTATTTGAATTGATAAAGTTATTATTAAAATGCTGAATTAATATCATCAACGACAATGTATATTTAATAAGGGGACTGTTTTCTTCATTCCATTTCTCATTCAATGTACTGAAACCATAAAGGTAATCTGTAATGACCTGATGTGTCGATGAATGTTCCATTCAGCAGAGTTCTATAAAACGGCTCATGTTTTTCATGTCCTTTATACTGCAGTTTACTATATAGAATAAAGTAAATGGCATTTCCTATAACACATCCTATTTCTGTTCCTTTCTGAATAGAGTAACCTCATTCCTTGTAAAAGGGACTTAACTCCAGTTAGCTGATTCAAGGCAGACCATGCAGGGTGACAATAATCACATTTTAACTCAGCTTCACACCCCTGCGTGCCTACAAAAACTCCAGCTGCTTAATACCTCCTTTCAGACCAGCAAAATCTGTCATTAATTGCCAGAGGCAAAATTAATAGTTGTTAATGGCCACCTGAATCAAAGGCTCCGGGGCTAGATCTGCCAGTAAAACCTATTCATTCTATACAGCGGGACTGGGCGTTATAGGATTGGTATAGGGGACAAGAGGGGTGGAGACTAAACTCCTTTGGGACTCAAAGGGCTCTTTGGCCCTTGGTGGTTCACATCAGCTTTCCACCGCGCAGATCATGAAAGATGGAAGCAGGGGGCTTTTGTGGTTCGTCCTGATTATTTCTCCCCTGAAAGGACTGACATCTGTCCTGGGTTCCTGGGACTGGCTGCTTCTCTGATCTACTGGTACCCCCCCCCCCCCCCCACACCCCACCCCACCCCACCCCCCACCCTACCCCACTCCCTCAACAACATCTAAGATGGTAACTACCAAAAGAGGGAGGGAAGGTACCCTGGACATAACGTAAAGAGGACATATTTCCCAGACCTTTGACCTTAGTAAAACAATACCTCTTTAACTGACCTATTCTCAAAAGGAGTTTCATTTAGTAGACCTATAGGCCTATTCTGGAAAGGAGTATCATTTAGTAGACCTATAGGCCTATTCTGGAAAGGACTTTCATTTAGTAGACCAATAGACCTATTCTGTAAAGGAGTATCATTTAGTAGACCAATAGGCGTATTCTGGAAAGGACTTTCATTTAGTAGACCAATAGGCCTATTCTGTAAAGGACTTTCATTTAGTAGACCAATAGGCCTATTCTGTAAAGGACTTTCATTTAGTAGACCAATAGGCCTATTCTGGAAAGGACTTTCATTTAGTAGACCAATAGGCCTATTCTGTAAAGGACTTTCATTTAGTAGACCTATAGGCCTATTCTGGAAAGGACTTTCATTTAGTAGACCAATAGGCCTATTCTGGAAAGGAGTATCATTTAGTAGACCAATAGGCGTATTCTGGAAAGGACTTTCATTTAGTAGACCTATAGGCCTATTCTGGAAAGGAGTATCATTTAGTAGACCAATAGGCGTATTCTGGAAAGGACTTTCATTTAGTAGACCTATAGGCCTATTCTGGAAAGGACTTTCATTTAGTAGACCAATAGGCCTATTCTGTAAAGGACTTTCATTTAGTAGACCAATAGGCCTATTCTGTAAAGGACTTTCATTTAGTAGACCTATAGGCCTATTCTGTAAAGGACTTTCATTTAGTAGACCTATAGGCCTATTCTGTAAAGGACTTTCATTTAGTAGACCAATAGGCCTATTCTGTAAAGGACTTTCATTTAGTAGACCAATAGGCCTATTCTGTAAAGCAGTATCATTTAGTAGACCTATAGGCCTATTATGTAAAGGACTTTCAGTTTGTAGACCTATAGGCCTATTCTGTAAAGGACTTTCAGTTTGTAGACCTATAGGCCTATTCTGTAAAGGACTTAAAAACCTAGTAAACCTCAGAGATATTTTGTAGTTAATCCCTAGAATTATCATGTTCAAATTGTTAGAAGTGGCTTTAAAGGTTTGGACTAGTCTGATCTTTGACCTAGAATTAAATTGATCAATAAACCTACAGGTGCCACTGTCAGATATGGGCTATAAGATAGGAAAAAGATATGGGCTATAAGATAGGAAAAAGATATGGGCTATAAGATAGGAAAAAGATATGGGCTATAAGATAGGAAAAATATATGGGCTATAAGATAGGAAAAAGATATGGGCTATAAGATAGGAAAAAGATATTGGCTATAAAATAGGAAAAAGCTGAATAACTCATTTGTGTGAGAACCTTTTTTATGGTTTTCTAGTACAAGGCTAATTTCCTAGATTTTAGGGACCTTTTGGGAACGGGACATAGGGAATAATAAACTTGTTATGAGTAAATTATAATTAGTCAGTCATTAACAAGAACATCTCATATTATGGTGCTTCTGATTTAATATGATATCACTTTGCAACATTTAAATTAAACGTATATAGATAGGCTATTATTAGTCACAAGTCAATTCAACAGAGAATTAAGTCAGTCATTTAGACAAACAAAATGGCTGTCATCCACTAGGCTACACGGTCCTATCTGCGCATGCCCACCACACCTCTGTCACCGACAGTAGAGCCCAGGTATTGAGTATGACGAGTGACAGGCTCTTTCTCAAAGGCTTAGCCTTACTGATCCTGGCTCCTAACACAGCACTGTCCAAAAATGGTTTCCAGGACTGATGAGACTGAGACAAGAGCCAGGCTGTCATAAACCTAAAGTAATCACAAACTAATAGATCTGACGTTGCAGTGGTAACTAGAACGGAAACTAGATTTTTTTTGGGGGGGGCATATTGTTACAGCAGAGAAAAACCGGACGATATCCTTCTTATTGAAGACAAGTGACGGAGACAACTGAACCGGCGGTACAGGCAGCCCGCTCCAGAGGTCCGCTGATATTGGCAACAAGGTTTGCACGCGCAAGGGACTGCGAGTTATGGATTTCCCGGGAACTGTTCTACTACTGCTGTTGTGAGGTTTTACTGTGCATCACCTGTTTTATAACAGTGTTATTGAATATATTATTACAAATATATAAACTACAACCTATTTGATCATGTACCAACATAGTAAGAAATGTTTTACCATCGAATCCCTGGTTGGGAAAGACGTGAACTCTTCGACTACCGGGGACGAACCGATCAGACCTACAGCGCTGAGGTTCACGGAATCAATTCACCCGGCGCCCTTTGGGAGTTGTTTCCAGAACTCCGGCAGGACTTTATACAGCAGTCCAGACATGATGTTCCCTGACCCGGGCACACACACAGGGAACTCCGGTCTGCCCCTGCATCCCCTCCAGCTTCCATCTCAGCCTTTCTTCAACCCGCATCAGAGAGACACGTTGAATTTCTACCCGTGGGTTCTTCGAAACAGATATCTCGGGCACAGGTTCCAAGGTAAGCGAACAAGTACTTTAATTTAACGAATATTGCTAAGTTATTTTAAATAATATCATATGTTTGGGCATATCCTTGTTATTGCACACGTATGGGGACATATTACGCACGAGCTAAATTCCAACGACTGTAAGCATTAGAATTGAGAACTCACTCTATAGTTCCGTGATGGAAGAAATGTTCTAATGATCCCTGGACACGCGACATGTTGCTACGGATGGTCATTTATTCAGGACACAAACAAAATATATAAAAAGGGTAGTAAACAAAGTAACAAAAACAGGATCAATGCACATTATTGAAACTACTGTTTGCAGAGGAAAAAATGTCAAAATCCAATTATAGTTATTTTACTTGTTAAGTTATAGTTATATTCCTTATTGGTACATTTTCAGAGATTGGATGCATTAAAATAAACTTAAAACATCACACCCAAGCTTTGAACCCGCCGGTAGCTTTAAAAACCTGTAAAAAACACAAATGCATACTTTTCGTCCATTTTCAGTTGTGATTTAAAAAACCCATTAATATATGTTTTAATTCAATGAAAGTAGACTATATTGTTTATTTTTATTCATTTAAAATGCACATCGAAGCCATTGCACTTTCTTATAATGTATGTTCCGATAAAGTTGTTAGGAGATCAATAGTCTAATATGTTGAATAATAATAATAATAATACTAGGGTAAATTAATTTAAATGTGTAAGTTGTATGCAATTATTGAAATAAAATAGGCCTATAATCAAGATTTCTTTCACATTTGCCTAACCATTCGTTTTAGGTTTTGCATCATTCAGAAAGTTAATTATAAGCAGTGGTGCAAAAACGACCCAATTATCATACTTGAGTAAAAGTAAAGATATCTTAACAGAAAATGACTCAAGTAAAAGTGAGTCACCCAGTACTAAAAGTATTTGTTTTTAAATATACTTAAGTATTAAAAGTACATGTAATTGCTAAAATATACTTAAGTATCAAAAGCACAAATATAAATGATTTCACATTCCTTATATTAAGCAAACTGGACGGCACGATTTTCTTGATTTTTAAATTTACGGATAGCCAGGGGCACACTCCAACACTCAGACATCATTTACAAACGAAGCATTGTGTTTAGTGAGTCCGCAAGATTAGTGGCAGTAGGGATGACCAGGGATGTTCTCTTGAGAAGTACGTGAATTTGACCATTTTCCTGTCCTGCTAAGAATTTGAAATGTAACGAGTACTTTTAGGTATCAGAAAATGTATGGAGTAAAAAGTACATTATTTTCTTTAGGAATGTAGTGGAGTAAAAGTAAAAGTTGTACAAAATATAAATAGTAAAGTAAAGTACAAATACCCCAAAACAAAAAACGACTTAAGTAATACGTTAAAGTATTTTTACACCACTGATTATAAGGATTTTTGTTCCTCAAATATTTAGATATAATTAACTTATATTTAATTAGATAATTTAATGTTCAAAGTTATTTGGATTAAAAGTAACAAAAGACAGGAATAATGTAATATTATTCATTTCTAATAATGTTATAGTAATATAACAAATAATAACAGAAATAATAAACAAATAATAACAATATTATTTAATTCAAATTTGCTTTGTGTTCAACTTTAGATTTAAGGGCTGCACATTTCTGATAAGACATTGGACCAGATACAAAAGTCTTTAGGAACCAAATAAATCCATGAGAGAAATTGAATATTGGAAAATCTCAGTATTCAGTGACCAAAACTTTAAATCTTCTTACTCAAGCTATGTGCAGTGCATACATGCAGTACATGGTGAACATCCTTACTAACTGATGCTGGGTGGTCCTCAAAAAACAAAGCAATTTGTTAAACCAGACAGATCAATAACTTTCAACGCTCATCTCGTTGACTCAGTGGACAGCAGTGGTTAGCCACATCAGGTGTGCTCTCAGGTATGTTACAGGTATGTTACACTCTGACCAGCCAGCCCAGGGCCGTATTCACAGTGTCTCAGAGTAGGAGTGCTGTTCTAGGATCAGTTTAGCCTTTTAGATCATTAATGAATAAGATTATAAGGACAAAAGGGGGGAATCTGATCCTAGATCAGCACTTCTCTTCTTTACAGTCCTGTCCAGGTAACCTTCAGGGTGTATCTCAGTCAGGTAATCAGTAGGAGTCAGAGGTTGTTGTCACTGTTGCTCAGATCAGGAGCTCAGATAAAGTGTCTTTGTTTACAGACACAGCAGATCCACTCACTGATGGTGTCCAATAACCATGAAAACTAGTGTTTAGACAAGGCTAACTACAGACCGGAGGAGTGAGAGGAGAGGATTAACCATCATGACTGTCACTTACTGTTAGGGATGGATGGGTGATTTATTTTCTTTCATACTCCCCACACTTTCTGAGAGGCTGAGAGAGAGAAAGATAGAAAGAGAAAGATAGAGAGAGAGTTGTACAATATAAGCAGGATCTTAGGTCTTACACATGTGAGCAGCTCTTTATATTGGGGTGAATTTCAGTGTGTATGAGATTGTTATGGGATTGTTATCATCAGGAAGGAGGACAGACAGTTCAGTCACCCATCTCATCTCCCAATGGTCTGATGGTCTGGAGGTTTGCTTTGACACATTTTAATTCATTAGGAGGTGTTGAATGTCAGGAGATATGTGTCAGAGGTTAACTGATAGGATAACAGGGCATTGTAAACATTATTTTCCAAACATGTTGGTTAGTTCATAGAATACTCCTCTTCTTTTAGTTGTTTCAGTATTTGGTTTATAATCAGACAGAAAAACAATCAATCAATCAATCAATCAATCAATCACTCAGATAAAGACGGACTGTATGAGGAGGATGAAACATTATGATTACTTGCATGTAAAATGCTAATAGATTATAATTTTGTATGTAAAGAATAATTTATGCTGGAATTGATAGTTTCCTTTTCACATTCATTAATTATCTCTCTACATGTATACTTTATAGTCCATTTAGTGAGAAACGGAAATAGACCATCCTCCCCCTTATTTACCGCCGTCCGACTCCCTCCATATTCATCCATCCAGGGTTAGAATGAGAGATTGGCCCCCACCACTACCCAGTGTGTAGCTGACTGCTGACAAGACCATTCTTGTTGGTGCCAGGGGACTGGTCTTATTGGTGATGAACACAGCTCTCTGGCTGGCGCTGCCATCTGCTCCCTGGTAGTCATGTTGGAGGCATGTTCCCCCATGTTCCCCCACCCGCTGACTACAGGCCAGAGTGTTGAAGGCTCATCGCCTGGAGGGTATTCCCTCTGTGGCTGAGGCTGAGCCACCCTTACAGTTTAGGGTTAGTAATCACAAAGAGTCTCGGAGTCGGAGTGTTGATTTAGGATCAGGTCCCCGAGTCCATATAATTATATTTATTATGATCTATAAGGCTATATTGATCCTAGATCAGCACTCTTACTGATGGAGGTCTGAGCAGAACCAGCATTAGAGTTCAGTCCTAGTGTTCAGCCTGGTGAGATCCTCCCCAGTCTCAGTCTTCTCCAGGGGGATGTGAGTGGAGGTGACGCCGCTAACGCCATACAACAGATGATGCCAGTCTGACTGTCTATCTGAGTGGCTAAACCACCAGCCAGAACTAGCATGGGGTTCTCAAGGAAAATCATGTTGTTTCTTTCCTTATCAATGCATTACTATATTCGATGAAAACTACAATAGTTACAGCTGTTAAAAATTAAGACTTTAACACGAGATATATTACATTACATCTCCTCAATTTATTTAATTCAGCCTAATGCTGAGATTTAAAAAATGCACCACAAAATGGAGATACTATTTAGTTATTTTATTTTAGGACATGGACCCTAAAACCAGGAAATCCTATGACTTCTGTGACAGTGTGGCTTGTTGGTGTTCAGTGTCCCTTGAGAAGCATTAAGACTAAAGTTTTCATCACCTGCAGCTGCAGTGGATCTCTTTTTACATTCTCCTGTTCTACCAGAGCTGTGCTCCTCACATTCTCTCTCTTCAGAGGTGTATCTATTGTTTTTACATTCTCCTGTTCTACCAGAGCTGTGCTCCTCACATTCTCTCTCTTCAGAGGTGTATCTATTGTTTTTACATTCTCCTGTTCTACCAGAGCTGTGCTCCTCACATTCTCTCTCTTCAGAGGTGTATTTATTGTTTTTACATTCTCCTGTTCTACCAGAGCTGTGCTCCTCACATTCTCTCTCTTCAGAGGTGTATCTATTATTTTTACATTCTCCTGTTCTACCAGAGCTGTGCTCCTCACATTCTCTCTCTTCAGAGGTGTATCTATTGTTTTTACATTCTCCTGTTCTACCAGAGCTGTGCTCCTCACATTCTCTCTCTTCAGAGGTGTATCTATTGTTTTTACATTCTCCTGTTCTACCAGAGCTGTGCTCCTCACATTCTCTCTCTTCAGAGGTGTATCTATTGTTTTTACATTCTCCTGTTCTACCAGAGCTGTGCTCCTCACATTCTCTCTCTTCAGAGGTGTATCTATTGTTTTTACATTCTCCTGTTCTACCAGAGCTGTGCTCCTCACATTCTCTCTCTTCAGAGGTGTATCTATTATTTTTACATTCTCCTGTTCTACCAGAGCTGTGCTCCTCACATTCTCTCTCTTCAGAGGTGTATCTATTGTTTTTACATTCTCCTGTTCTACCAGAGCCGTGCTCCTCACATTCTCTCTCTTCAGAGGTGTATCTATTGTTTTTACATTCTCCTGTTCTACCAGAGCTGTGCTCCTCACATTCTCTCTCTTCAGAGGTGTATCTATTGTTTTTACATTCTCCTGTTCTACCAGAGCCATGCTCCTCACATTCTCTCTCTTCAGAGGTGTATCTATTGTTTTGTCCTCCGATGTTCAAAGCATTTTCAGCACGCCAGCTGAAGATGGTTGTTAATGACAGTCCTGTGACAGAAAATATGCATTCTTTAGTTAGCTAACACAGCTGAAGTGCTGGAGAGCATACCGTATTTGGTGCGGACCCCAATAGACTGTTATCCATGGCACTGTTAGTGCTATAGCCTATTTATTGTAGCAGGAAGGGGTGCTACAGTGCTTTCAGAAGTATTCACACCCCTTGAGTTTTTCCACATTTTGTTGTGTTACAGCTTGAATTTAAAATGTGTTACGTTGAGATTTTGTGACACTGGCCTACAAACAATATCCCAAAATGTGAAAGTGGAATTCTATTTTTAGAATTTTTTTACTAATGAATTAAAAATCAAAAGCTGAAATGTCTTGAGTCAATAATTATTCAACCCATTTTGTTATGGCAAGCCTAAATAAGTTTAGGAGTAAACATTTGCTTAACAAGTCACATAATAAGTTGCATGAACTTACTCTGCGTGCAATAATAGTGTTTAACATGATTGTTGAATGACTACCTCATCTCTGTACCCCACACATATAATTATCTATAAGGTCCCTCGGTCAAGTAGTGAATTTCAAACACAGAATCAACCACAAAGACCAGGTAGGTTTTTCAATGCCTCGCAAAGAAGTGCACCTATTGGTAGATGGGTAAAAAAAACAGAAAGCAGACATTGGGTATTCCTTTGAGCATGGTGAAGTTATTAATTACACGTTGGATGGTGTATCAATACACCCAGAACCCTACAAAGATACGGGCATCCATGAGGCCAATGTTGACTTTAAAACAGTTACAGAGGTTAATGGCTGTGATAGGAGAAAACTAAGGATGGATCAACAATATTGTACATACTCCACAATACTAACCTAATTGACCGAGTGAAGAGAAAGAAGCCTGTACAGAATACAGAATTTTATTAAAAATAAATAAATATTATTTACAATGACAACCTAGGAACAGTGGCTGAACTGCCTTGTTCAGGGGCAGAACGACAGATTTTTACAATGTCAGCTCAGGGATTCGATCTAGCTGTCACGTCCTGACCATAGAAAGCTTTTATTTTCTATGGTAGAGTCGGTCAGGGTGTGACAGGGGGTTTTGTCTAGTTTATTTATGTCTATGTTGGTTCTAGTTTATTTTTTCTATGTTGGGGGTTTTGTCTAGTTTATGTATTTCTATGTGGGGTTCTAGTTTCTGTATTTCTATGTTGTTGTTTTTTGGGATGATCTCCAATTAGAGGCAGTTGGTCATCGTTGTCTCTAATTGGGGATCATATTTAAATTGTTATTTTCCCCACTAGGTTTTGTGGGAGATTATTTTGAGTTAGTGTATGTTGCACCTCTTCGTCACGGTTTGTTGTTTTGTTTATTAGTTTATTTGTATGTCTTGCATAGTTTCACAAATGTGGAACGGTACACACGCTGCGCTTTGGTCCCATTCTTCAGACAGCCGTGACACTAGCAACCTTTCGGTTACTGGCCCAACGCTCTAACCACTAAGCTACCTGCCGCCCAAAACATGCATCCTGTTTGCAACAAGGCACTAAAGTAAAACTGCTAAAAATTGGGCTAAGAAATGTCCTGAATAAAAAGCGTTATGTTTGGGGCAAATCCAACACAACACATCACTGACTACCACTCTTCATATTTTCAAGCATGGTGGTGGTTGCATCATGTTATGGGTATGAGATTTGTTAATGACAGTATGCGGTGGAACACATGAAAATCACATGTACCTTCAGAATTGTTTGGCGAACTACTCAGAGGTAGCTACTGGTAGCTGGCGATCGACCTGTTGGAGACCCCTGAGACACAGACTGACCTGGTGAATCCAGGTGAAAGCTATGATCCCATATTCATTTCACTTGTTAAATCCACTTCAATCAATGTAGATGAAGGGAGGAGACAGGTTAAAGAAGGATTTTTAAGCCTTGAGTCTATTGAGTATGTGTGCCATTCAGAGGGTGAATGGGCAAGACAAAATATGTAACTACCTTTGAACGGGGTATGGTAGTAGAAGCCAGGCACACCTGTTTGTGTGAAGAACTGCAACGCTGCGGAGTTTTTCGTGCTCAACAGTTTCCTGTGTGTATCAAGAATGGTTCACCACCCAAAGGACATCCAGCCAATTTGACACAACTGTGGGAAGCATTGGAGTCAACATGGGCCAGCATCCCTGTGGAACGCTTTCGACACCTTGTAGAGTCCATACCCAGAGGAATTGAGGCTGTTCTGAGGGGGAAAAGGGGAGGGGTACTACTCAATAGGATGGTGTTCTTAATGTTTTGAACACTCAGTGTATATTCATCTGTGCATATGGAAAAACATTGTTGTAGCATTGTTTTGAATAAAAGCTGAGGAAACCTACTATTAGCTATTAGCTATTATTACTAGGTGCTAATAAGAAAGATTATTTCTTTATTTGATATATTAGGATCCCCATTAGCCAACGCCAATGGTGACAGCTAGTCTTACTGGGGCCTGACGTTTAACGAAAAATACATTACAGACAAAAGACTTTACAATTGACATACATTTGGGGCGGCAGATAGCCTAGAGGTTAGACCGTTGGGCCAGTAACCGAAAGGTTGCTGGATAAGGTAAAAATCTGGCCTTCTGCCCTGAACAAGGCGGTTAACCCACTGTTCCCTGGTAGGCTGTCATTGTAAATAAGAATTTGTTCTTAACCGACTTGCCTAGTTAAATAAATGTAAAACATTAATGTGTGTGCATCTATCAGTTACACATGTCAGTACATACACACAACCAGTAGGTCACATGTCAGTACATACACACAACCAGTAGGTCACATGTCAGTACATACACACAACTAGTAGGTCACATGTCAGTACATACACACAACCAGTAGCTCACATGTCAGTACATACACACAACAAGTAGGTCACATGTCAGTACATACACACAACAAGTAGGTCACATGTCAGTACATACACACAACCAGTAGGTCACATGTCAGTTCATACACACAACCAGTAGGTCACATGTCAGTACATACACACAACCAGTAGGTCACATGTCAGTACATACACACAACCAGTAGGTCACATGTCAGTACATACACACAACCAGTAGGTCACATGTCACTACATACACACAACCAGTAGGTCACATGTCACTACATACACACAACCAGTAGGTCACATGTCAGTACATACACACAACCAGTAGGTCACATGGTGGAGAGGTGGTGTTGCTGTTCACTTGTGCTATATAAGGTGGAAGGAAGTTCACTCCTGGCTCTGTATAATACTCTACCTTTTCTTCCTGGACCTGGGGACTGTGAAAACACCGCTTGTGGCATGTCTGGTGGGATAACTGTGTGTGTCAGTGCTGTGTGTAAGTTGACTATGCAAACAATTTGGAATTTCCAACCCGTTAATGTTTCTTATAAAAACAAGAAGTGACGCAGTCAGTCTCTCCTCAACTCTCAGCCAAGAGAGACTAGCATGCATGGTATTAATATTAGCCCTCTGATTACAATGAAGAGCAAAACGTGCCGCTCTGTTCTGGGCCAGCTGCAGCTTAACTAGGTCTTTCTTTGCAGCTCATATGACTGGACAATAATCAAGACAAGATAAAACTAGAGCCTGCAGGACTTGCTTTGTGGAGTGTGATGTCAAAAAAGCAGAGCATCTCTTCATTACGGACAGACTCCCCATTTTGACAACTATTGTAAACTGTCATGGTCAAAAGATTCAATCTAAGGTAACACAAAATCATTTAGTCTCCTCAACTTATTCAACAGCCACACCGTTCATTACCAGATTCAGCTGAGGTCTAGAACTTAGGGAATGACTTATACCAAATACAATGCTCTTAGTTTTAGAGATATTCAGGACCAGTTTATTACTGGCAACCCATTCTAAAACTGACTGCAACTCTTTGACTTTTATTAGCTGTGGTTGTTGATGCGTATATGGTTGAATCATCAGCATACATGGACACACATGTTTTGTTGGTGGCAGGTCATTGGTAAAAATACAAAAGAATAGAGGGCCTAGAGAGCTGCCCTGCGGTACACCACACTTTACATGTTTGACATTAGGGAAGTTTTCATTAAAGAAAACCCTCTGAGTTCTATTAGATAGCTCTGAATCCACTATATGGCAGAGGTTGAAAAGCCATAACATACGTTTTTTCAAAAACAGGTTATGGTCAATAATATAAAAGGCTGCACTGCAATCTAACAGTACAGCTCCCACAATCTTCTTATTATCAATTTCTTTCAACCAATCATCAGTCATTTGTGTCAGTGCAGTACATGTTGAGTGCCCTTCCCTATAAGCATGCTGGAAGTCTGTTGTTAATTTGTTTACAGAGAAATAGCATTGTATTTGGTCAAACACAATTTTTTTCCAATAGTTTTCTAAGAGCTGGCAGCAAGCTGATAGGTCTCCTGTTAGAACCAGTAAAGGCCTCTTTACCACTGTTGGGTAGCGGAATGACTTGTGCAGCTGGTTATTCCAGGCCTGTCAAAGAAGATATTAAGAGTTGACCATAAGCAGATGTGATTTGTTATGCTAGGCAAGAAATACACGGTTGTTTCCACAGACAGTGCTTTCATTGAACTCATTTAACAGTCTGTAGTAAAGAGCATCAGGTCAGTTTCTAACTAGGTTTATATTAGCATGAAATTATCCCTATAATATTGTAGTGTGTGCAAAGCTGTCATTAAGGCAAAGGGTGGCTACTTTGAAGAATCTCAAATATAAACTATATTTTTATTTGTTTAACACTTTTTTGGTTACTACATGATTCCATATGTGTTATTTCATAGTTTTGATGTCTTCACTATTATTCTACAATGTAGAAAATAGTAAAAATAAAGAAAAACCCTTGAATGAGTAGGTGTGTCCAAACTTTTGACTGGTACTGTATACAAATGATCTTAATGTCACAATATAGAGAGGAGAAAAGTCACTGAACCTGCCATCTACAGTGGTAATATAATCCTCTATTTCTGAATGAACCTGCCATCCAGAATGGTAGATTAACCCTCTATTTATGAATGAACCTGCCAACCAGTGTGGTAAAATACTCCTAGTTCTGAATGAACCTGCCATCCAGAATGGTAGATTAACCCTCTATTTCTGAATGAACCTGCCATCCAGAATGGTAGATTAACCCTCTATTTCTGAATAAACCTGCCATCCAGAATGGTAGATTAACCCTCTATTTCTGAATGAACCTGCCATCCAGAATGGTAGATTAACCCTCTATTTCTGAATGAACCTGCCATCCAGAATGGTAGATTAACCCTCTATTTCTGAATAAACCTGCCATCCAGAATGGTAGATTAACCCTCTATTTCTGAATGAACCTGCCATCCAGAATGGTAGATTAACCCTCTATTTCTGAATAAACCTGCCATCCAGAATGGTAGATTAACCCTCTATTTCTGAATGAACCTGCCATCCAGTGTGGTAAGATACTCCTCTATTTCTGAATGAACCTGCCATCCGCAGTGGTAGGATACCCTATAGCTTCTGAATGAAGTGGTATTCCGTATTGAAACTAGATGATCTACACTGAACACAATAATGAATGCATCATGCAACAATTTCTAAGATTTTTCTGAGTTACAGTTCATATAAGGAAATCAGTCAATTTAATTAAATTCATTAGGACCTAATTTATGGATTTCACATGACTGGGAATACATACACTACCGGTCAAACGTTTTAGAACACCTACTCATTCAAGGGTTTTCCTTTATTTTTACTATTTTCTAAGTTGTAGAATAATAGTGAAGACATCAAAACTTTGAAATAACACATATGGAATCATGTAGTAACCAAAATCAAAATATATTTTAGATTCTTCAAAGTAGCCACCTTTTCCCTTGATGACAGCTTTGCACACTCTTGGCATTCTCTCAACCAGCTTCACCTGGAATTCTTTTCCAACAGTCTTGAATGAGTTCCCACATATACTGAGCACTTATTGGCTGCTTTTCCTTCACTCTGCGGTCCGACTCATCCCAAACCATCTAAATTTGGTTGAGGTCAGGGGATTGTGAAGGCCAGGTCATCTGATGCAGCACTCCATCACATTCCTTTTTGGTAAAATAGCCATTACAGAATGTTGTGGTAGCCATGGTGGTGTGCCTTAAATTCTAAATACATCACAGACAGTTTCACCAGCAAAGCACCCCCACACCATAACACCTCCTCCTCCATGCTTCATGGTGGGAACCACACATGCGGAGATCATCCGTTCACCCACACCGCGTCTCACAAAGACACAGAGGTTGGATCCAAAAATCTCAAATTTGGACTCCAGACCAAAGGACACATTTCCACTGTTCTAATGTCCATTGCTCGTGTTTCTTGGCCCAAGCAAGTCTCTTCTTCTTATTGGTGTCCTTTAGAAGTGGTTTCTTTGCAGCAATTCGAACCTTGAAGGCCTGATTCACACAGTCTCCTCTGAACAGTTGATGTTGAGATGTGTCTGTTACTTGAGATGTGTCTGTTACTTGAACTCTGTGAAGCATTTATTTGGGCTGCAATTTCTGAGGATGGTAACTCTAATGAACTTATCCTCTGCAGCAGAGGTAACTCTGAGTCTTTCATTCCTGTGGCGGTCCTCATGAGAGCGAGTTTCATCATAGCGCTTGATGGTTTTTGTGACTGCACATGAAGAAACTTTCAAAGTTCTTGAAATATTATGTATTGTCTGACCTTCATGTCTTAAGGTAATGATGAACTGTCATTCTCTTTGCTTATTTGAGCTGTTCTTGCCATAATATGGACTTGGTCTTTTACCAAATAGGGCTATCTTCTGTATACCACCCCTACCTTGTCACAACACAACTGATTGGCTCAAATGCATTAAGAAGGAAAGAAATTCCACAACTTTTAAGAAGGCACACCTGTTTATTGAAAAGGATTCCAGGTGACTACCTCATGAAGCTGGTTGAGAGAATGCCGAGAGTGTGCAAAGTTGTCATCAAGGCAAAGGGGGGCTATTTGAAGAATCTCAAATATAAAATATATTTTGATTTGTTTAACACCTTTTTGGTTACTATATGATTCCATATGTGTTATTTCATAGTTTTGATGTCTTCACTATTATTTTACAATGTAGAAAATAGTAAAAAATAAAGAAAAACCCTTGAATGAGTAGCTGTTCTAAAACTTTTAGTGTTGTGAAATGGTAGTGTATATGCATCTGTTGGTCACAGATACCTTAAAAAAAAGGTAGGGGCGTGGATCAGAAAACCAGTCAGTGTCTGATGTGACCACCATTTCATGCATGCAGCGCGACACATCTCCTTTGCATAGAGTTGATCAGGCTGTTCATTGCGCCCTGTGGAATGTTGTCCCACTTCAATGGCTGTGCTAAGTTGCTGGATATTGATGGGAACTGGAACATGCTGTCGTACATGTCGATCCAGAGCATCCCAAACATGCTCATTGGGTGACATGTCTGGTGAGTATGCAGGCCATGGAAGAACTGGGACATTTTCAGCTTCCAGGAATTGTGTACTGATTATTGAGACATGGGGCTGTGCATTATCAAGCTGAAACATGAGGTGATGGCAGAGGATGAATGGCACGACAATAGGCCTCAAGATCTCATCAAGGTATCTCTATGGATTTAAATTGCCATCAATAAAATGCAATTGTGTGCGTTGTCTGTAGATTATGCCTGCCCATACCATTACCCCACCTCCACCATGGGGCACTCTGTTAACAACGTTGACATCAGCAAACCGCCCGCCCGCCCACACAACACCATACACACTGTCTGCCATCTGCCCGGTACAGTTGAAACCGGGATTCGTCCGTGAAGAGCACACTTCTCCAGTGTGCCAGCGGCCATCAAAGGTGAGCATTTGCCCACTTACATCGGTTACGACGACGAACTCCAGTCAGGTCAAGACCCTGGTGAGGACAACGAGCATGAAGCTGGTTGTGAAAGTTTGTGCAGAAATTATTTGGTTGTGCAAACCCACAGTTTCATCAGCCCTCCGGGTGGCTGGTCTCAGACGATCTCGCAGATGAAGAAGCCGGATGTGGAGGTCCTGGGCTGGCGTGGTTACACATGGTCTGCTGTTGTGAGGCCGGTTGGACGTACTGCCAAATTCTGTAAAACGACGTTGGTGGCAGCTTATGGTAGAGAAATGAACATTCAGTTCTCTGGTTACAGCTCTGATGGACATTCCTGCAGTCAGCATGCTAATCACATGCTCCCTCAAAACTTGAGACATCTGTGGCATTGTGTTGTATGACAAAACTGCACATTTTAAAGTTACCTTTTATTGTCCCCAGCACAAGGTGCACCTATGTAACGATCATTCTGTTTAATCAACTTCTTGATATGACACACCTGTCAGGTGAATGGATTATCTTGGCAAAGGGGAAATGCTCACTAACAGGGATGAAAACAAATGTGTACACAATTTTTGTTGTTGTTGTGCTTTTGGAACATATCTGTGATCTTTAATTTCAGCCCATGAAACATGGGACCAACACTTTACATGTTGCGTTTTTATTTTTGTTTGGTATACTCGGGGCTCCCAAGTGGCGCAGCGGTCTAAGGCACTGTATCTCAGTGCTAGAGGCATTACTACAGACACCCTGGTTCAAATCCAACCGGCCGGGATTGGGAGTCCCATAGGGCGGCGCACAATTGGCCCAGTGTTGTCCGGGTTTGGCCGGTGTAGGCTGTCATTGTAAATAAGAATTTGTTCTTAACTGAATTCCCTGGTTAAATAAAAAAAATATTCTAGAGGTTTTTATTGAGTCTAGCCTAAGAAAAGTATTCACAAATATTTATGGAATAACTCACTTTAAATTACAGTACTATTAAAATGTGATTCATGTCTTTGTTACTTTGGCACAACTAAGCAATGTCCTATTTAAAGTATCTTATTTTGAAACACTTTGATCTGAATAGCAAACATACAAACAACATTTCTCTCACAATAAACATATGCTTAAACAAAATAGGCACTGAGCAAATTTCAGGTTTGCTGAATGCAAACTTGACCTGTGTGAAAATTCTGTGCAACTTCCAGCGCGTGTTTGCTGAAGCTGTACCCGCTTTAAGTTACTGCTTCAAAAAGTATTCTACTGTGGCTATTTGTTCATAATGTAGGCTTAACAGAGTAGCCTACCATCAACAACAATGGAGAAATTGTATGTTGTTTAATATAGGACTACATTCTGTGAGTAAAAATAAATTAATTGACATTACCCTGTTTATCCACTTGTCCTTCAGACAAGGAGGTGACTGAAAATGTTGTTGTGGTGTCAATGCAAGAAACCATTTTACAAAATAAAAAATCTTTATTATTCCCATACCATAATTACAGAGAATCAGACAAATTATTCTACCCTCTGCCTGTTGGCTACTTAGCTTATTCAAGCATGTCTCAAAATACAACATTGCCCCTTAAAGACAAAAAAAAAGCTCTTTACCTGACTCGCTTTTCAAAGATGTACAGCTTTTCTTCTCTTGTAGGAAGCAATCACTCTCCCATTGCTGACTACAAATGATATATACCTGGGCTAATAACTCACTAAATAGCAAGGATATGAACAAATGTGCACATATGGCTACATGCAGCTCTTGCTTTGATCTCAAAACAAGAGCATCTACTCACGACCGCTCATCCTGTTAACACAGTCCAGTTCAAAGTGAATGGCACAGATCCATATATGGCAATGGTCTATTTACATATAGGCCTACTGCAGCTCTGATTGGTTATGCCGCACCGGTCTGGTCTGTGTAGTGTACGGGGCATGACTTGTGCCTGATAGTGTTTAACTAAGGTGGAAAACTCTAGAAAATTGAGTGAAGTTCAATCTAGTGCTTCTCTCTGTGCGGTAGTCCCGGGGGCGTGCATGGGCGCAGCTTAAGGCCTCCGCTTTGCTGAACTCGGCTAGCCGAACCGAACGAGTGTGCTCACAAACTCCCTTAAAAGACCTTCGCTTGAAAAATTTGAAAAAAAGCAGCAATGGTACTGTTTGTCCATTTTGAAACGCCATAGCCAGTATACACTTCCTCAAAATAGTCAGAATTAATCTAAGGTAACTCAAGAAATGTGTAACTAATTTTGACGTTTTTGACGAAGAGATCTTAGTCACGTAATTTTACATCTAACTAAGATGTTTGGTGCAGTACTGTGCAGTGAAAAAATGTCCGTGAAAATGAGTCATCTCTCGTTGAATGACAACAAAGACTTTATTGAAGAAATCCCAGTGTTGACCAATCACCGACGAAGAGGCGTAGACTTCGGCTACGAACCTCGGCTTGCTTCCAGAAACAAAATGTGTGTTCCCGAACAACCGAAAAAACCCTCACCGAAGTCCAAAACAAACAAAAACAAACAACATGTCGTCATAATATGCGCACGAACTCTACCGACCTGTTTCGGCTGGGAAGAATGCAGACGCCTTTATTATTAGAGCGGAACATTAGTCATGACCTTGATATATCAGAGAGGGTTTTTTTCTTTCAAATGTACTTCTCTCTCTCTCTCTCTCTGTGTGTGTGAGTGTGTGTGTGTGTGTGTGTGTGTGTGTGTGTGTGTGTGTGTGTGTGTGTGTGTGTGTGTGTGTGTGTGTGTGTGTGTGTGTGTGTGTGTGTGTGTGTGTGTGTGTGTCAGTGTGTGTGTGTATGTGGAACCAATATGCTCGTTGTTTAAAGTCCCAGTCCCTGGAGGTGGATGTCATCCATGGTGGCTGAACCAACATGTCAATTATTCAACTTTACTATTTCCTAACTGTGATGACATTCAACTCTACTATTTCCTAACTGTAATGACATTCAAACGTTGTGTAATGCATACAGTGCATCATCTCCTTAACTATAAATCTGTCTACATACTAGAACAAGCATTTTGAATGAGGTGTGGTGTGGTAGCATTGTGAAATGGAGGGAGAATGTCACATCCAAACATTAGTAGTGTTTACCTGTACATGAATCAATTACTCACGTTATGGGAAAGTGTCATGAATGATGAGTCAAGTGAAGAAGCCCATCGGGGCACATTGATATGGCTGATAGTGACCTGCTTAGCAGCATGCAATACATATCAACACTGATGTCCTGCTTAGCAACATGCAATACATATCATCACTGATGTCCTGCTTAGCAGCATGCAATACATATCAACACTGATGTCCTGCTTAGCAGCATGCAATACATATCATCACTGATGTCCTGCTTAGCAACATGGAGTACATATCAACACTGATGTCCTGCTTAGCAGCATGCAATACATATCATCACTGATGTCCTGCTTATTCAGTTCTTTGTCCTCCTTTTTGAGGTGTAATTGGACAAGGTATTAATCACAAACAACACCAAAGCCTACAAAAAAAACAGTATCAGTTTGCTGAGTTGTACAGTAGTTAGTATACAGTAGTTAGTATACAGTAGTTAGTATACAGTAGTTAGTATACAGCAGTTAGTATACAGCAGTTAGTATACAGCAGTTAGTATACAGTAGTTAGTATACAGTAGTTAGTATACAGCAGTTAGTATACAGCAGTTAGTATACAGTAGTTAGTATACAGCAGTTAGTATACAGTAGTTAGTATACAGCAGTTAGTATACAGCAGTTAGTATACAGCAGTTAGTATACAGCAGTTAGTATACAGTAGTTAGTATACAGCAGTTAGTATACAGTAGTTAGTATACAGCAGTTAGTATACAGTAGTTAGTATACAGTAGTTAGTATACAGTAGTTAGTATACAGCAGTTAGTATACAGTAGTTAGTATACAGCAGTTAGTATACAGTAGTTAGTATACAGCAGTTAGTATACAGCAGTTAGTATACAGCAGTTAGTATACAGTAGTTAGTATACAGTAGTTAGTATACAGCAGTTATTATACAGTAGTTAGTATACAGTAGTTAGTATACAGTAGTTAGTATACAGCAGTTATTATACAGTAGTTAGTATACAGTAGTTAGTATACAGTAGTTAGTATACAGCAGTTAGTATACAGTAGTTAGTATACAGTAGTTAGTGTACAGTAGTTAGTATACAGCAGTTAGTATACAGTAGTTAGTATACAGCAGTTAGTATAAAGTAGTTAGTATACAGCAGTTAGTATACAGCAGTTAGTATACAGTAGTTAGTATACAGTAGTTAGTATACAGCAGTTAGTATACAGTAGTTAGTATACAGCAGTTAGTATACAGCAGTTAGTATACAGTAGTTAGTATACAGCAGTAGTATACAGCAGTTAGTATACAGTAGTTAGTATACAGTAGTTAGTATACAGCAGTTAGTATACAGCAGTTAGTATACAGTAGTTAGAATACAGCAGTTAGTATACAGCAGTTAGTATACAGCAGTTAGTATACAGTAGTTAGTATACAGTAGTTAGTATACAGTAGTTAGTATACAGCAGTTAGTATACAGTAGTTAGTATACAGTAGTTAGTATACAGTAGTTAGTATACAGCAGTTAGTATACAGTAGTTAGTATACAGTAGTTAGTATACAGCAGTTAGTATACAGCAGTTAGTATACAGCAGTTAGTATACAGCAGTTAGTATACAGTAGTTAGTATACAGCAGTTAGTATACAGCAGTTAGTATACAGCAGTTAGTATACAGCAGTTAGTATACAGTAGTTAGTATACAGTAGTTAGTATACAGCAGTTAGTATACAGCAGTTAGTATACAGCAGTTAGTATACAGCAATTAGTATACAGCAGTTAGTATACAGTAGTTAGTATACAGCAGTTAGTATACAGCAGTTAGTATACAGTAGTTAGTATACAGCAGTTAGTTACAGCAGTTATTATACAGTAGTTAGTATACAGCAGTTAGTATACAGCAGTTAGTATACAGTAGTTAGTATACAGTAGTTAGTATACAGCAGTTAGTATACAGCAGTTAGTATACAGTAGTTAGTATACAGTAGTTAGTATACAGCAGTTAGTATACAGCAGTTAGTATACAGTAGTTAGTATACAGTAGTTAGTATACAGTAGTTAGTATACAGCAGTTAGTATACAGCAGTTAGTATACAGCAGTTAGTATACAGTAGTTAGTATACAGCAGTTAGTATACAGCAGTTAGTATACAGCAGTTAGTATACAGCAGTTAGTATACAGCAGTTAGTATACAGCAGTTAGTGTACAGTAGTTAGTGTACAGTAGTTAGTGTACAGCAGTTAGTATACAGCAGTTAGTATACAGCAGTTAGTATACAGCAGTTAGTATACAGCAGTTAGTATACAGTAGTTAGTATACAGCAGTTAGTATACAGCAGTTAGTATACAGCAGTTAGTATACAGTAGTTAGTATACAGTAGTTAGTATACAGCAGTTAGTATACAGCAGTTAGTATACAGCAGTTAGTATACAGTAGTTAGTATACAGCAGTTAGTATACAGTAGTTAGTATACAGTAGTTAGTATACAGCAGTTAGTATACAGCAGTTTGTATACAGCAGTTAGTATACAGCAGTTAGTATACAGCAGTTAGTATACAGCAGTTAGTATACAGCAGTTAGTATACAGTAGTTAGTATACAGCAGTTAGTATACAGCAGTTAGTATACAGTAGTTAGTATACAGCAGTTAGTATACAGCAGTTAGTATACAGCAGTTAGTATACAGTAGTTAGTATACAGCAGTTAGTATACAGCAGTTAGTATACAGCAGTTAGTATACAGCAGTTAGTATACAGCAGTTAGTATACAGCAGTTAGTATACAGCAGTTAGTATACAGCAGTTAGTATACAGTTGTTAGTATACAGCAGTTAGTATACAGTAGTTAGTATACAGCAGTTAGTATACAGCAGTTAGTATACAGCAGTTAGTATACAGCAGTTAGTATACAAAAGTTAGTATACAGTAGTTAGTAACAGCAGTTAGTATACAGCAGTTAGTATACAGCAATTAGTATACAGCAGTTGTATACAGTTGTTAGTATACAGCAGTTAGTATACAGTAGTTAGTATACAGCAGTTAGTATACAGCAGTTAGTATACAGCAGTTAGTATACAGCAGTTAGTATACAAAAGTTAGTATACAGTAGTTAGTAACAGCAGTTAGTATACAGCAGTTAGTATACAGCAATTAGTATACAGCAGTTAGTATACAGTAGTTAGTATACAGCAGTTAGTATACAGTAGTTAGTATACAGCAGTTAGTATACAGCAGTTAGTATACAGCAGTTAGTATACAGCAGTTAGTATACAGTAGTTAGTATACAGCAGTTAGTATACAGCAGTTAGTATACAGCAGTTAGTATACAGCAGTTAGTATACAGTAGTTAGTATACAGCAGTTAGTATACAGTAGTTAGTATACAGCAGTTAGTATACAGCAGTTAGTATACAGCAGTTAGTATACAGCAGTTAGTATACAGTAGTTAGTATACAGCAGTTAGTATACAGTAGTTAGTATACAGCAGTTAGTATACAGCAGTTAGTATACAGTAGTTAGTATACAGCAGTTAGTATACAGCAGTTAGTATACAGCAGTTAGTATACAGTAGTTAGTATACAGCAGTTAGTATACAGCAGTTATTATACAGTAGTTAGTATACAGTAGTTAGTATACTATAGTGTATCTCTTTACACATACAACAAGAGCTGCTATGGTGTCATTCCTGTCTGTCAACCCTAAGTCTAACCCTCCACTTCCTCTCCCTCCTCTCCTCTCTGCAGATGAGGACAGCAGCCCAGAGAACCTGCTCCTTCATGGGCCTTTTTCCCGCAAGCCGAAGCGCATCCGGACAGCCTTCTCCCCTTCACAGCTCCTCAGGCTGGAGAGGGCCTTTGAGAAGAACCACTATGTGGTGGGAGCAGAGCGGAAGCAGCTCGCCAGCGGCCTCTGCCTCACAGAGACACAGGTGTGTGGTGAGGGGACTCAACGATGTCGAACGCACCCTAAACCCCTAGGGCCTAAAAGCCAATTTGTGCTTGATCCGAAAATGTGGTCGGAGGCTCCGGATGGAGGGTGTGACGCAATTGTGGCGCCTCTGGAGGCTTGCGGAGGCCAAATCGAACTCCGTACCGCATCGTTGTGCCCCTTCGTATCGCTCCGTATAGCTCCGTATAGCTCCGTATAGCTCCGTACCGCATCGTTGTGCTCCTTCGTATAGCTCCGTATAGCTCCGTATAGCTCTGTATAGCTCCGTATAGCTCCGCATAGCTCCGTATAGCTCCGTATAGCTCCGCATAGCTCCGTATAGCTCCGTATAGCTCCGTATAGCTCCGTATAGCTCCGTACCGCATCGTTGTGCTCCTTCGTATAGCTCCGTATAGCTCCGTATAGCTCCGTATAGGTCCGTATAGCTCCGTATAGCTCCGTATAGCTCCGCATAGCTCCGTATAGCTCCGTATAGCTCCGTATAGCTCCGTATAGCTCCGTACCGCATCGTTGTGCTCCTTCGTATAGCTCCGTATAGCTCCGTATAGCTCCGTATAGCTCCGTATAGCTCCGCATAGCTCCGTATAGCTCCGTATAGCTCCGTATAGGTCCGTATAGCTCCGTATAGCTCCGTATAGCTCCGCATTGACATGATTGGTTGACGGTAGGTCCAGTATGAACATAAACTCACTTCCTTGACAACTTCCTTCACAACGGCTCTGCTCAGAGAAGCGCAATAAATATACATGCCCTGACTTTAGAGGCCGTATCACAGTAAATGCTGTTTGGCCACTGCAGAAGGCGGATTTACCATGCAGAGCCTTTAAGGCATGGCTGCATTCCAGAGCGCTGAAACAGGAGATATGAGTAGACTCGTAGTCAGAACTCCACAACACCCCCTCCACCAACGTATAGCAAAACCAGGTTTCTTAACCACAAGTTGTTTGTCCTACGCTAGCTATCGGGATGGGCAAGGTGACGTCAATAAATTATGTAGTAGATTTCACAATGATTATTTATGACTTCATTTCCCTAATCAACATCAGAAACACGCTGCTGATGAACAGCAATTTAGGCTTTTCGCAATCCTCTCATGCAATATTTCATACATTGGGAATACAGTACTGTATTGTATATTGTATACATTGGGAATACAGTATTGCGATGTGCTGAACTTTTAATTTCAAAGGAATTAGACCAATAATTGAATCAAGCTTGTAAATGTGATAAAACAATTACAACCAGACAATGTCTGAAAAATTTGATAGAAATGTGTTGCTATTTGCAAACAGCTGTAAAGAACAAAAGTATGTGAAGCCTTAGGTAAAGGCAATGTTTAGCAGTGTTGGCAGTATGGAAGCAATAACAGTTTTACACCATGTGAAATATTGTGTTGCCATTGTTGCTATGACACTTTGAAAAAAGCTTCGCTTAAAAATCATAGGGGGGATACATGCAGACACTTTTATAACTAGTAAAGGTACATTTACTGAAGAAAATGTGTGTGCTTGCTTCAGCTGTCTCAAGGTGTTTCATGGACGTGGAAGAACAAGTAGTAGTAGTTTTTCCAGCAAGCACATTGATACTATATATTTTGCCAATGTTTCTTCCAGTACTAAACGTGATGTCTCTCCTTTCTCTCCCAGGTAAAGGTTTGGTTCCAGAACAGGAGGACGAAGCACAAGCGACAGAAGCTGGAGGAAGAGTCACCTGAGTCGCAGCAGAAGAGGAAAGGAAGCCAGCACGTCAGCCGCTGGAGAGTGGCTACGCAGCAGGGCAGTAGCCCCGAGGACATCGATGTCATCTCAGAGGACTGACGTACGTCGTTATCACCTTGATTAAACCATCAGAAATCATTTGTCATGAATGCAGACTGACTGACTGCAGACTGACTGAATGCAGACTGACTGACTGCAGACTGACAGGTGTCTGAATGTCAGCGGTCTGTGTGCTCCTCTGAACACTTGGTTTGACCTTTCAATGAAAACGATCACTGCTTTATGTTGGACAGAAGAAGGCCAAGTTTATCATTTTATTACACAGCTCTGACTGCTGTAAACGTGGTGGACATCTGCATTTGGTCTATGTTGCTTGCCGTAGCAGCACAAATTACTGAAGAGAGACTGTTTGACTGGGAGGAATCCATTCAATACAGTTTGTTACTCTATTGTCTACCTGAACTTGAGATTGTCCTTCCTCACACTCACATTTAACAAAACATTGTCATTGTTTTAGCGTTTTCAGTTTGTTGTGTAATTGTACAATGCTAAATATGCACAATATGTTTGTGGTCAAAAATAAGCCATTGGTATGATAGCTATAGAGGAACCACCTAGAACCTGCTGATTCTGTTTAGGATTTTGTTAGTCTTTAGACCAGTCCCACTGAAAGGTAGGCAACTGCCACTTCAGACAATACATCATATAGATGCCACGTTACCCCTGAAATATGTTTTTGAGTCTCACATTGGAATAGTTTGGACAATTTAAATTGTAAGTATTTATGTACATCTAAAAATGGTATTCTATGCATATTTTGTCCTTGTTTTGTTTCCTCTGGATTTTTAAAAAGGCAGTTTTTGCCTAGTTTGTTACTCTTAAAATTCATTGCAAGTTTCTTTTTGCCTTTGACAAATATTTGATCAATTCTACTGAGACCATGTAGAATGTACAGTGCAGGCACATTCAAACTTGTCCACAAGAATGACATGAAAAACAAATGTACCTCAATACTACATTTATTTCAACAACCATTACAATTCCTGTGATATCATGTTACGTAGCACTTCGTAGTGGAATATATATATATATATATTTTTATTTGTTTTAAATAGATGTTAGAAATAACGCACTATAAGTAGGCCTACACTTTGATTTGATTTGAACCTATGCCCCGAGAGTGAACCTTTTTTTGTACTTTCTGTGTGTGGTCAGATGACTTTGGAAAATAAAAAACATCAACATAACATTATCTGTACAATACTACTGATATATATATTATGTGTACAATACTACTGATATATATATTATCTGTACAATACTACTGATATATATATTATGTGCGAGTACGTCTAAGCGTTCATTTTATAACCTATTTTCAACATCTATAATTGTCGACATGTCATGATGACACGTCAAACTACTAACGCATATCGGTTAAATGACAACGACACAGAACTTGGAAAAAGTAAATTGATTCACGACGGTTTGGTATTTGTTATTTGGTCTACACCTTTGTAGCACAGCTGTTCATATTTTTGCGAACTGCGGTTGAATAGTCCAAGCTGCTGATCAGCATATTTTTGTGACAAGTATACATTTTGTGACATGTATACATTTTTTAATTAAAAAAAGTACAGAAAGCCTAGTCTAGCCTAAACACAGAGGCATGGTTATAGTTTACAAAGCTTTATCTTGTGTTGTTAAACATGTTATCCATAAGAAACCCAAATGCTCTGTGTTTTTTACAAATCTTTATTCAGTCTGCAGATAGCCTTTATTATTAGGCCTATCCTAAATGATACATTGGCTATAATAGGGTTATTAACAGTTAGCCTAGATTATCAATACACTTATTGACGAAAACATGAAACATAAGGAGGTTCTTTAGACGACAGTAGGCCTTTTTGAATGTCTTCTCCGTCTGGACTTGTGCCTGTAGGCCTATAATTTGTAACTCAATGAGACACTGGATAGGTTGCGATGGGTGCAGGGCCAAATACGACGACACGTTCAAAGCGATATGAAGCAAGTTTAACATAACTCGGTGTCAATACACACTTTGTTCCGTCTCGTGCTCTTCAAAGGACATCTTTCACCAGCAATATTGTTGTGCCAGAGATGTTTTTCATTCCGGACACACCGAAGGACATATGCAACACTTACAGCAGCAAAAATAGAGAATGACAAATGTAATTGATTAGCCCCCTAGGCCATAAACCTTCAGCCGAAAGAGTTTCAAAAAAGGTAGGCCTATGTCGGACTCAGAATCAAACACATATTTTTTATTCCAATTTTTGCCATGCATGAGACGAGGATATGCTGCTATGGGAAAATAACTTGTTCCGTTATGCCGACACACACAGATGAGTAACGGCTGAGAAAGAGACAATCACAGCAAGAAATGTGTCGGGCCAAACGGACATGATCAACCCAACAACAGGCCAAAACCCGTCCCTGCTATTATTACTAACACGACATTGCCTCCTTACTAAAACGGCTTTCTTTGGGTAATAGAGACAAGTCTAGCGTGAGCCATAGTATTAATCAGTGATATATGGAGCATAGTCCCTAAGTGGTCAATTATTTAGAGCTGTTGTTCTTCATACTCAAACTGTCCCTAATTTCATTCTACGTTTTGTTATATTTTATGTCACCATTGTTGTGTTTGATATTCAGCTTGTATTAATGTAGATTGATGAAACATTGCTTGAAGGGCCTCTGCTGGGCCTTCAGCTCTATGTTTTACCAGCTGGAAAATTAATTCATATCACCTTTATGCGTTGTGATTTACACCTGCTAATTCTTCAAGCCCCGAGCAATTGAGAGGTGTTAGATTTGCGTCATTTTCATCACCTTTTTACAATAGACAGCCTCATTATCGGCAGATAGGCACATAAACTGTGAACAAAATGTAGGAGCAAACTATTCATATTCTCGGTAATTGGGACTTGAATCTTTTTTTCAGGGTACAATTACATAGTCAGTTACATACTTTCAGACACATTGATGATACGAGCATTGAAATAGGGATAGTAAAATCCACCAAGGCCTATAGGCTACATGATTGCCAGATTTTGTTGTTAAATTGATACAGTTGTTTCTGTTCTGCTTGATGCATGAGTGGAATGCAAACCAGCTCTCTTTTAGTAATTCTAAGTAATCTTATTTGTACTGTTGGAATGGGGATTAATCTATAGTATATTTAGTATAGTATAGTTGATTATATTATATTATTGACTGGGTGGTTTGAGCCCTGAATGCTGATTGGCTGACAGTCATGGTATATCAGACCGTATACCACGGCTATGACAAAATAGCTCTAATTACATTGGTAACCAATTTATAATAGCAATAAGACACTTCGGGGGTTTGTGGTATATGGACAATAAACCACGGCTAAGGGCTGTATCCAGGCACTCCTCGTTGCGTCGTGCGTAAGAACATTCCTTAGCTGTGGTATATTGGCCATGTACCCCACCCCTCGTGCCTTATTGCTTAAGTATAGTGTAGTACAGTATAGTATATCATAGTACAGTATAGTATAGTATAGTATAGTATAGTATAGTATAGTATAGTACAGTATAGTATGGTACACTATAGTATATTATATTATAGTATAACACATTGTAGTATAGTATATTATACCATAGCATAGTAGTACATTACATTTGTATAGTACAGTAAAGTCTGGTATAGTATAATATTGCATAGTATAGTATAGTAGTATAGTACATTACATTATGGTACAGTATAGTACAGTATATTATATTATATTATATTATAAAGGGGAAAGGAGAAAGGTGGATACTTAGTCAGTTTTAAAACTGAATGCATTCTACTGAAATGTGTCGTCCGCATTTAACCCAAACCCTCTGAATCAGAGAGGTGCGGAAGGCTGTCTTAATCGACATTCACATCTTCGGCGCGCGGGGAACAGCGGGTTAACTGCCTTGCTCAGGGGCAGAACGACAGATCTTTACCTTGTCAGCTCTGGGATTTGATCCAGCAACCTTTCGGTTAGTACAGTATAGCATATTATAGTATAGTACAGTGCAGTACCGTATGGTATTGTATAGTAAAGTAGTATTGTATAGTAAAGTAGTATGGTATTGTATAGTAAAGTGGTATGGTATTGTATAGTAAAGTAGTATTGTATTGTATAGTAAAGTAGTATTGTATTGTATAGTAAAGTAGTATGTGTATAGTAAAGTAGTATTGTATTGTATAGTAAAGTAGTATGGTATTGTATAGTAAAGTAGTATTGTATTGTATAGTAAAGTAGTATTGTATTGTATAGAATGCCTAATTTACTATAGATTATAGATTTGAAGATTATTTAGGAGTAGATTTATTAAAGTCTGTTCCAGAGCCATATATTTAGAGAGTTGGGACAATTTATTATATTCTGTTCCAGAGCCATATATTTAGAAAGTTGTGCCAATTTATTATAGTCTGTTCCAGAGCCATATATTTAGAAAGTTGTGCCAATTTATTATACTCTGTTCCAGAGCCATATATTTAGAGAGTTGGAGCAACGTTAAGAATATTTTCTAATTCTAGACATTCATAGCATTGTTTAAGTATTCCCCATGTTATGTTAATGCAGAGCTAACATGGCTACCATACAATGTTGTAGTGGCATGTAAACACATCCTAATGCAGAAACCTCAATGTCCCAGCTCTCTAAATATATGGCTCTGGTCTGTCCAAATGCCCTCAGTTCAGTTGTAGCCTTATGAACCCTGTGAGTGGTTTTATTATATTCAGGGGAAAACATTTATACACTTCCTGCTTCCTGCCTCCTTGGCGTTGCAATGGAAATTGGAAATTTAGAGGAACAAATAAAATACCAGATGGTAGAATGCATGTAGGTGCACAGAATGATCAGCTTTGTTCAGTAGCCACCATATCTCAAGAGAAATCAGGAGAGATATGTATTATGATTAGATTATGCTGTTGATATTTATAATAATAATTTAATATACTAAAGTATTTCATGTCTGGATTCCTTATGTTCATTTCCCATTTTACATGTACTTTTATGTAGGTTAACTTATGCACACAACAGAGTAGTTGTGTGCAGCCAGCCATACGGCTGGCAGATCAAGAGCTCTATAACTACTGTATATAATTAAGTATTAGAACTCTAGAACTAGAGGCTAGAACTATATAATTAAATATTAGAACTCTAGAACTAGAGGCTAGAACTATATAATTAAATATTAGAACTCTAGGACTAGAGGCTAGAACTATAGAATTACATATTATAACACTAGGACTAGAGGCTAGAACTATAGAATTACATATTAGAACTCTAGGACTAGAGGCTAGAACTATATAATTAAATATTAGAACTCTAGGACTAGAGGCTAGAACTATAGAATTACATATTAGAACTCTAGAACTAGAAACTAGAACTATATAATTAAATATTAGAACTCTAGAACTAGAAACTAGAACTATATAATTAAATATTAGAACTCTAGAACTAGAGACTAGAACTATATAATTAAATATTAGAACTCTAGAACTAGAAACTACAACTATATAATTAAATATTAGAACTCTAGAACTAGAAACTAGAACTATATAATTAAATATTAGAACTCTAGAACTAGAAACTAGAACTATATAATTAAATATTAGAACTCTAGGACTAGAGGCTAGAACTATATAATTAAATATTAGAACTCTAGGACTAGAGGCTAGAACTATATAATTAAATATTAGAACTCTAGAACTAGAGACTAGAACTATATAATTAAATATTAGAACTCTAGAACTAGAGGCTAGAACTATAGAATTAAATATTAGAACTCTAGAACTAGAAACTAGAACTATAGAATTAAATATTAGAACTCTAGAACTAGATGCTAGAACTATATAATTAAATATTAGAACTCTAGAACTAGATGCTAGAACTATAGAATTACATATTAGAACTCTAGAACTAGAGGCTAGAACTATATAATTAAATATTAGAACTCTAGAACTAGAGACTAGAACTATAGAATTAAATATTAGAACTCTAGAACTAGATGCTAGAACTATAGAATTAAATATTAGAACTCTAGAACTAGAGGCTAGAACTATAGAATGACATATTATAACTCTAGAACTAGAGGCTAGAACTATAGAATGAGCTATGAGTGTTCTTCTTTCTGCTGATTGAACGATGTAATTCATCTTTATTACTAATTAGTGACTGACAATCCCATGAGGCTCCATTACGAGGCCTCTGTATGTCTGTATGTCAAAGACAAAGACACACACACAGCTCACACTGACATGACCTTAGATAGATGGATGGAAAAGTTCCCTGTAGCTTTTCTCAAGTAAAAAAACAACAACTCTTCTTTCTTATTCAAATGTTTTTGTCAACCATTAGGCTTAAAGTAAACACCATGAAGTGAAAAGAAGTCTGGTTCCTTTGTTGAAAGTCAGGTAAGGGTTGTCAAGGGTTGTGTGAAAATGAATATGCCTTACGGTGTAATAGTGTTGTGAAACCTGGCGGAAGTGTAGGCTATTAGTAGCAGTTGTTATAATGACCTGAGTGATTGCATTAATCAGAACACTACACAACCTCCAGTACCTCTGTGTGTGTGTGTGTGTGTGTGTGTGTGTGTGTGTGTGTGTGTGTGTGTGTGTGTGTGTGTGTGTGTGTGTGTGTGTGTGTGTGTGTGTGTGTGTGTGTGTGTGTGTGTGTGTGTGTGTGTGTGTGCATTAGTGCACTGAAAAAAGTAATTAGTTCGGCTAACAGTTTTATTTGGTGGAAACCTGCTGCCTAGAACCATTCCAGTAACCCAACTCAAAGTACACTGCCTTCAAAAATGATTCATACCCCTTGACTTATTCCACATTTTGTTGTGTTACAGACAGAATTCAAAATGGATTAAATATATATTTTTTCCTCACACATCTACACACAATACCCCATAAGGACAAAGTGAAAACATATTTTTAGAAATGTTTGCAAATGTATTGGAAATTAAATTCAGTAATATCTCATTTACATAAGTATTCACACCCCTGAGTCAGTACATGTTAGAATCAGCTTTGGCAGTGATTACAGCTGTGAGGCTTTCTGGGTAAGTCTCTAAGAGCTTTGCACACCTGGATTGTACAATATTTGCCCATTATTCTTTTCAAAATTCTTCAAGCGCTGTCAAATTGGTTGTTGAACGTTGCTAGACAACCATTTTCAAGTCTTGCCATAGAATTTCAAGCCGATTTAAATTAAAACTGTAACTCTGCCACTCAGGAACATTCACTATCTTGTTGTTAAGCAACACCAGTGTAGATTTGGCCTTGTGTTTTAGGTTATTGTCCTGCTAAAAAAGGTGAATTCATCTCCCAGTGTCTGGTGGAAAGCAGATGGAACCAGGTGTTCCTCAAGGATTTTGCCTGTGCTTAGCTCCGTTACATTTGTTTTTCACCCTGAAAAACTCCCCAGTTCTTGACGATTACAAGCAAACCCATAACATGATGCAGCCACCACTATGCTTGAAAATATGGAGAATGGTACTCAGTAATGTGTTGTATTGGATTTGCCCCAAACATAACACTTTGTATTCAGGACCAAAAGTTAATTGTTTTGCCAATTTATTTTGCCTTGTTGCAAACAGGATGCATGTTTTGGAATATTTGTACAGGCTTCCTTCTTTTCACTCTGTGAATTAAGTTAGTATTGTGGCGTAACTACAGTGTTGTTGATACGTCCTCCGTTTTCTACTATCACAGCCATTAAACTGTTTTAAAGTCCCCATTGGCCTCATAGTGAAATCCCTGAGAGGTGTCCTTCCTCTCCGGCAAGTGTGTTAGGAAGGACACCTGTATCTTTGTAATGACTGGGTGTATTGATACACCATCCAACGTGTAATTAATAACTTCACCATGCTCAAAGGAATACCCAATGTCTGCTTTCTGTTTTTTTTACCCATCTACCAATAGGTGCACTTCTTTGCGAGGCATTGAAAAACCTACCTGGTCTTTGTGGTTGATTCTGTGTTTGAAATTCACTGCTGGACTGAGGGACCTTACAGATAACTATATGTGTGGGGTACAGAGATGAGGTAGTCATTCAACAATCATATTAAACACTATTATTGCATACAGAGTGAGTCTATGCAACTTATTATGTGACTTGTTAAGCAAATGTACACTACTAAACATATTTAGGCTTGACATAACAAAGGGGTTGAACACTCAGATTTTCATTTGTAATGAATTAGTAAAAAAATTCTAAAAACATAATTTCACTTTGGCATTTTGGGATATTGTGTGTAGGCCAGTGACCAAAAATCCCAATTGAATAAATTTGAAATTCGTGTTGTAACACAACAAAATGTGGAAAAAGGTCAAGGGCTGTGAATACATTGCATTCGGAAAGTATTCCGACCCCTTGACTTATTACACATTTTGTTACATAACAGCCTTATTCTAAAATTGATTTCCCTCATCAATCTACACACAATACCCCATAATGTCAAAGCAAAAACAGGTTTTTAGAAATTTGAGCAAATCACATTTACATAAGTATTCAGACCCTTTACTCAGTACTATGTTGAAGCACCTTAGGCAGCAATTACAGCCTTGAGTCTTCTTGGGTATAACGCTACAAGCTTGGCACACCTGTATTTTGGGAGTTTCTCCCATTCTTCTCTGCAGATCCTCTCAAGCTCTGTCAGGTTGGATGGGGAGCATTGCTGCACAGCTATTTTCAGGTCTCTCCAGAGATGTTCAATCGGGTTTAAGTCCGGGCTCTGGCTGGGCCACTCAAGGACATTCAGAGAATCCTCCCGAAGCCACTCTTTGTTTTGGCTGTGTGCTTAGGTTCGTTGTCCTGTTGGAAGGTGAACCTTCGCCCCAGTCTGAGGTCCTGAGTTCTCTGGAGCAGGTTTTCATCAAGGATCTCTCTGTACTTTACTCCGTTCAACTTTCCCTCAATTCTGACCAGTCTCCCAGACCCTGCCGCTGAAAAACATCCCCACAACAGGATGCTAACACCACCATGCTTCACCATAGAGATGATGCCAGGATTCCTCCAGACGTGATAATTGGCATTCAGGCCGAAGAGTTCAATCTTAGTTTCATCAGACCAGAGAATCTTGTTTATCATGGTCTGAGTCTTTAGGTGCCTTTTGACAAACTCCAAGCTGGCTGTCATGTGCCTTTTACTCAGGAGTGGCTTCAGTCTGGCCACTCTACCGTAAAGGCCTGATTGGTGAAGTGCTGTGGAGATGGTTGTCCTTCTGGAATCTTCTCCTATCTCTACAGAGGAACTCTATAGCTCTGTTCGAGTGACCATTGGGTTCTTGGTCACCTCCCTGACCAAGGCCCTTCTCCCTCGATTGCGAAGTTTTGCCGGGCGGCCAGTTCTAGGAAGAGTATTGGTGGTTCCAAACATCTTCCTTTTAAGAATGACTGAGGCCACTGTGTTTTTGGGGACCTTCAATGCTGCAGACATTTTTTGGTACCCTTCCCCAGATCTGTGCCTCGATACAATCCTGTCTCGGAGCTCTACGGATAAATTCCTTCAACCTCATGGCTTGGTTTTTGCTCTGACCTGCACTGTCAACTTTGGGCCGTTTATAGACAGGTGTGTGCCTTTCCAAATCATGTCCAATCAATTGAATTTACCACAGGTGGACTCCAATCAAGTTGTAGAAACATCTCAAGGATGATAAATGGAAACACGATGCAGACTCAAAGGGTCTGAATACTTATGTACTTAAGGTATTTCTGTTTTTTATTTTTAATACATTTGCTAAAATTAATAAAAACTTGTTTTCGTTTTGCTGTTATGGGATGTTGTGTGTAGATTGAATTGATTATTTATTTAATCCATTTTAGAAAAAGGCTGTCAAACGGTTCATAAAACACTAAACAGTTTAGTATTTAGGACTAGATAACCACATTGGTTCTGACATTCAGTGCCTTCGGAACGTTTTCAGACCCGTTGCATTATGTATTCTGAACTATAACGACTGAAGTTAATTAAACATGAATATGTGTTGTAGTGAACATACACATTTTGAGTCCCTTCCATTTAAATTATAAACTTTCATTACACATTTTTTGTCAAGTGTAAGAAGTTCTGGTTAGTAATTCTTAATGTTTAATATTGTTTCATGTACAGTATTTGACAATTTGTCATTTGAACCCACCTTAGCAGACATGGTCTCTTCCTCCTCCGGAAGCTGAAAAAATTGGGCATGGGCCCTCAGATCCTCAAAAAGTTCTACAGCTGCACCGTTGAGAGCATCTTTACTGGCTGCATCACTGCTTGGTGTGGCAACTGCTCGGCATCCGAGGCGCTGCAGAGGGTAGTCCGTACGCCCAGTGCAACACTGGGGTCGAACTCACTGCCATCCAGGACTTCTATTCCAGGCAGTGTCAGAGGAAGTCCCGAAAAATGGTCAAAGACTCCAGCCACCCTAGTCATCGATTGTTCTCTCTGCTATCACTTGGCAAGCGGTACCGGAGTGCCAAGTCAGGGGCCAAAAGGCTTCTGAACACCTTCTACCCCAAAGTCATAAGTCTGCTGAACAGTTAATGAAATGGCTACCCGGACTATTTACATTGACCCTTTATCATTCATTTTTTTAATCTTCATTTTTTTGCACTGACTCTATTCACATTTACTAGACCCAACCCACACGCTCACACATGCTAGACTGACACACACACACACACACGCACGCACGCACACACACGCACGCACGCACACACACACACACACACACACACACACACACACACACACACACACACACACACACACACACACACACACACACACACACACGACACACACACACACAGACACACACACACACACACACACACACACACACACACACACACACACACACACACACACACACACACACACACACACACACACACACACACACACACACACACACTTTCACAATCTTCACATACGGTGCTGCTACTATGTTTATTATCTATCCTGAATGCCTAGTCACTTTTACCCCTACCTACATGTACATACTGTATTACATTTACATTTACGTCATTTAGCAGACGCTCTTATCCAGAGCGACTTACAAATTGGTGCATTCACCTTATGATATCCAGTGGAACAACCACTTTACAATAGTACATCTATATCTTTTTTTTTGGGGGGGGGGGGGGTTAGAAGGATTACTTTATCCTATCCCAGGTATTCTTTAAAGAGGTGGGGTTTCAGGTGTCTCCGGAAGGTGGTGATTGACTCCGCTGTCCTGGCGTCGTGAGGGAGCTTGTTCCACCATTGGGGTGCCAGAGCAGCGAACAGTTTTGACTGGGCTGAGCGGGAACTGTGCTTCCGCAGAGGTAGGGAGGCGAGCAGGCCAGAGGTGGATGAACGCAGTGCCCTTCTTTGGGTGGAGGGACTGATCAGAGCCTGAAGGTACGGAGGTGCCGTTCCCCTCACAGCTCCGTAGGCAAGCACCATGGTCTTGTAACAGATGCGAGCTTCAATTGGAAGCCAATGGAGTGTGCGGAGGAGCGGGGTGACGTGAGAGAACTTGGGAAGGTTGAACACCAGATGGGCTGCGGCGTTCTGGATGAGTTGTAGGGGTTTAATGGCACAGGTAGGGAGCCCCGCCAACAGCGAGTTGCAGTAATCCACACAGGAGATGACAAGTGCCTGGATTAGGACCTGCGCCGCTTCCTGTGTAAGGCAGGGTTGTACTATGCGAATGTTGTAGAGCATGAACCTACAGGATCGGGTCACCGCCTTGATGTTAGCGGAGAATGACAGGGTGTTGTCCAGGGTCACGCCAAGGCTCTTAGCACTCTGGAAGGCGGACACAATGGAGTTGTCAACCGTGATGGCAAGATCATGGAACGGGCAGTCCTTCCCCGGGAGGAAGAGCAGCTCCGTCTTGCCGAAGTTCAGCTTGAGGTGGTGATCCGTCATCCACACTGATATTTCTGCCAGACATGCAGAGATGCGATTCGCCACCTGGTTATCAGAAGGGGGAAAGGAGAAGATGTATTGTGTGTCGTCTGCGAAGCAATGATAGGAGAGACCATGTGAGGATATGACAGAGCCAAGTGACTTGGTGTATAGCGAGAATAGGAGAGGGCCTAGAACTGAGCCCTGGGGGACACCAGTGGTGAGAGCACATGGTGCGGAGACGGATTCTCGCCACGCCACCTGGTAGGAGCGACCTGTCAGGTAGGACGCAAACCAAGAGTGAGCCGCGCCGGAGATGCCCAACTCGGAGAGGGTGGAGAGGAGGATCTGATGGTTCACAGTATCAAAGGCAGCAGATAGGTCTAGAAGGATGAGAGCAGAGGAGAGAGAGTTAGCTTTAGCAGTGTGGAGAGCCTCCGTGACGCAGAGAAGAGCAGTCTCAGTTGAATGACCAGTCTTGAAACCTGACTGATTTGGATCAAGAAGGTCATTCTGAGAGAGATAGCAAGAGAGCTGGCCAAGGACGGCACGCTCAAGAGTTTTGGAGAGAAAGGAAAGAAGGAATACTGGTCTGTAGTTGTTGACATCGCAGGGATTGAGTGTAGGTTTTTTGAGAAGGGGTGCAACTCTCGCTCTCTTGAAGACGGAAGGGACGTAGCCAGCGGTCAAGGATGAGTTGATGAGTGAGGTGAGGTAGTGGAGAAGGTCTCCGGAAATGGTCTGGAGAAGAGAGGAGGGGATAGGGTCAAGCGGGCAGGTTGTTGGACGGTCGGCCATCACAAGTCGCAAGATTTCATCTGGAGAGAGAGGGGAGAAAGAGGTCAAAGCATAGGGTAGGGCAATGTGAGCAGGACCAGCGGTGTCGTTTGACCTAACAAACGAGGATCGGATGTCGTCAACCTTCTTTTCAAAATAGTTGACGAAGTCATCCGCAGAGAGGGAGGAGGGGGGAAGGAGGAGGAGGATTCAGGAGGGAGGAGAAGGTGGCAAAGAGCTTCCTAGGGTTAGAGGCAAATGCTTGGAATTTAGAGTGGTAGAAAGTGGCTTTAGCAGCAGAAACAGAGGAAGAAAATGTAGAGAGGAGGGAGTGAAAAGATGCCAGGTCCGCAGGGAGGCTAGTTTTCCTCCATTCCTGCTCGGCTGCCCGGAGCCCTGTTCTGTGAGCTCGCAATGAGTCGTCAAGCCACGGAGCAGGAGGGGAGGACCGAGCCGGTCGGGAGTATAGGGGACATAGAGAGTCAAAGGATGCAGAAAGGGAGGAGAGGAGGGTTGAGGAGGCAGAATCAGGAGATTGGTTGGAGAAGGATTGAGCAGAGGGAAGAGATGATAGGATGGAAGAGGAGAGAGTAGCAGGAGAGAGAGAGCGAAGGTTGCGACGGCGCAGTACCATCTGAGTAGAGGCAGAGTGAGTAGTGTTGGAGGAGAGCGAGAGGGAAAAGGATTTAAGGTAGTGGTCGGAAACTTGGAGGGGAGTTGCAGTGAGATTAGTAGAAGTACAGCATCTAGTAAAGATGAGGTCAAGCGTATTGCCTGCCTTGTGAGTAGGGGGGGACGCTGAGAGGGTGAGGTCAAAAGAGGAGAGTGGAAAGAAGGAGGCAGAGAGAAATGAGTCAAAGGTAGACGTAGGGAGGTTAAAGTCACTCAGAACTGTGAGGGGTGAGCCATCCTCAGGAAAGGAACTTATCAAGGCGTCAAGCTCATTGATGAACTCTCCAAGGGAACCTGCAGGGCGATAAATGATAAGGATGTTAAGCTTGAATATGACTGTGACAGCATGGAATTCAAAGGAGGAGATAGACAGATGGGTCAGGGGAGAAAGAGAGAATGTCCACTTGGAAGAGATGAGGATTCCAGTGCCACCACCCCGCTGACCAGATACTCTCAGATGCTTACCTCAATTATCTCAACTAACTCGTACGCACATTGACTCAGTACTGGTACTCCTTGTATATAGCCCTGTTATTGTTATTTTATTGTGTTACTCTTTCCTTTTTTATTTAGCAAATATTTTTCTTACTATTTAACTCTGCATTGTTGTGAATGGGCTCGTAAATAAGCATTTCACGGTAAAGTTTACACCTGTTGTATTCGGCGCATGTGACCAATACAATTTGATTTGATTGTTGAGCAGATTACTCATTCCATTAAGCATGAAGCATTACAGGATACTGAATTAACTTCTGTCATTAAGAGTGGTGCAAATGGCCTTGTGGATGGAGGGAATGGCTTGTCTCGTTATTTAATGTCAATTTGCTTGAAGGTTTTGATATCCATTCATCATGATCAATTACACCTCATAGCACAACAAACTGCTTAATACTATTTTAGAAATATACTTTTCTTTCTTCAAACATGCATATACCATTGTGTAAAAGTATAATAAAGTTAAAAAAATTCCAATTTCCCACAATCCTCTAAAAACAGAGACAAGTGGCACTATTACAGTGTAATTGTTTACACACTAAAATTGGCCCATGAGGCACAATGACCCAAACCTGTATCTAGTAGAACCACACAACAAATCTGCAATACTACATGTTTTTCTTTACACTCATAATCTAACAAACATTTGGCAAAACACAACACACAATTCTCTACCTTTGGCACAACCTTCACAACTAAAATGTCTTGTGTGAAAATGAAAAACAACACTGTTCAACATGCTAAGATCAATTTCCAATTGATCACTTTCTCTCTTCACATGTGCCAACACTAATTGTGTAAATGTTCACTTTACAATCAGACCTCTGGTATGGATCAAAAAGCCACTTGTGAGCACTCCTGTGTTTGGAGAACAATGTAAGCGAACTTGGTAGACAGAGGTAGAGGTGGAGGTGGAGGTGGAGGAAGACCAAGAACAAGGAGAGTAATCTCTGAGAGAGGCTGGTCAACCATGGTTTGACCTTGAGAGAGGCTGGTCAACCATGGTTTAACCTTGAGAGAGGCTGGTCAAACATAGTTTGACCTTGAGAGAGGCTGGTCAAACATGGTTTGACCTTGAGAGAGGCTGGTCAAACATGGTTTGACCTTGAGAGAGGCTGGGCAAACATGGTTTGACCTTGAGAGAGGCTGGTCAACCATGGTTTGACCTTGAGAGAGGCTGGGCAAAGAGTGCTGCCCAATCTTAGCCGCTTCACCGTAGCATCCATCATCCAGATGTTCCAAAATGAGAAGAGGTTTGTACTGCAGACATTGGTCCTCTCTACTGCTTTTACTACTCGACAGTAGTACAACATAAAGCACAGTGAAGACTATAGATTTCAATACATACTGGAAGGGGAAACAAAGTCAATGGTTCATGTATTACTGTATGTATGAAATTGGGAGCTATAATACTTTGTAACATGTTTATCTTGTACACTGTATTACTGTAGTGTTTACTGTACTGCATGCTATTTGGTTTTTGTAGAACTGAAAGACGACCACCGCGTATGTGGCAGAACACGTCTATTTACAGGAGAACAGGAGGCTGCCATTGTGCAAATTGTAGTTGAAAAGAATGCCATAAGACTGTGGGAAATCCAACAACAGATGATTGAAAACCCTGCCATCTTCCATAACATCAGAGTAAGCTTATCAACCGTAGCGTGCATCCTTAAGAAACACAATCTCCGGATGAAGCAAATCTACAGAGTCCCATTTGAAGGAATTCCCAAAGGGCAAAGGTTAAACGGTACGAATATGTGCAAGTAAACAATGTAGTAGTATTACACTCTTGAAACATTAGAGAGTCATTAATGTTGCCAGTGAACTTTACTATACAGCAATTACAGTATTTACTGTCATTTCAGAGATTCATGGAGTTGGATGCAAGTCCTATCCCCCAGGTGTCACGACTTCCACCGAAGTCGGTCCCTCTCCTTGTTCGGGCGGCGTTCGGTGGTCGACGTCACCGGTCTTCTAGCCATCGCTGATCCACCTTTCATTTTCCATTGGTTTTGTCTTGTCTTCCCTCACACTTGGTTTCAATTCCATCAATTACATGTTGTGTATTTAACCCTCTGTTCCCCCCCCATGTCCTTGTCCGGAATTGTTGATTGTAAGAGTTTGTGCACGTTATGTCTGGCGTGCGAAGGGTTTTGTCCCATTGTATTTATTTATTGTGTTTGTTCACAGTGATTTTTATTATTCAACTGCACCGTTGTAACACAGTCTTTGCTCTCCTGCGCCTGACTTCTCTGTCACCAGTACACACGCATTACAGCGTGAGACGTTACGCGCATTACACCAGGACCTCATACTCATAGACGAGGCTGGATTCAATTTAGCAAAGATGAGGAAGAGAGGAAGGAACATCATTGGTCAATGCGACATTATTGACGTAACCTGGCCAGTGCAGGGGAAATGTCACCATATGCGCAGATATGAGCCACAATGGGGTGAGCCACAATGGGGTCCTCCACCGCCATGCCACCCTTGGACCATACAACACTGCCCATCTCCTTAATTTCCTGAACACCTTACATGACAATCTTTTTCAGCCAGAGCAGAGAGGGCCAGGTGATCCTGAGCAGCAAATGTATGTTCTAATTTGGGACAATGGGAGTTTCCATCGGGCTGTTCAGGTCTACGACTGGTTCCATGACCATCCCAGGTTTACAATTCTCCAACTCATATTCCCCATTTCTCAATCCCATTGAGGAGTTGTTTTCAGCATGGCAGTGGAAGGTTGTCACGCCTGCTCCCGCTCTCCCTCCCTGGCGCTCGAAGGCGCCAGGCTCCCCAGCATTATGCACTCCAGCCACCATCAGTACGCACACCTGCCTTCCCCCCGTCACGTGCATCAGCAATTATTGGACTCACCTGGACTCAATCACCTGTGTCATTACCTCTGCTACTGGCTTTCCAGTTGGTGGTGATGTCGGATCCGGGGGATGCATCCGATGGAAAGAGTGGTGCCTAAGACAGTTCGTCGGGCTTCCACGCCCTAGCTGGCTTGAGATGTTTTCTTGTCCCGGTTGGCTCGGCAGGCATCCATCCCACGTCAGGCCTCAGCCCGATCGCCCGGGTTTTACGCCTCAGCCGACTCGCCAGGTGTCTACGCTTCAGTCGGCTCATCAGGCGCCCACGTTCCAGCGGAATCGTCAGGCTGTCACGCCTCAACCGGGTCGTCAGGCTCCCACACCTCAGCCGGTTCGCCAGGCTCCCACGCCCCTGCCGTTTTGTCAGGCTGTCACGCCTCAGCTGGCTGGTCCAGCGCCCAGGCCTCGGCCGGCCCGTCAGGCTCGCCCAGGCAGGATGCCGGACTCAATCACCTGTGTCATTACCTCCCCTCTATGTGTCTGTTCCCAAGCTCTGTTCCCTGCTTCAGGATTGATGTTTGTTTGTCTTTGCATACCCGGTTCTGAAGCTGTCTCTGTCCTGTTTGATGTCTGTTCCATATTAAATATTCTACTCCCCGTACCTGCTTCTCTTCTCAAGCGTCGGTCCTTACAAAATGTGTATGATCGCAAACCCCATGAACGTATGGCTGTTGTCCAGGCAATGGAGGAGGCCTGCGGTGACATTCCAGCAGAGTCCTGTCAGGGGTGGATGCGTCATGCCAAAAGATATTTCCCTGCTGTCTGGCCTGTGATGTTGATGAAAATCTGTGGCCGGACGAAAACAACAGACATTACTGATTTTGTTTTTGCGATGGAGTATTTGTTTCTTATCTTATGATTTAGATTTGACTGTATTTTGACAGTTTCTTAATCTATTCCGTACAATTAATCTAACATACATTACAGTAGTACAAATAGGCCTATTTTTATTCCTCTGCATATGCAAAATATATTTACTGTATGTTTGCATTTTTACTGTATGTGTGCTTACAGTATGCTGTTTGACATGCATTGAGTTGAAATATAAAACTGACATTTTTGCATTTGTGTTCCTTTCTTGTTTGAGTACAAACAAACAATATACAGTTTAACAACAAAATATTAGTCTTCACACTGAAATAGGTTCTGATAGTAGTGTTTTGAATATGTCACAATAGTGTGATCTTGGTTGTCACTTAGTTAGATTCATTTGACGTGTGTGTGTGTCTGTCTCACTTTTATGCAGAGTTTCATTCTGAGCAGGGAGTACGTGATTTTGAATGCTGTGTTTCATATTGAAAATTGTCTGTAGGATTTGGGGAAATTGGCTAACTGTTTTGTGTTTCGTTTTTAGAGTTTTGAGTGTCTGAGATATAGTGTGTTAACAATTGTGAAAAACTGTATATATTCATAGCTTGCAAAAATGTAATAATTCTATATCAGCAGAAGAACAACACAGATAAATCAAGTGTTTTAATATCAATGTGTCTGACTACTACTTTATTATTTTAAGTAAGACATAAAACATAATAGAATCTAGTAATAACAACTTATTTAATAAATGTTAGATTCAATTTAAAATAATAATTATTATAATAATCTTAACTTGTAAAAATCAATGACTTTAGATTAGCAGAATACACATAAATAAAGTTATATTTTCTCAATAAGCTAATATTTGTTAAGAATACTCAAAAACATGAAGTGATAGATGAAGTGATCTGATTGACACCTGAATGAGTACCACTTATATGATTTGAGTTCTAGAGGAAGTTGAGATGGTTGAGTAACCACTACTCAATTGCTTTAATGAGTTAGACAATTACTTTTTACAGTGTGTACTTGTGTGTGTGTTAGTGTATGTGTGTGTGTGCGCATGAGTGCATGTGTGTGTGTGTGCGTTAGTGTGTGTGTGTGTGTTAGTGTATGTATGTGTGTGTCCTGTTGATCAGAAAACAGGTCAACAGCTTCCACAGGGTTAATTGTGATAATTATTGTGTTATTGATCAAAATTAGACTAATTAATACACGTATCCTGTGTTCCTATTTTAGTACTGATTTTATAATCTAGCAAATGTAGAAATGCAATAATTAAAATGAGTCAAATCAATATAATTAGTTATGGTTCCTCCTAAGACCTAGTAGTTATACACTTCTGTACACATGATTAATGCTGTTATGATGATTAAAGTCCTTCAGATACAACCAGCCTGCAGCAGAGGCAAGAGAGCATGAAGCTAGTTGTGTTTGGATCATGTAGCATGAGCTGCTATACAGATCTGGCAGGGTAAAGGGTTAATATAGGTTAGCAGGGTAAAGGGTTAATATAGGTTAGCAGGGTAAAGGGTTAATATAGGTTAGCAGGGTAAAGGGTTAATATAGGTTAGCAGGGTAAAGGGTTAATATAGGTTAGCAGGGTAAAGGGTTAATATAGGTTAGCAGGGTAAAGGGTTAATATAGGTTAGCAGGGTAAAGGGTTAATATAGGTTAGCAGGGTAAAGGGTTAATATAGGTTAGCAGGGTAAAGGGTTAATATAGGTTAGCAGGGTAAAGGGTTAATATAGGTTAGCAGGGTAAAGGGTTAATATAGGTTAGCAGGGTAAAGGGTTAATATATACTGCTCAAAAAAATAAAGGGAACACTTAAACAACACATCCTAGATCTGAATGAAAGAAATAATCTTATTAAATACTTTTATCTTTACATAGTTGAATGTGCTGACAACAAAATCACACAAAAATAATCAATGGAAATCCAATTTATCAACCCATGGAGGTCTGGATTTGGAGTCACACTCAAAATTAAAGTGGAAAACCACACTACAGGCTGATCCAACTTTGATGTAATGTCCTTAAAACAAGTCAAAATGAGGCTCAGTAGTGTGTGTGGCCTCCACGTGCCTGTATGACCTCCCTACAACGCCTGGGCATGCTCCTGATGAGGTGGCGGATGGTCTCCTGAGGGATCTCCTCCCAGACCTGGACTAAAGCATCCGCCAACTCCTGGACAGTCTGTGGTGCAACGTGGCGTTGGTGGATAGAGCGAGACATGATGTCCCAGATGTGCTCAATTGGATTCAGGTCTAGGGAACAGGTGGGCCAGTCCATAGCATCAATGCCTTCCTCTTGCAGGAACTGCTGACACACTCCAGCCACATGAGGTCTAGCATTGTCTTGCATTAGGAGGAACCCAGGGCCAACCGCACCAGCATATGGTCTCACAAGGGGTCTGAGGATCTCATCTCGGTACCTAATGGCAGTCAGGCTACCTCTGGCGAGCACATGGAGGGCTGTGCGGCCCCCCAAAGAAATGCCACCCCACACCATGACTGACCCACCGCCAAACCAGTCATGCTGGAGGATGTTGCAGGCAGCAGAACGTTCTCCACGGCGTCTCCAGACTCCGTCACGTCTGTCACGTGCTCAGTGTGAACCTGCTTTCATCTGTGAAGAGCACAGGGCACCAGTGGCGAATTTGCCAATCTTGGTGTTCTCTGGCAAATGCCAAACGTCCTGCACAGTGTTGGGCTGTAAGCACAACCCCCACCTGTGGACGTCGGGCCCTCATACCACCCTCATGGAGTCTGTTTCTGACCGTTTGAGCAGACACATGCACATTTGTGGCCTGCTGGAGGTCATTTTGCAGGGCTCTGGCAGTGCTTCTCCTGCTCCTCCTTGCACAAAGGCGGAGGTAGCGGTCCTGCTGCTGGGTTGTTGCCCTCCTATGGCCTCCTCCATGTCTCCTGATGTACTGACCTGTCTCCTGGTAGCGCCTCCATGCTCTGGACACTACGCTGACAGACACAGCAAACCTTCTTGCCACAGCTCGCATTGATGTGCCATCCTGAATGAGCTGCACTACCTGAGCCACTTGTGTGGGTTGTAGACTCCATCTCATGCTACCACTAGAGTGAAAGCACCGCCAGCATTCAAAAGTGACCAAAACATCAGCCAGGAAGCATAGGAACTGAGAAGTGGACTATGGTCCCCACCTGCAGAACCACTCCTTTATTCGGGGTGTCTTGCTAATTGCCTATAATTTCCACCTGTTGTCTATTCCATTTGCACAACAGCATGTGAAATGTATTGTCAATCAGTGTTGCTTCCTAAGTGGACAGTTTGATTTCACAGAAGTGTGATTGACTTGGAGTTACATTGTGTTGTTTAAGTGTTCCCTTTATTTTTTTGAGCAGTGTAGATCAGCAGGGTAAAGGGTTAATATAGGTTAGCAGGGTAAAGGGTTAATATAGGTTAGCAGGGTAAAGGGTTAATATAGGTTAGCAGGGTAAAGGGTTAATATAGGTTAGCAGGGTAAAGGGTTAATATAGGTTAGCAGGGTAAAGGGTTAATATAGGTTAGCAGGGTAAAGGGTTAATATAGGTTAGCAGGGTAAAGGAGTAATATAGGTTAGCAGGGTAAAGGGTTAATATAGGTTAGCAGGGTAAAGGGTTAATATAGGTTAGCAGGGTAAAGGGTTAAGATAGGTTAGCAGGGTAAAGATAGGTTAGCAGGGTAAAGGGTTAATATAGGTTAGCAGGGTAAAGGGTTAATATAGGTTAGCAGGGTAAAGGGTTAATATAGGTTAGCAGGGTAAATGGTTAATATAGGTTAGCAGGGTAAAGGGTTAATATAGGTTAGCAGGGTAAAGGGTTAATATAGATCAGCAGGGTAAAGGGTTAATATAGGTTAGCAGGGTAAAGGGTTAATATAGGTTAGCAGGGTAAAGGTTTAAGATAGGTTAGCAGGGTAAAGGGTTAATATAGGTTAGCAGGGTAAAGGGTTAATATAGGTTAGCAGGGTAAAGGGTTAATATAGATCAGCAGGGTAAAGGGTTAAGATAGGTTAGCAGGGTAAAGGGTTAATATAGGTTAGCAGGGTAAAGGGTTAAGATAGGTTAGCAGGGTAAAGGGTTAATATAGGTTAGCAGGGTAAAGGGTTAAGATAGGTTAGCAGGGTAAAGGGTTAATATAGGTTAGCAGGGTAAAGGGTTAATATAGATCAGCAGGGTAAAGGGTTAATATAGGTTAGCAGGGTAAAGGGTTAATATAGGTTAGCAGGGTAAAGGGTTAATATAGGTTAGCAGGGTAAAGGGTTAAGATAGGTTAGCAGGGTAAAGGGTTAATATAGGTTAGCAGGGTAAAGGGTTAATATAGGTTAGCAGGGTAAAGGGTTAATATAGGTTAGCAGGGTAAAGGGTTAATATAGGTTAGCAGGGTAAAGGGTTAATATAGGTTAGCAGGGTAAAGGGTTAAGATGGGTTAGCAGGGTAAAGATAGGTTAGCAGGGTAAAGGGTTAATATAGGTTAGCAGGGTAAAGATAGGTTAGCAGGGTAAAGGGTAAAGATAGGTTAGCAGGGTAAAGATACGTTAGCAGGGTAAAGGGTTAAGATGGGTTAGCAGGGTAAAGGGTTAATATAGGTTAGCAGGGTAAAGGGTTAATATAGGTTAGCAGGGTAAAGATAGGTTAGCAGGGTAAAGGGTTAAGATGGGTTAGCAGGGTAAAGGGTTAATATAGGTTAGCAGGGTAAAGGGTTAATATAGGTTAGCAGGGTAAAGGGTTAATATAGGTTAGCAGGGTAAAGGGTTAAGATAGGTTAGCAGGGTAAAGATAGGTTAGCAGGGTAAAGGGTTAAGATGGGTTAGCAGGGTAAAGATAGGTTAGCAGGGTAAAGATAGGTTAGCAGGGTAAAGGGTTAATATAGGTTAGCAGGGTAAAGATAGGTTAGCAGGGTAAAGGGTTAAGATGGGTTAGGAAGAGTACAAGGTTGACTTGCTTGACATTCCTTTTAGCTCCTAGTTGGTGAAGACAGTAAAGGGTTAAATTGTCAGCATTGTTGAGTGTCTGTAGTAATAGATGACAACTCACAACAAGCCCTGCAACCCCATAAATGATCAACCCCAAATCTCCCCCACCGTGTTACGGAGTGGAAAGTTTCCCTGACACGTGACAGTCCTGCCACATCAGTCTTACTGCCTTTATCCATTTTTCATGTATTGTATGAATATACACTGTATGTATCATAGTTTTAAACTTTTGATAGTTATTTTGTCTGAGAGGAATTGTACAAAATATACATTTACATACTGTATACAGTACGGGTTAATGTAATCCTTTTGTTACTGTATAAAACATCTATTATGGATTTGATTCGACTGGTTTGATGTTTCAAGATCAATGCATAATACATTTTTGATTTCATATAAGAGTAGAATCACGCTCTGTGATGTCTGACATTGACTGAAGTAATCCAGGGAATATTTACGTGATTGACAGGGTTGATGATGAAGGCGAGTGTAATGATGGATGTCTAGAATTATGTTGAGACAGGAGAGTGGAGATGGATGTCTAGAATTGTGTTGAGACAGGAGAGTGGAGATGGATGTCTAGAGTTATGTTGAGACAGGAGAGTGGAGATGGATGTCTAGAATTGTGTTGAGACAGGAGAGTGAAGATGGATGTCTAGAATTATGTTGAGACAGGAGAGTGGAGATGGATGTCTAGAATTGTGTTGAGACAGGAGAGTGAAGATGGATGTCTAGAGTTATGTGGAGACAGGAGAGTGGAGATGGATGTCTAGAGTTATGTGAAGACAGGAGAGTGGAGATGGATGTCTAGAGTTATGTGGAGACAGGAGAGTGGAGATGGATGTCTAGAGTTATGTGGAGACAGGAGAGTGGAGATGGATGTCTAGAGTTATGTGAAGACAGGAGAGTGGAGATGGATGTCTAGAGTTATGTGGAGACAGGAGAGTGGAGATGGATGTCTAGAGTTATGTGGAGACAGGAGGGTGGAGATGGATGTCTAGAGTTATGTGGAGACATAGCATCACGTGTGACAGGCACCTCAACTCCTCCACCTCCATTCTGTCTGTCTGGGACCTCATGACCAGCTAGATTTGGAGCTCTGCTGCTGTGGATGTGATGATACCATGACAAGAGCGGGTGTGATTTACAACCCAAATGATGTAATAATTACAGGTTGACACGACCCGGGGAGCTAGTTAGCTGCTTTACAGACTGGAAGGGCCTGTTTCCTCGCCTAACACCTGTTTGGTCTGCAGTTATAGGCTACAGGGTACTTGAGAAAAGGACAGCAGTTCTAATCAATTATTGGGCGCTGCCAGTCAGACCCAGATTGCAATTCATTGGTTTTGGGGAATCAGAAGAAGAGGTTTTAAAGATGCAGTCTCTTAACTTTTTTGTTAACAATTTCAGCAAGTAGATTTGAAAGTGGTGCACACGAGCCAAAAGTGGTCACAGTTTTTTGTGTACTACGTCATCAGATTGTGCACTATGTCATCCATTTCCTAAAATATGTTATGTCCTGCATTTTTGTTGTTGTTGTTGTTGCAATTCATACTATAATTTACAAATGTGTTGTGCTTAAGGTCCTGGAGTGTATCTTTAATTGCAGTATAATGAATGTAGAAAATAACAAATAAATATGCCACTCTGGATAAAAATCCTAAATATCTGTTCTAAAGGATTTGATTGTGTGTGTGTGTAGCTGAGTCTTCCATCTCCACAGCAGCAGCGTGTTTCGTTGGCAATAAGCTGTAGTATAGAGTGTAGTTGTGATCAGACTAACACCATTCAGACTTATCTAAACATGTTCATCTCTGCCATTAAAACAAACACGATCCGTCTACACTAATCACAACACACTGACAGACAGTCCTTTTAGCTATCGCTAAGCATACAGTACCGCATGTAACTGACATTTTGGATTGACCCAGAATGTCAGAACCAGATAGGCAGGTGTACTTAAAGTGCTATCTTAATGCAAGGAAGAGATATAAACATCAAATACTGTTTTGAATACAAACACAGATCTATTTCTCACTCTGACAAATATGTCTAAGAACTATTGCAGACATAATAAACCTGTATTTACTATCATTAGAATAACACTGATTGGACTAGAATAAATCACCCATAGCAACCCTTAGGAACCCTTTCTGCTGGAACAGTCTGTAGAACTGGACCGGTGGTTCCTTTAAACACACGGAAAGCCACAGTTTTAAGTAAATACTTCTTATTCTTACTTTGCTCCTATTCTATACTTATATTACAGTAATAGCATGTAAATTTGTTCCTAATATAGTCTAGGTCAGACTGGGTCCTAATGTTTCTCATACAGTAGCCTACTATTGGCCATGCCAGACCAAATACTTGTTTGCAATCACAACTCTGAGAAACAGACATTCTCACTTTTGGCTCAGACATTGACTGACAGTTGATTAATTGAGGACGTTGTCTGTTTATAGCAGCAACAGTTTTGCGTGGCTTTTAAGCAGACTTACCACTAATTAAGTCAATGCTACAAGACTTTTAGCCAAAGCCACTTTGTGCGTTATGTTCACTGTGGTGGGGTGTAAAAATACCACAGCTATTACTGTATCATATCTAGCTGATGATTAATAAACATTGATGAGAGCCTTCTCTTCCCCTGCCAACGCCTCTCCTGCAGACTCCACCGTTAAAGGAGCAATCTGGGATTTGAAAAACAACAAAGCGACCACATGTTTTTGTAATCAGCTGAGGGATCGGGCTGGAGAAATGTAACCACTCACAAATTCATAGACGGAGCTATGGTTGCAAGGACTGATCATCCATGAAATCAAATATTATTATTATTATTATTATTATTATATATTTTCTGTTCTGATAGGGTGTAGGACATTTGAACTAAGCTCATGAGGCTTTATAAGTTATATTATTCAATAATAAATGGCTATATATCATTCATTTAAAAGACCAAAAATGTATTTACCAATCCCGGATTGCCCCTTTAAACTGACACTCTTCCCCATTAGCACTTCTTCCTTCCTTCCCTCCCTCACAGACAGACAGACAGGCAGACAGACAGACAGGCAGACAGACAGACAGACAGACAGGCAGACAGACAGACAGGCAGACAGACAGACAGGCAGACAGACAGACAGACAGACAGGCAGACAGACAGACAGAAGGACAGACAGACAGCGAGAATCAACACTCGACAGCAGGTTTCCTCCGATGTGATCACGCATCTCTTGGTTGTGTTCTGTTGCTGCATTACTATCTAAAGGGATCGGCCTGTTTCTCAGTTACTCTCCTTTCCATTCCTCTGGCCTATAAGGGCCTTGTTATATTCTATATCTTGTATATAGAAAACACTGACAATGACGCTCATCCTTTCATGGATGTGTAAGACGGAAGTCTAAATCTTAGGTCATTTTTTGATGATCTGACCTGACCATTATCTAAAACAGGAAATCAAGACAGAAGGAAAACAACTACTTGTACTCCCCTCAATAGACTGTATAGGTCTGCCCATGATGGAGATTCAGGGTTAGGGTATAGGCCTACCCGTGATGGAGATTCAGGGTTAGGGTATAGGTCTATCCATGATGGAGATTCAGGGTTAGGGTATAGGCCTATCCATGATGGAGATTCAGGGTTAGGGTATAGGTCTACCCGTGATGGAGATTCAGGGTTAGGGTATAGGTCTATCCATGATGGAGATTCAGGGTTAGGGTATAGGTCTACCCGTGATGGAGATTCAGGGTTAGGGTATAGGTCTACCCATGATGGAGATTCAGGGTTAGGGTATAGGTCTACCCATGATGGAGATTCAGGGTTAGGGTATAGGTCTATCCATGATGGAGATTCAGGGTTAGGGTATAGGCCTACCCATGATGGAGATTCAGGGTTAGGGTATAGGCCTATCCATGATGGAGATTCAGGGTTAGGGTATAGGCCTATCCATGATGGAGATTCAGGGTTAGGGTATAGGTCTATCCATGATGGAGATTCAGGGTTAGGGTATAGGCCTACCCATGATGGAGATTCAGGGTTAGGGTATAGGCCTACCCGTGATGGAGATTCAGGGTTAGGGTATAGGCCTATCCATGATGGAGATTCAGGGTTAGGGTATAGGTCTACCCATGATGGAGATTCAGGGTTAGGGTATAGGTCTGCCCATGATGGAGATTCAGGGTTAGGGTATAGGTCTGCCCATGATGGAGATTCAGGGTTAGGGTATAGGTCTATCCATGATGGAGATTCAGGGTTAGGGTATAGGTCTATCCATGATGGAGATTCAGGGTTAGGGTATAGGTCTATCCATGATGGAGATTCAGGGTTAGGGTATAGGTCTATCCATGATGGAGATTCAGGGTTAGGGTATAGGTCTGCCCATGATGGAGATTCAGGGTTAGGGTATAGGCCTATCCATGATGGAGATTCAGGGTTAGGGTATAGGTCTATCCATGATGGAGATTCAGGGTTAGGGTATAGGTCTGCCCATGATGGAGATTCAGGTTTAGGGTATAGGTCTACCCATGATGGAGATTCAGGGTTAGGGTATAGGTCTGCCCATGATGGAGATTCAGGTTTAGGGTTGAGGGTTAGATTTAACATAAGCACAGCTGCACCCAGGCTGGAATGGAGCTCCACCTCCGTAAGGGTGAGACAGGAGAGAGGGTGAGACAGGAGAGAGGGTGAGACAGGAGAGAGGGTGAGACAGGTGAGAGGGTGAGACAGAAGAGAGGGTGAGACAGGTGAGAGGGTGAGACAGGTGAGAGGGTGAGACAGGAGAGAGGGTGAGACAGGAGAGAGGGTGAGACAGGTGAGAGGGTGAGACAGAAGAGAGGGTGAGACAGGTGAGAGGGTGAGACAGGGGGGTGACGGAGGGGTGAGACAGAAGAGAGGGTGAGACAGGTGAGAGGGTGAGACAGGAGAGCGGGTGAGTCAGGTGAGAGGGTGAGACAGGTGAGAGGGTGAGACAGGTTCTTGGTTGTTTCACTGCAGGTGAAGGTTGATGATGTGAGTTCTGGTAAAGTTCTGAAGGCAACGTTCTCTACTGTGTTATTAATTCACAGACATACCACACACACAGACTACTGTAAGTTATTCATGGCTGTAGGCAAAGGCTTGTTCCACTGCTGTCTAGTCAGGCCTTTGTTGGGAAGAAAGAAGTCTTTGGTCTTTTTAGGTGGTATGATTGGGATAAAACACCACCTCATCATCACTTTGTGGTTTCTTTTTTTATCAACGTTCAAATGTGAGGAGGGGTAAAAGCACCTAGCTATCTTAGATATGGAAAGAATTTGCATTTGCCCCAAGTGGGTATTGACTTAGAATGTTCAAAGTGGAGAGATCATGAGATATCGTGTGAGAGAGTTTTTTAGTATCTAACACTTGTTTCACAACGCTCACTAATTGCTGCTTTAAGCAGGCGAGGAGAGAACATTTTAATGTCAGGCCTGCAGGTTAAACCAACATTCAACACTCAGCGTCCCAAATGGCACCCTATTCTCTTTATAGTGCACTACTTCTGACTAGGACCTATGGGGCTCTGGTCAAAAGCAGTGGACTAGGGAACCGAGTGCCATTTTAGATGCACATATTGTTCCAAAGGATGAGCGCCTGCTATCCTTCAACCTATCTACAGTAGCTACCCTATCCCACCTTTAGCCTATCTACAGTAGCTACCCTATCCCCCCTTTAACCTATCTACAGTAGCTACCCTATCCCCCCTTTAACCTATCTACAGTAGCTACCCTATCCCTCCTTTAGCCTATCTACAGTAGCTACCCTATCCCCCCTTTAACCTATCTACAGTAGCTACCCTATCCCCCCTTTAACCTATCTACAGTAGCTACCCTATCCCCCCTTTAGCCTATCTACAGTAGCTACCCTATCCCCCCTTTAACCTATCTACAGTAGCTACCCTATCCCCCCTTTAGCCTATCTACAGTAGCTACCCTATCCCCCCTTTAACCTATCTACAGTAGCTACCCTATCCCTCCTTTAACCTATCTACAGTAGCTACCCTATCCCTCCTTTAACCTATCTACAGTAGCTACCCTATCCCACCTTTAACCTATCTACAGTAGCTACCCTATCCCCCCTTTAACCTATCTACAGTAGCTACCCTATCCCTCCTTTAACCTATCTACAGTAGCTACCCTATCCCCCCTTTAACCTATCTACAGTAGCTACCCTATCCCCCCTTTAACCTATCTACAGTAGCTACCCTATCCCCCCTTTAACCTATCTACAGTAGCTACCCTATCCCCCCTTTAACCTATCTACAGTAGCTACCCTATCCCTCCTTTAACCTATCTACAGTAGCTACCCTATCCCCCCTTTAACCTATCTACAGTAGCTACCCTATCCCTCCTTTAACCTATCTACAGTAGCTACCCTATCCCCCCTTTAACCTATCTACAGTAGCTACCCTATCCCCCCTTTAACCTATCTACAGTAGCTACCCTATCCCCCCTTTAACCTATCTACAGTAGCTACCCTATCCCCCCTTTAGCCTATCTACAGTAGCTACCCTATCCCCCCTTTAACCTATCTACAGTAGCTACCCTATCCCCCCTTTAACCTATCTACAGTAGCTGCCTTATCCCCTTTAACCTATCTACAGTAGCTACCCTATCCCCCCTTTAACCTATCTACAGTAGCTGCCTTATCCCCCCTTTAACCTATCTACAGTAGCTACCCTATCCCCCCTTTAACCTATCTACAGTAGCTACCCTATCCCTCCTTTAACCTATCTACAGTAGCTACCCTATCCCCCCTTTAACCTATCTACAGTAGCTACCCTATCCCTCCTTTAACCTATCTACAGTAGCTACCCTATCCCTCCTTTAACCTATCTACAGTAGCTACCCTATCCCCCCTTTAACCTATCTACAGTAGCTACCCTATCCCCCCTTTAACCTATCTACAGTAGCTACCCTATCCCCCCTTTAACCTATCTACAGTAGCTACCCTATCCCACCTTTAACCTATCTACAGTAGCTACCCTATCCCCCCTTTAACCTATCTACAGTAGCTACCCTATCCCCCCTTTAACCTATCTACAGTAGCTACCCTATCCCCCCTTTAACCTATCTACAGTAGCTACCCTATCCCCCCTTTAACCTATCTACAGTAGCTACCCTATCCCCCCTTTAACCTATCTACAGTAGCTACCCTATCCCCCCTTTAACCTATCTACAGTAGCTACCCTATCCCTCCTTTAACCTATCTACAGTAGCTACCCTATCCCTCCTTTAACCTATCTACAGTAGCTACCCTATCCCCCCTTTAACCTATCTACAGTAGCTACCCTATCCCTCCTTTAACCTATCTACAGTAGCTACCCTATCCCCCCTTTAACCTATCTACAGTAGCTGCCTTATTCCCCCTTTAACCTATCTACAGTAGCTACCCTATCCCTCCTTTAACCTATCTACAGTAGCTACCCTATCCCCCCTTTAACCTATCTACAGTAGCTACCCTATCCCCCCTTTAACCTATCTACAGTAGCTACCCTATCCCCCCTTTAACCTATCTACAGTAGCTACCCTATCCCCCCTTTAACCTATCTACAGTAGCTACCCTATCCCCCCTTTAACCTATCTACAGTAGCTACCCTATCCCCCCTTTAACCTATCTACAGTAGCTACCCTATCCCCCCTTTAACCTATCTACAGTAGCTACCCTATCCCCCCTTTAACCTATCTACAGTAGCTACCCTATCCCTCCTTTAACCTATCTACAGTAGCTACCCTATCCCCCCTTTAACCTATCTACAGTAGCTACCCTATCCCCCCTTTAACCTATCTACAGTAGCTACCCTATCCCCCCTTTAACCTATCTACAGTAGCTACCCTATCCCTCCTTTAACCTATCTACAGTAGCTACCCTATCCCCCCTTTAACCTATCTACAGTAGCTACCCTATCCCTCCTTTAACCTATCTACAGTAGCTACCCTATCCCCCCTTTAACCTATCTACAGTAGCTACCCTATCCCTCCTTTAACCTATCTACAGTAGCTACCCTATCCCCCCTTTAACCTATCTACAGTAGCTACCCTATCCCCCCTTTAGCCTATCTACAGTAGCTACCCTATCCCCCCTTTAACCTATCTACAGTAGCTACCCTATCCCTCCTTTAACCTATCTACAGTAGCTACCCTATCCCCCCTTTAACCTATCTACAGTAGCTACCCTATCCCTCCTTTAACCTATCTACAGTAGCTACCCTATCCCCCCTTTAACCTATCTACAGTAGCTACCCTATCCCTCCTTTAACCTATCTACAGTAGCTACCCTATCCCCCCTTTAACCTATCTACAGTAGCTACCCTATCCCCCCTTTAACCTATCTACAGTAGCTACCCTATCCCTCCTTTAACCTATTTACAGTAGCTACCCTATCCCCCCTTTAACCTATCTACAGTAGCTACCCTATCCCCCCTTTAACCTATCTACAGTAGCTACCCTATCCCCCCTTTAGCCTATCTACAGTAGCTACCCTATCCCCCCTTTAACCTATCTACAGTAGCTGCCTTATTCCCCCTTTAACCTATCTACAGTAGCTACCCTATCCCCCCTTTAGCCTATCTACAGTAGCTACCCTATCCCTCCTTTAACCTATCTACAGTAGCTACCCTATCCCCCCTTTAACCTATCTACAGTAGCTACCCTATCCCCCCTTTAGCCTATCTACAGTAGCTACCCTATCCCTCCTTTAACCTATCTACAGTAGCTACCCTATCCCCCCTTTAGCCTATCTACAGTAGCTACCCTATCCCCCCTTTAGCCTATCTACAGTAGCTACCCTATCCCCCCTTTAGCCTATCTACAGTAGCTACCCTATCCCCCCTTTAGCCTATCTACAGTAGCTACCCTATCCCCCCTTTAGCCTATCTACAGTAGCTACCCTATCCCCCCTTTAGCCTATCTACAGTAGCTGCCTTATCCCCTTTAGCCTATCTACAGTAGCTACCCTATCCCCCCTTTAGCCTATCTACAGTAGCTACCCTATCCCCCCTTTAACCTATCTACAGTAGCTACCCTATCCCCCCTTTAACCTATCTACAGCAGCTACCCTATCCCCCCTTTAACCTATCTACAGTAGCTACATCACCTTACCAGCAGCTCTGTGAATTCCACATGTCACAATGAGACTTAATACAGTGTTATTATTCTGTAATTATGTATAATGTTGTCTGATGAAAACGAACCCTTAAACATTGTAATTGCTGAAGGTAAATTGACACTGTAAATCGGGGCTTTGAGTAAATGATCCTTTAGACTCATGGCTAAACCATGATACACAGTAGAATAGAATATAATATAAACTATTGGGAGTCAATATAGCTATTAATAATATTGGGATAATTTATTCAAAGCTCAGCTTTACCGTGTCAATTTACCTTCAGAGATTATAATGTTTAAGGGTTCCTTTTCATTTTAAGGGTTCATGTCAAGGGGTTAAATGTGGAATTATGTGTGATACAGTGTAAAGAGAGCTGCATAATAACACATCCCAAGTGGAGTGATTTCCAGAGCTTTTATGATATATGAATGATTTAGTTGGTGAGTAAATGAAGAACAAACTGAGATAGGCTCATAAACAAATCTCATTAAATAAACAGAGAACAAATACCCAGAAGCCTATTGAAATTTCAATTAGCATTTTGACATCATTTCACTATTCGTTCCCAGAAATGGAATCTACATCGTTTATACTCCGAGCATCGCTAATTAATTGTCCCTCTAAACAGGATGATTTTTATTCAAATGAGGAAAACTTCCTCCTTAGCACACCTATGCTGTGTGAGCTTCCTAATTAAAAGTGGAATCTTGTAAATTTTTACATCCGCAAGCGGTGGTTCTCTTACCAAATATTGAGCAAGGTAGCAATGTGTTAATTAATGTTATAACGAGAGGAGACAAGAAGTTCAACGTCAGCTCATTAGTGTCACGCATGCTCCCGGGGCTCGAGGGCGCCAGGCTGCCCTGCATTACGCACTCCTACCACCATTATTACACACACCTGCCACCAACATTACACACTCCTGCCGCCATCATTACGTACTCCTGTCACCATCATTACACACTCTTGCCACCATCATTACGCACTCCTGTCACCAACATTACGCACTCCTGCCACCATCATTACGTACTCCTGTCACCATCATTACACACTCCTGTCACCATCATTACGCACTCCTGTCACCAACATTACGCACTCCTGTCACCAACATTACGCACTCCTGCCACCATCATTACACACACCTGCCTTCCCTCGTCATGCGCATCAGCGATATTGGACTCACCTGGACTCAATCACCTGTTTATTACCTCCCATATATTTGGCAGTTCCCCAGCTCTGTTCCCCGCTGCTGCATTGATTGTCATCTGTCTTTGTTTACCCGTGTGCTGGCGCTCTTCCTGTCTTGTTCCATGTTTGTTCCTAATTAAATGTTGACTACCCGTACCTGCTTCTCGACTCCAGCATCTGTCCTTACACATTAGCATAAAGTGCAACAACAGAAACCCCTATCGGGCTGTGAGTCTCCATTACAGGCTGGGTTCAAATACTCAATACATTCAGCGTTTGCTCTGGCCTGCTTGGAGTGCCATATGGATGGGGTTGGCACTTTTTGGCACTATTCTATTCGTCCTTCAAGCCAGGCAAGCTCAATCAAGCACAGATAAAGTAACTGAAATATTGAAATGTTTATGGTTTTGTTCTTCTGTTAGCTGAAAGTGTAAATGATATATTTATTTTGATTGAATCCCTCGTGGGTGTATTATTATGAACACTATTATATGAGATGAAGGTTGATCCTATATTATAAACTGGGTGGTTCGAGCCCTGAATGCTGATTGGCTGACAGCCGTGTTATATCAGACCGTATGGCTAATATACCACGGCTAAGGGCTGTATCCAGGCACTCCGCTTTGCGTCGGGTGTAAGAACAGCCCTTAGCCGTGTTATATTAGCCATATACCACACCCCCTCGTGCCTTATTGCTTATTTATAAACTGGGTGGTTTGAGCCCTGAATGCTGATTGGCTGACAGCCATGGTATATCAGACCGTATACCACTGGTATGACAAAACATTTATTTTTACTGCTCTAATTATGTTGGTAACCAGTTTATAATAGCATTAAGGCACCTCGGGGGTTTGTGATATATGACCAATGTACCACGGCTAAGGGCTGTATCCAGGCACTCTGCGTTGCGTCGTACATAAGAACAGCCCTTAGCCGTGGTATATTAGCCATAAGCCACACCCCCTCGTGCCTTATTGCTTAAATATTCACCTCAGGGCATATCGCCTTTTTAGCTTGATAAGATAAAATCACATAAATTACAAAACATAATATAAAATGTTTAGATATGAAAGTAGGTGAAAAGGTCTAGTGCTTGTCCATTGACAAAGTAAAATTTGTATTCAACAAACATCTCAGAGTATTTATTTTTATTTATTTTTATTTAACCAGGCATGTCAGTTAAGAACAAATTCTTATTTACAATGACGGCCTGCACCGGTCAAATGACGCTGGGCCAATTGTGCGCTGCCTTATGGGACTCCCAATCACGGCCGGTTGTAAATACAGCCTGGATTCAAACCAGGGTGTCTGTAGTGACGCCTCTAGCACTGAGACACAGTGCCTTAGACCGCTGCGCTACTCGGGAGCCAAAAAGTAGGAGTGCTGATCTTGGATCAGGTCCCCCATCTTCATTTAATCTTATTCATTATGATCTAAAAGGCAAGACTGATCCTACACCAGCACTTTTACTCTGGGACTCCATGTTAATATAGGTCCAGAGATCCTTTTTCCCTTCCAAAGCTGCTCCAGTCCTTTAACTCTATAGCTCCAGCTTACACCACCGTGCATGTTAAGCAGCAGGAGGAGGAAGAGGTAGGATGTTCCCATCCCCACCGTGCATGTTAAGCAGGAGGAGGAAGAGGTAGGATGTTCCCATCCCCACCGTGCATGTTAAGCAGCAGGAGGAAGAGGTAGGATGTTCCCATCCCTAACGTGCATGTTAAGCAGGAGGAGGAAGAGGTAAGATGTTCCCATCCCCACCGTGCATGTTAAGCAGCAGGAGGAAGAGGTAGGATGTTCCCATCCCCACCGTGCATGTTAAGCAGCAGGAGGAAGAGGTAGGATGTTCCCATCCCCACCGTGCATGTTAAGCAGCAGGAGGAAGAGGTAAGATGTTCCCATCCCCACCGTGCATGTTAAGCAGCAGGAGGAGGAAGAGGTAGGATGTTCCCATCCCCACCGTGCATGTTAAGCAGCAGGAGGAGGAAGAGGTAGGATGTTCCCATCACCACCGTGCATGTTAAGCAGCAGGAGGATGAGACAGGATGTTCCCATCCACACATCCTGCAAATTAGCAGCTCCATTTCCATCCATTTCCCTCCCATAGTTTGGACAGCAGATGACAGAGTGGAACGCCAGGGCCTAAAGAGGATGGCCACGGACGCAGTGGTTGAACAAGGATGGCCGTCTGGGCCGCCTCAGATTCAAAACAACCTCGGGGTGGTTATTACAAGAAAGGATTACCCAAATTCTCCCTGCATGCTCTGTTAAGTTTTCCCTTTGTCGTCTCTCCCCTCGTGACAGTCAGAAGCACTCTCAGTATGGCCTCTTACGGGTTGTACAACTGACTGTACTAGGTCTATGTGACTCACTCCTATACCAAACATTCTGACCTAGTTTAACACAGACATAATATGTTTAAGGACCTGGATACTGGTTTGACGTAACAGCTAGTTGTCTAAACATTTTTTGTGCAGACACATCAAACTCAAGTCAAACATCTGTTGTGTCAAAAGCTGACTGTGAACCAGGCCATCGAGGATAATTAGTGTTTAGTCACTTATCTTCAGTAGGCTACCAGACTGCATGTACAACACAGAGTTAAATCGATGCATTTATAAAAGTTGTAATCATAAGCATATGTACCAAAATCTGTTCTGTTATTTTGAGGCGCGATAATCACCAAGCAGAAAGCTACATTTCTATGGTCTCGTCTGTAAAAAAAACGTATGAATCTGGAAGGATTTCACAGCTAATAATTCATAAGCGCTTGCTAATCTCACTGTAGGAGTCTAATTAACGCATAATTAAAAGCATAATTCTGATAATTATAATTTATCACGTTTTAAATGAGAGCGGCACAGAGCCGGGTAGAGAAGAGAAGGATGGGTGTCTATCCGAGCTGGAGCCAATTTATTGGGTGGGTGAAACAGATTCTAAAGTAAAAAGGGGTGGGAGGGTGAGGAAACAAGCTAGGATGTGTTTACCAGACAAGAAAAGCTCAAGAATACAAGGCCTGAACAGAGCAGACGTTTATTGTTTTACAAGTGGATCCGTTGAAAAAAACTGCATACTATGTACTCATCGTCGCATACTATTTAGTACGTACCGTTTAGAAAAAAGTATGCAGTATTCCTGCAGTACGTCGCAGCTCCTGACAGCCTGAGTAGGTGGGGCGGGACCGAGTGCTGGTGGATTTTTCAAAATTCAACGGACATACATCGCATTAACCAGCCTGATAATAGCTAATTACCAATTCGATTAATTTCTCTAAACTCTGAATAGAATTGGAATGGAATTATAGTCCTACTCAGGCTGGTTATAGACAGACTATCACATTCAACCTAATGGAGTTATAGTCCTACTCAGACTGGTTATAGACAGAGTATCACATTCAACCTAATGGAGTTATAGTCCTACTCAGACTGGTTATAGACAGAGTATCACATTCAACCTAATGGAGTTATAGTCCTACTCAGGCTGGTTATAGACAGACTATCACATTCAACCTAATGGAGTTATAGTCCTACTCAGACTGGTTATAGACAGAGTATCACATTCAACCTAATGGAGTTATAGTCCTACTCAGACTGGTTATAGACAGAGTATCACATTCGACCTATACCGTAGCCCATAGCCCGTTTACCCTATTTAAAATGGACTGGAGACAGAAACAGATCATTTGGTTATATTTCAACGCATTTATTAGTCAAATCAAAAAGTGCTGTAACATATATAAATGAAGTCAAATAGCCCAGTACACTTTTCAAATGTTCAAATCAAAAGGCTTTTGCGCAGACAATCGTGGACAGTCAGGTGCATCGCAAATCCATTAATTCAGAACCGCTGGACAGCAACATAATAAACTAAAGCACTGATAATTGGGAACGAGATCAGAATGACTGCTAAGGCTTGATCCATAAATGAAATAATGAAATAGATAGCCAAGCCTACATATGTTCAAATCAAAAGACCTGATTAACATGACATCATTAACACAGCCACATCCCGAGTCTTCGGTGCCAACACATTCACAAATCAAAAGCTGCAGTAATTTTTACAGCACCAGTCAAAGGTTTGGACACACCTACTCATTCGAGGGTTTTTCATTATTTTTGAAAATTATTTTCTACATTGTAGAATAATAGTGAAGACATCAAAACTATGAAATAACACATATGGAATCATGTAGTAACCAAAAAAGTCTTAAACAAATCAAAAATATTTTATATTTGAGATTCTTCAAATAGCCACCCTTTGCCTTGATGACAGCTTTGCACACTCTTGGTATTCTCTCAACCTTGGCATTCTCTCAACCTGGAATGCGGCAGGTAGGCTAGTGGTTAGAGCTTTGGACTAGTAACCGAAAGGTTGCAAGATTGAATCCCTGAGCTGACAAGGTAAAAAATGTGTCGTTCTGCCTCTGAACAAGGCAGTTAACCCACTGTTCCTAGGCTGTCATTGAAAATAAGAATTTGTTCTTAACTGGCTTGCCTAGTTAAATAAAGGTAAAATAAAAAATGCTTTTCCAACAGTCTTGAAGAAGTTCCCACATATGCTGAGCACGTGTCGGCTGCTTTTCCTTCACTTTGCGGTCCAACTCATCAAACTATCTCAATTGGGTTGAGGTCGGGTGATTGTGGAGGCCAGATCATCTGATGCAGCACTCCATCACTCTCCTTCTTGGTCAAATAGTCCTTACACAGTCTGGAAGTGTGTTTTGGGTCAGTGTCCTGTTGAAAAACAAATAATAGTACTACTAAGCACAAACTAGATGGGATGGTGTATTGCTGCAGAATGCAGTGGTAGCCATGCTGGTTAAGTGTTCCTTGAATTCTAAATAAATAACTGACAGTGTCACTAGCGAAGCACCTTCACACAATCACACCTCCTCCTCCATGCTTCATGGTGGGAACCCCACATGCGGAGATCATCCGTTCACATACTCTGCTTCTCACAAAGACACGGTGGTTGGAACCAAAAATCTCACATTTGAACTCATCAGACCAAATGACAGATTTCCACAGGTCTAATGTCCATGTCTCATGTTTCTTGGCCAAAGCAAGTCTCTTCTTCTTATTGATGTCCTTTAGTAGTGGTTTCTTTTCAGCAATTCGACAATGAAGGCCTGATTCATGCAGTCTCCTCTGAACAGTCAATGCTGAGATGTGTCTGTTACTTGAACTCTGTGAAGCATTTATTTGGACTGCAATTTCTGAGGCTGGTAACTCTAATGAACTTATCCTCTGCAGCAGAGGAAACTCTGGGTCTTCCTTTCCTGTGGAGGTCCTTAATGAGAGCCAGTTTCATCATAGCGCTTGATGTTTTTTGCGACTGCACTTGAAGAAACTTGAAAAGTTCTTGACATTTTCCAGATTGACTGACCTTCATGTCTTAAAGTAATGATGGACTGTCGTTTCTCTTTGCTTATTTGAGCTGTTCTTGCCATAATATGGACCATGCCTACCTTGTCACAACACAACTGATTGGCTCAAACACATTAAGAAGGAAAGAAATTCCACAACTTTTACAAGGCACACCTGTTAATTGAAATGCATTCCAGGTCACTACCTCATGAAGCTGGTTGAGAGAATGCCAAGAGTGTGCAAAGCTGTCATCGTGGCAAAGGGTGGCTACTTTGAAGAATTTCAAATATAAAACACTTCTTTGGTTACTACATGATTCCATATGTGTTATTTCATAGTTTTGATGTGTTCACTATTATTCTACAATGCAGAAAATAGTAAATATAAAGAAAACCCCTTGAATGAGGTGTGTCCAAACTTTTGACTGGTACTGTAGTTTAAAATCTCTGACGAAGACCAAGAGAACAATAAACACTTTTCAATGAGAAAACACAAATGCACTTTTAAAAGAAATGCTTGTTTTAAAAGATGTATCCTATGATGCAATACTTGGGATTATTTTAAGTAGAATAAAAACAATTTAGCCTACATTTAAACACCAACGCAGAAGCTTCGCTATTCGGCATCTTCCCAATTAAGTAGCCCAGTTTTGTTTGGCTACTTGAAGAGAACAAGGGCCTGTCACTCGCAGCTCACTTCTTCCAATGCATTATGGAACAGTGTGCATCTAATTCTGCTAGATGAATAGTTGAGATGAGTACAACATCCTGCCAATTAAACCATCATTGATACAAAAAAAAAATCACACTATAACATTTTTTTTCTTCACATACTGAGAATGCGCCATGCGTGATTGCGTTGTTTCTTGCTATTCGTTGATGTCAGTATCACATCCCCATTTCTAATTATCAGCTGTTGTCAAAGCTGAAATTAGTATGACATCCCGATATTTAAAGTATTCTCCATTTTTGAAATGTCGCATACTATTAAACTGTATTTCTTTGCATACTCGAAGGGTCTACTATTTAGGTCTCATGTAGCCTATGGGTATTGGGACTCAGTCAGTGTCTCGTCGCTGTTGAGGAGCTTCCGTTGTCAGGCCCATGGCCATGCCTCTTCCTATGTGCTGTGGTTGGTGCAAATGATCAGGGTGACATTGTTTCAGCTACTTCTCTTTAGATTGTGCAGTATTAAAGTGCTACTTTTGTCATGAGGTGGAAAGGTGGCAAGGTCTCGATGTGGTAATGAGCAGGAAGCAGGATGCAGAGGCAGAACACAACATTTATTTTAAGGCTTGGTTTTCCATCAATCCATTTTAAAACATTCTAGTTTCGCCATTCTGTTCATTTGGTTTGTTTCCAAATGTTTAATAAACATAACATATCTGACTCTTTACTCTGAAAACCTTGCTAGTTAAAATCCTACAGACATACAAACCATACAAAGAAACAAAAGGGAGACAGGAAGCGATGCAGCCCAAGAGACAGGCATCCATCTTCTCAAAGATCTCACTTCAGCTCAAACAACTCCATTAGCCGTGTGCTTTTACCAAAATAAGTCATCACCTGCTCTGGCAAAAAAAAAACTCTGCCTCTAGACTGCATTCACTTCCTGTGGGCAGCCGCCACTAAACTGGGGGTTAAATAGATGCAGCTCAAGTCACATGACCAGGAAATTAACCAATAGAAATGCTTGTTAGGTTGAACATGCAAATCAGTCACACCTGTGACACTTTCCGTATTATACTTTTTTAAGATGTAGATGTTGGCTGTTTACATTCCAGATATAATGTGCATATGGCCCCTGATTTATAGTGTGTATTATGTCATCGAAAGGTGTGGTGGTGTAATCGTCATCCCAACAGCTGTTCCCATGATGCACGGTGGCAGTCGTCCAAATCAATGATTTCACTTCCACTCTCAGCACAAAAATTAAATTCTGTATCACTCATCAGACGTGTGAAAAGGTATCAACCTCACTCAGCTGTCCTGTACCTCCAGATGCATCACGCACCACATGGACTGTGGGACACAGCCTGGATGAGTCACAAATGGCACTCTATTCCTTCTTTAGTGCACTACAATTGACCAGAGCCCGATACGCCATGGTCAAATGTAGTGCACTATAAAGGCAATAGGATGCCATTTGGGATATAGTTCCTGTCTGTCTGGAAGGACGTTGCATCCGCCTCCTGTTTGTATGGGACCTTTGTGTTGTACTGTAACTCCCCCACAGCACACAGTGTGGTTAAATACTTTATTTAATACATTTCTCTCTGAAAATAACACATCTTCAGAAACCTACCATCAAAACGTTCATCTTTATCTCCATTCCAGCTTATTGGTATGTATAAACACATCTACCTACTTAATCATATCTCTACATAATTTACTATAACTTCACCTACCGAAATATAACTCTACCTGCCTAACTATACCTTCACCTGTCTAACTATACATCTGCCTGCCTAACTACACCTTCACCTGCCTAACTATAACTCTACCTGCCTAACTATACCTTCAGCTGCCTAACTATACCTTCACCTGCCTAACTATAACTCTACCTGCCTAACTATATCTTCAGCTGCCTAACAATACCTTCACCTGCCTAACTATACCTTCACCTGCCTAATTATAACTCTACCTGCCTAACTATACCTTCAGCTGCCTAACAATACCTTCACCTGCCTAACTATAACTCTACCTGCCTAACTATACCTTCAGCTGCCTAACGATACCTTCACCTGCCTAACTATAACTCTACCTACCTAACTATACCTTCACCTACCTAACTATACCTCTACCTGCCTAACTATACCTTCACCTGCCTAAATATAACTCTACCTGCCTAACTATACCTTCACCTGCCTAACTATACCTTCACCTACCTAACTATAACTCTACCTGCCTAACTATACCTCTACCTGCCTAACGATACCTCCACCTGCCTAACTATACCTTCACCTGCCTAACTATACCTCTAACTGCCTAACTATACCTTCACCTGCCTAACTATACCTTCACCTGCCTAACTATAACTCTACCTGCCTAACTATACCTTCACCTGCCTAACTATACCTTCACCTACATAACTATACCTCTACCTGCCTAACTATACCTCTACCTGCCTAACGATACCTTCACCTGCCTAACTATACCTTCACCTGCCTAACTATACCTCTAACTGCCTAACTATACCTCTAACTGCCTAACTATAACGTTACCTGCCTAACTATACCTTCACCTGCCTAATTATAACTCTACCTGCCTAACAATACTTTCACCTGCCTAACTATAACTCTACCTGCCTAACTATGCCTCTACCTGCCAAGCTATACCTTCACCTGCCTAACTATAACTATACCTGCCTAACTATACCTTCAGCTGCCTAATTATAACTATTTCTTCACCTGCCTAACTATACCTTCACCTGCCTAATTATAACTCTACCTGCCTAACTATACCTTCACCTGCCTAACTATAACTCTACATACCTAACAATACCTTCACCTAACTAACTATACCTCTACCTGCCTAACTATACCTTCACCTGCCTAACTATAACTCTTCCTGCCTAACTATACCTTCAGCTGCCTAACAATAACTTCACCTGCCTAACTATAACTCTACCTGCCTAACTATACCACCCCCTGCCTAACAATACCTTCACTTGCCTAATTATAAATATACCTTCACCTGCCTAACTATACCTTCACCTGCCTAATTATACCTCTACCTGCCTAACTATACCTTCACCTGCCTAACTATACCTTCACCTGCCTAATTATACCTCTACCTGCCTAACTATACATTCGCCTGCCTAATTATACCTTCACCTGCCTAACTATACCTTCACCTGCCTGACTATACCTCGACCTGCCTAATGATACCTTCACCCGCCTAACTATACTTTCACCTGCCTAACTATACCTCTACCTGCCTAACTATACCTTCACCTGCCTAATTATAACTCTACCTACCTAACTATACATTCAGCTGCCTAACAATACCTTCACCTGCCTAACTATAACTCTACCTGCCTAACTATACCACCCCCTGCCTAACAATACCTTCACTTGCCTAATTTTAACTATACTTTCACCTGCCTAATTATATCTTCGCCTGCCTAATTATAACTCTACCTGCCTAACTATACCTTCACCTGCCTGACTATACCTCTACCTGCCTAACTATACCTTCACCTCCCTAACTATACCTTCACCTGCCTAATTATAACTCTACCTGCCTAACTATACCTTCACCTGCCTAACTATACATCTACCTGCCTAACTATAACTTCACCTGCCTAATTGTAACTCTACCTGCCTAACTATACCTTCACCTGCCTAACTATACCTTCACCTGCCTAATTATACCTCTACCTGCCTAACTATACCTTCACCTCCCTAACTATACCTTCACCTGCCTAATTATAACTCTACCTGCCTAACTATACCTTCACCTGCCTAACTATACATCTACCTGCCTAACTATAAGTTCACCTGCCTAATTGTAACTCTACCTGCCTAACTATACCTTCACCTGCCTAACTATACCTTCACCTGCCTAACTATACCTCTACCTGCCTAATTATACCTTCACCTGCCTAACTATACCGTCAACTGCCAAACTATACCTTCACCTACATAACTATACTTCTACCTGCCTAACTATACCTTCACCTGCCTAACTATACCTTCACCTGCCTAACTATACCTTCCCCTGCCTAACTATACCTCTACCTGCCTAACTATACATCTACATGCCTAACTGTACCTCTACCTGCCTAACTATACATCTACATGCCTAACTATACCTTCACCTTCCTAACAACATCTCTACCTGCCTAACTATACCTTCACCTGCCTAACTATACCTTCACCTGCCTAACTATACCTCTACCTGCCTAACTATACCTCTACCTGCCTAACTATACCTTCACCTGCCTAACTATACGTTCACCTACCTAACTATTCTTTTACCTTTCTAACTATACCTTCACCTGCCTCACTATACCTTCACCTGCCTAACTATACCTTCACCTGCATAACTAAACCTCTACCTGCCCAGCTATACCTTCACCTTCCTAACAATATCTCAACCTGCCTAACTCTACCTTCACCTGCATAAATATACCTTCACCTGCCTAACTATACCTTCACCTGCTGAATTATACCTCTAACTAACTATACCTTCACCTGCGGAATTATACCTATACCTGCCTAACTATACCTATACCTGCCTAACTATACCTTCACCTGCCTAACTATACCTCTACCTGCCTAACTATACCTCTACCTGCCTAACTATACCTCTACCTGCCTGATTATACCTCCACCTACCTAACTATACATTCACCTGCCTAATTATACCTCCACCTACCTAACTATACCTTCACATGCCTAACTATACCACTCTACCTGCCTAACTATACCTTCCTCTGCTTAACTATACATCTACCTACCTAACTATACCTCTACCTGCCTAACTATACATCTACCTAACTAACTATACCTTCACCTGTCTAATTATACCTATACCTGCCTAACTATGCCTCTACCTAACTAACTATACCTTCCTCTGCTTAACTATACATCTACCTACCTAACTATATATCTACCTGCCTAACTATACCTCTACCTAACTAACTATACCTCTAGATGCCTATCTATACCTTCACCTGCCTTCACCTGTCTAATTATACCTTCACTTGCCTAACTTTACCTTAACCTGCCTAACTATACCTCTACCTTTCTAGCTATACCTCTAACCACCTAACTAAACATTCACCTGCATAGATGTGGGGGTTGTGGAGGGAAATATAACTTTTTAACTTTTTCTAAAACTCTCCTCCTATTGGCTTCAGAGCTGAAACCATTCTTATTTCACGTCTTTTGTCTCTCCCTCCGTCACACTTGGTGCCGCTCTGGAGGTGAGAGCTTCGCCACCTCAGGTGTGGAGACTGTCGCTTTTTTTCTGTGTCATCCCCCCTTTTCCAAAACCAAACAAGTGTTCTGTACAACAAACGCTGCAAGCAAACTGTGAATTACAACAAGAAAAATAACGGAAGTTCGGTAGAAAAGAGACAGAATGTTCTTGAACGTTTATGAATGTGTGACTGTCCTGATACAGACACAGTACATCTGAACTGTTGTATTATCAGTAGCAGGATACATTCTGTGCAGTCAGGCTTGTCTTTCTTAACTGTCATTCTCTTCTACCTAGACAGGGGAAGAGTCGTGCAAAGAAATCCTGTGGCCTCTCTGACACATCTATCTTGGGGAACCTGTCGTAAGGTGGGGAGGTCGACCGGGAGAACACCCTGGAGCAGACAGGGAGTCTCAGAGTCCGCCTCTCCCCGCTGGCCATCTCCTGAGTCCAACCTGTAGAGGAGACGCCTCAGTCTGGCACGTAAGGAGGACCTGAAAGAGACCCTCCTCACCCTCCCTTGGGATCGGGAATGTTGGAAGGGGAACATTTGGAAGCTACTGGAAGTCTGAGTCCCGATGGAGTTCCCTGATGTAGACGGGAGCTGTGTCCTCCTCCTGGGTCCAGCAGACACTCCCTGCCTCCTGGCCATCCTCCAGGTCTCCAGTCTCACAGATGATTATGGATGCAGGACCATCCTCCAGGTTTCCAGTCTCACAGATGATTATGGATGCAGGACCATCCTCCAGGTTTCCAGTCTCACAGATGATTATGGATGCAGGACCATCCTCCAGGTTTCCAGTCTCACAGATGATTATGGATGCAGGACCATCCTCCAGGTCTCCAGTCTCACAGGTGACGATGAATGCAGGGGAATAGGATACTAGTCTGATGGTATTGCTGAAATCTGGGTTGGGAAAGAGGAGAGAGAGAGAGAAGGTGGAAGGGAAAAATAGTTTTCTACTTGTCTATTGTCTGGATGTAATTCTGATGATCTACTCTCTATTTTCTGTCCTCCATCAGAGCTCAATAGCTTTAATACAAAACACACTACACTACTGTCCCTCCCCATCCCCATCAAATTATATGGAAGTATACAATTACGAAAGTGATCCAGCAATTTTTTTCAAAAAGACAAAACCATACAAGGACATCTTACCAGCAGTAGTGACGCAGTCTGGGCTGTCTGCTGACTCCTGAGGGCTTGCTGGTGCAGATGGTGGTGGAATTGAGTCCAGCACTCCAGAATTCTCCTCTCCACAAGATGGATGGATTGGTTCCCAATGCTTTACCACCGGCTGCACACACGATGGAGAGGGCCAGTCACTCACTACTCAACACACCAACCCCCAACACCATGGAGAGGGCCAGTCACTCACCACTCAACACACCAACCCCCAACACCATGGAGAGGGCCAGTCACTCACTACTCAACACACCAACCCCCAACACCATGGAGAGGGCCAGTCACTCACTACTCAACACACCAACCCCCAACACCATGGAGAGGGCCAGTCACTCACTACTCAACACACCAACCCCCAACACCATGGAGAGGGCCAGTCACTCACCACTCAACACACCAACCCCCAACACCATGGAGAGGGCCAGTCACTCACTACTCAACACACCAACCCCCAACACCATGGAGAGGGCCAGTCACTCACCACTCAACACACCAACCCCCAACACCATGGAGAGGGCCAGTCACTCACTACTCAACACACCAACCCCCAACACCATGGAGAGGGCCAGTCACTCACTACTCAACACACCAACCCCCAACACCATGGAGAGGGCCAGTCACTCACTACTCAACACACCAACCCCCAACACCATGGAGAGGGCCAGTCACTCACTACTCAACACACCAACCCCCAACACCATGGAGAGGGCCAGTCACTCACTACTCAACACACCAACCCCCAACACCATGGAGAGGGCCAGTCACTCACTACTCAACACACCAACCCCCAACACCATGGAGAGGGCCAGTCACTCACTACTCAACACACCAACCCCCAACACCATGGAGAGGGCCAGTCACTCACTACTCAACACACCAACCCCCAACACCATGGAGAGGGCCAGTCACTCACTACTCAACACACCAACCCCCAACACCATGGAGAGGGCCAGTCACTCACTACTCAACACACCAACCCCCAACACCATGGAGAGGGCCAGTCACTCACTACTCAACACACCAACCCCCAACACCATGGAGAGGGCCAGTCACTCACCACTCAACACACCAACCCCCAACACCATGGAGAGGGCCAGTCACTCACTACTCAACACACCAACCCCCAACACCATGGAGAGGGCCAGTCACTCACCACTCAACACACCAACCCCCAACACCATGGAGAGGGCCAGTCACTCACTACTCAACACACCAACCCCCAACACCATGGAGAGGGCCAGTCACTCACTACTCAACACACCAACCCCCAACACCATGGAGAGGGCCAGTCACTCACTACTCAACACACCAACCCCCAACACCATGGAGAGGGCCAGTCACTCACTACTCAACACACCAACCCCCAACACCATGGAGAGGGCCAGTCACTCACTACTCAACACACCAACCCCCAACACCATGGAGAGGGCCAGTCACTCACCACTCAACACACCAACCCCCAACACCATGGAGAGGGCCAGTCACTCACTACTCAACACACCAACCCCCAACACCATGGAGAGGGCCAGTCACTCACTACTCAACACACCAACCCCCAACACCATGGAGAGGGCCAGTCACTCACTACTCAACACACCAACCCCCAACACCATGGAGAGGGCCAGTCACTCACCACTCAACACACCAACCCCCAACACCATGGAGAGGGCCAGTCACTCACTACTCAACACACCAACCCCCAACACCATGGAGAGGGCCAGTCACTCACCACTCAACACACCAACCCCCAACACCGTTCTATTCTATTCTAGAACTGCAGTCAAGTTCGTGCCTTAAAGGACTGACCTGAACAGAAGGCGGTGAGGTGTGTGTCACTCTCCCAGCTGATGTGGCTCTTCGTGCAGATGGAGGAGGGTTGGAAGTGGGATTGGGAGTGAGGCTTGGTGAGGGATTGGGAGTGGGAGGGAAGGTTGGAGGGTTGGGAGAGGCTTGTGAAGTGGGAGAGAAGGGTGCCGGGTTGGGAGTGGGTCTGGGTGAGAGGTTGGCAGTGGGATGGAAGGCTGCTAGGATCTCTGTACAGCCTTCCACGTGCCCACGCTTCTTTGGCTTCTTCCTTGGCTCAGAATTGAGGACAACCCACCTGCAAAAAACCCCATATAAATGTGTTTCTTGCTATTCTTTTGTGAGTAGTTCACAGATCACAGCTTTAAATGTGTTTTGCATGAGCTATAGAAATATGATCTCTACAGTATACAGAATGCCACCAGATGGGGTGCATCATATACAGTACATCCTGTACATTACATTTAATATATTACTGGTCCTCTGTAGCTCAGTTGGTAGAATATGACTCTTGCAATGCCAGGACAGTGGGTTATATTCCCGAGACCACCCATATGTAAATAATTTATGCACGCATGACTGTAAGTCACCTTGGATAAAAGTGTCTGCTAAATGGCATATATTTACATGACATCAGTGGAAATCAGTTTTCTCATCGTAACCTTTGTTCCCATCCAGCTTCTTGACAACATCCTCCAGACTGAAGCTCACAGAACCCAGGAACTTATCAGGCAGGGCCAGTAGGGAGCGTCGGTGGTGGATGGTCAGGGTCAGGGCTGCGGCGGTGGCATCCCAGGGGGCCGAGGAGGGCAGGGGGAAGGTGAGCTCACAGTTCCAGGGGGGGGTCAGGGTATCGTGGATGACAGGGGTGGTGATTCTCCTCTGCCCCAGCTGGAGGATAGCGTAAGGGTTGCTGCCCCCTTGGAAGGCCTTAGCTCTGAGGCCAGTGGCCCTCAACACAGTCACAGCCAGGTGAGAGGGGGGAACTTCACTGTACCCTGAAGTCACTGCCAGATTAACCTGTGCTCTGCTACCCTCACTCTCCACCACAGGGCCTGATGTCAGGGGATGAGGGTTAGAGTTAGGGTCAGGAATCTAACTGTGTGTACAGTATCTTATAACTCTTCATTCCAAATTGTGAATAAATCTGTGTAATTATTCTGCCCAGTCTTAGTTCTGTTTCCATACCTGTGTTTGGCTCACTCATCAGCCGATGCTGAATGACTCCGGAACTTTTAATAATTATCAGGAGTTAGTGATGTCATAATGGATTCTCTATGGTTCAACCTGAGGCTCAACATTCTGTGTTCAGTGAGAAATATGGATATTAATAGCTGTCTGCTCTCATACACACCATCCTAAGCCTGATATCTTTTGAATCGAAAGATAACAATCTCCAGCTTTTTTGAGTTCTGGTTAACCAGTTGCCACAACATTGTCTTGAACAACCTCTAAAAACATCACTTCAAAAACACCTACTGATTGAATTATGATTTCAGAAATGAGGTTGTAACGTGTAAACAATAATTAGTCATACCAGTTTCATGTCCATCTGTCTCTTAGCTAAATGGTGTAGCCACAAAAAGAAAGTTTAAACCTCACACTGCATCACACGAATACACTAATTAGTTGCTAGTGAAGCTGTTGACAGAACGAGGCATTTTGGATATAACAGACGGGATACAGCAGAAAACTTTCCATCCTGTGTCACGGATGTTTGAAAACCTAGAGTAGATTTGCTGACAGTTCAGTATTTATGTGTTACCAGGAACAGTAACGACCTTGGCTGGCCAGGCACTGCAATATTACATACCTGATGAACTTCCCAATCCTCCCGCTTATAAATGTATCTTTGGTTCTGGAGGGTCAGTGTGATCTTATGTAGTAGTTGGCTCTGTATGTGGGACCAGACCACCCCCCACCCCCACCCCTCCCCTCTCCTCCTGTCCCAGTCCTAATCTTGGAGCAGAACCCTGCCAAGCCAGGACACCGGAAGAACACTGGTCTGTTGTGGTTGGATGATGCTCAACGCTCAAATTTCAGACCGCTATAGTAAGAAGAAAAAGCAAAATGAGCGTTTAGGCGCCAGTGTGAATTGCCTTTCGCACCAGACAGATTTTCGTCTCCCCATTATGGTTCCAGCTAGCGTTCTTAGTGCTGCGCGTTGTGTGGATTGCACATGCTCCCCCCCGTTTAATGAGGCAGCATTAGCCAGAGAGAAGCAGTAATTAGAGCAAGCGTCAGAGACGAGGAGTCAGGGACAGATGGCATGCAAAGACAAGTCTCTCTACCCTTTCTCCTCAGACTTCTTGTCCCTCTCTCAGAGGGGAGACAGACGTGTCACTTGTCATTCTAACCTACAGTATGTAATCATCTGTTGATAGTAATATAAGAATGTATAATGAGATGGTATGTGAGCAATTACTTGCTTGTCTTGTCTGTCATTTTACATGCTTAGCCTGTTCAAGAAGATTTAAGTATTTGTAAGGTCTAGGTCTATAGAAAATATAATTCTAATTGTCTACTTCATAGCCTTGTTGTTTTTATTAGGGTGCAGTCTGGGAATTCAACATTTCAAGCTGTAGTGAGGTGTTGATTGGCAGTGATCAAACATGAATTTTGAGAATACATTTACCAGTAGCTAAAAAAAAACAACAACACGTTTCTCCCAGGTGTTATTGACACTGATTCCTAATGAACAGAGTATCAGTCTGGGATTCAGGTTTCTTCACCGGTTCAGTTGAGTAAAGTCTCAGTAATACATGCTCTGTGACAGTGCCTATCCTCACCTGACGCTACTGAACCCTGTTAGAGTCTCTAGTTTTGACTGTACATAATGAGCCAACCCGGGATCTGCCCTGCGTCCCAAATGGCACTATATTCATAGGGTCCTGGTCAAAAGAAGTGCACTATGTAGGGAATAGGGTGCCATTTGGGCTGTATGCTGGGACACTTTAACATGTGTTTTATTAGTGTATTGTTTATGGTAATTTATAGTTCATGTATTCAAATATTGCAACTTGTTCTCAGTTAGCCACGTAGCACATTGAGTTAATTAGACTGTTAAGAATTGTGTTGGAGAAAAGAAGTGAGTGAAATGTTGTTGACAGCCAATCAATATCTCACTTCGGTACAGAACAGTGTAAATACTATGACAAATGTATGTATGACATAATATTACAACAAGCCATGCACATAATTGGGGATTTATTAGAATCACACCAATAACGAAACTTCCGTGAAAAACGTATTTACTTTATTCAATAAAACTGTTTGTACTTATGATTCAAAGGTCATATCAACGTCTAAAGTACGGAGCTGTAAATTAATTTAATAATTCTAACCCTAGCCATTACCCTAACCCTAACACCAACCCCAGCCCTAGCCCTAGCCATTACCCTAACCCTAACACCAACCCCAGCCCTAGCCATTACCCTAACCCTAACACCAACCCCAGCCCTAGCCATTACCCTAACCCTAACACCAACCCCAGCCCTAGCCATTACCCTAACCCTAACACCAACCCCAGCCCTAGCCATTACCCTAACCCTAACACCAACCCCAGCCCTAGCCATTACCCTAACCTTAACACCAACCCCAGCCCTAGCCCTAGCCATTACCCTAACCCTAACACCAACCCCAGCCCTAGCCATTACCCTAACCCTAACACCAACCCCAGCCCTAGCCATTACCCTAACCCTAACACCAACCCCAGCCCTAGCCATTACCCTAACCTTAACACCAACCCCAGCCCTAGCCATTACCCTAACCCTAACACCAACCCCAGCCCTAGCCATTACCCTAACCCTAACATCAACCCCAGCCCTAGCCATTACCCTAACCCTAACACCAACCCCAGCCCTAGCCATTACCCTAATCCTAACACCAACCCCAACCCTAGCCATTACCCGAATCCTAACACCAACCCCAGCCCTAGCCATTACCCTAACCCTAACACCAACCCCAGCCCTAGCCATTACCCTAACCCTAACACCAACCCCAACCGTAGCCATTACCCTAACCCTAACACCAACCCCAGCCCTAGCCATTACCCTAACCCTAACACCAACCCCAGCCCTAGCCATTACCCTAATCCTAACACCAACCCTAACCCTAGCCATTACCCTAATCCTAACACCAACCCTAACCCTAGCCATTACCCTAATCCTAAGCAGGAGGTAATGAGCCCCAGGTGTGGGTCATTAACAGACCGATTGGACTGAAGGGAAATTTGAACATAAAGCTCACCTCGTTGCCTCTTTCTTCGTCCAAGCCCAGTTGGCCATGGGGGTTGCGGATGTGGCTTATGATCGGACGATCGGAGTTCGAGCCACGCTGGGGATCACACCGGTCTTTTTCCCCCAGGGCCTGGGAACCTAAAGGCCCAAGGCCATAATGCCCATTGGAGGCCCAAAGCCATAGGCCATAATGCCCATTGGCGGCCCAAAGCCATAGGCCCTAATGCCCTTTGGCTGCCCAAATCCTTAGGATGTGTCGGTAAGATATGCACCTGGTTATTTTTTTGGGTTACCAGGTGTGAAAATGTTTTACTTTTCAGAAATTGCACTATGTTTTACTTTTGGGTTACCAGGACCATTTTAAAAAAAAACGGTTTTAAATCATTTTAAAGGGTATACACATATCTCTTCCTACTATGTCATCAACATACTGAAGCCCCATGTCACTGGGATAAAGCATTTCTGATTTATTAGTGTTTTTATGTGATTTTGGGCATTGGCCATAGCTGTGGGCCTTGTGTTATTTTGGGGTCAAAAGTCTTCAGAATGGTTTTAAATACTTTTAAATGGTACACACATAACATATCTATCTATGTGAGATACATACTGAAGCCCCATGTCACTGGGATAAAGCATTTCTGATTTATGAGTGTTTTTATGTGATTTTGGGCATTGGCCATAGCTGTGGGCCTTGTGTTATTTTGGGGTCAAAAGTCTTCAGAATGGTTTTAAATACTTTTAAATGGTACACACATAACATATCTATCTATGTGAGATACATACTGAAGCCCCATGTCACTGGGATAAAGCATTTCTGATTTATGAGTGTTTTTATGTGATTTTGGGCATTGGCCATAGCTGTGGGCCTTGTGTTATTTTGGGGT